>NC_136418.1:131621872-131911872 GCF_052625555.1 Lactuca saligna | reverse complement strand
CACAGCCAATTCCACAAGTTTAGGATTAATAAAAGATAATCCACTAGATTCCTGTCACTTCCGTTCCACAAACTTGGCTAATGCAGCAGCCTCGTGAGACCCAATCGACGCAAACCACACAATCCCAAAATACGATCCATGATCGTAGCCTCGTGAGACCTGATCGTTGATGGTGGATCCAGTAGCGATTGAAGAGCACTCGTTTTGCAATAAGTGGCATGTAGGTCTTGGTCTAGAAAAGAAGAACGAAGAACGAAGAACATGAAGAGAAAAAGTGTTTCTTTTCTTTTTTGCTCTTGGGTGTCTGTGTATATTCTGAGCCCAAGAATCGAGAGAAAGGCGACCGCCTCATCTGGACTTAGTGGCGCCTCTTCTAGTGACACCGGTGATGGACGAAAATGGTGGCTGCAGCGTGAGGTGATGATACGAGAAAGATGGAGTCGGCGTTATTTTGAAACCCTAGAGAGAGAGAGAGAGAGAGGGAATATAGATACGAGAAAAATTAAAGGAAAGGGTTGAAAGGGAGAGAAATTATAGGAAATAGGTAAAGTTGTAATTCCTGTTATGCCCTTCTGATCATTTAAAACTTACACTTTAATACCATTAGTTTTAATTTTTTTTCATAAATCGTCCCTTTAATAATAACCTTAGATCTAAGTATTTAAATGGTCCAGATCTGTTCTCGCGCTCTCAACCTTTTAGGCGTTCTCATTTGATCTTATTCCTATATATATATATATATATAGGATCAAATAAGAACAATTTTGTTAGGAAGATAAGAAGTTTTATTCTACATATTTTTTAGCGGACAAACAAAATGAATCATTAGATGATTTAAAAATAAGTTGATTCACAAAAAAATTTCCAAAAAAAACATTTTTATGATTTATTTTTAGGTAAATTAACAAAAAAATCACTGTTATGACAATTTTAGTGAATAACAACAAAATCATTATATAAATGAATCATCGAGATGTTTTTTTGATATTTTTTTCTTTTGTGAATCATGTTATTTTTGATTCATCTAGTGATTCATTTGTTTTTTTGTTCTTCAAAGAAATATATAGAAATAAAACTTCTTACCTTACTACCAAAAAAAAATTTCTTACCGGATATATATATATATATATATATATATATATATATATATATATATATATATATATATATATATATATATATATATATATATATAGGCACGTTTAAGCTCGTGAGCTCACTAATTGAAGCTCGGCTCAGGCTCGTTTAATTCGATATCGAGTTGAGCTTTTAATGAGTCGATCCCGAGTAGCTCACGAGTAGCTCGATTCACTTACACCCCTAGGCGCAACCATGATCAAAGTAAAAGGGTATAAAAAAAAACGTAATATATAATAAGAAAAAAAACACAATATCACTAGACATAAAGTTGAACTTCCATAATAAAGTTACTTTTTAAAGTTTACCTGTTTGCCCTTTCATTTCCGAAAGCCAGTAATTACATTTTCAATGATATTTTCAATTGATTCCTTTTCTACACTACAAATCAAAGCCTCATTCATAAAATTTTCGCCTATTTTAATATGCAAATCGGTTGTCAACAATTTTATTGCAAAAAAACACATTTCAGTGGTTGCGGTTACGACAGACAAAAGAAAAGTTAGTTTTAATAATCTATAAACCAAAGGAAAAGAGAGGTGCTTTCAAGTTTCCACCAACAAACGAGAGAGGTCCGGAATTTCCTTCAAGTTGAAAAATATCTCATAATGGAGCAAAGAGTGATAAAAGATATCTAGCTGCCCATTAAGATGCACCCTTTCCGAATCGTCAAAATCATTTTTATATATGTCGCTTAGCTTCAACAACTTTGTTTTATTAAAACTAGAAAATAAGTCAAAATGACTCAAAGCTGCCATGTTCTCCTTCAACTCCGTGCCAACTTCACTAAATCAATCCCAAGATTCTTGAATTTTTATATCCAAAACTTTGTTAAAAATCACAAATTCAAAATGATGTTGATTATTTATATTGGTCATACACTTTCATAGGGTGACATAATATTCCGACATGTCTACAATTCCAATACTATGCTTTTCACAAAATGTACATACATTCTTCCAAATTTATGGAAACTCATCTTTTCTAAAACTAGCAATGCTTTCTTTGTCGCGTTTACTAACGAAACCACTTCCAAAACATCTTGATATTTTTTTGAAGATGATTTGAAAATGTATCTGTGAGGCCTAGAATTTCCAACATCAAGTGTAAAAGAAACATGAAATCAAGTGTCTTGAAATATGACAAAATACCCTTTGCTTGGTTACAGTTAGATAAAGTAGACCCCTGCTCGTTTACATATTCAAGGAGCACAACAACTTCTGCAAACAAATTCAACAAACTTACAATTTTTCTATAATGTGAACCTCATCTAGTATCGCTAGCTCGAACAAGAGAAATCTCTTGATTCAACCCTCTTCATGTTTCTGTTTCACCAATACCAATTTCGGTTTCAACTCTTTCTTTTTGCATCTCTCGTATCATATCTTTTCTTTTACAACTACAAATGATAGTAACCACCAAAGCTAGTTGTTCAAAGAATTCTTCAACATCAACATGTGTCTTTGTTACCGATACAACCACTAATTGAAGTTGGTGTGCAAAACAACTTATATAATGTACGAAACTGTTTTCTTTTAATATCAAAGATTTCTAGTTGTTGAATGCATCACTCATATTACTTGCTCCATCATAACCTTGCCCCCTCACATCTTTATTCAAAAAATTAATAAAAAGAGATAAAACATAAAAAATAAATTTATTATCATATTAAAGAAATAAATATTTTATGATTTCTCACATGAGCCATACTCAAGTCGATGTCGATAAATATAGTATCAATGGTGGATTTAAGAGTAAAAAAAGATGTATCCAACATGTGAACAACTCCAATAAAGCTTTCCTTTAGAATCTCAAGTCTATCAACATATATTAAAACTATAGCCATTTGTTTTTTGGAAAAATCACTAGACTCATCAACTAATATACCGAACACATCTTTACCAATTTCATCACAAATAGACTCGATTATCTCTTTTGAAAAGTAATTGATAATATCTTTGTGAATCATCTAAAAAGTCAACTTTTCATTTTTTGGAGTATTTTCTAAAGTAACATCACTTCTTGTTATCTTCTCTAATCATAGATAAGATTTTTAATGAAAATTCATTAATTATTAGCATTTTCCATCTCATCATGTCCACAAAATGGTAATGTATTTTTCAATAAAAATCTAAAACTATGAATTGTAGCATGCAATCAAATTTCATAATTACTTTTCTCAAGTTTCGTTTGCTTATGAAAGACTTCTCCAATAGATAAGTTTTTTCTCAATAGCAAATCACAGTTTTCTTGTACCGTACGGTGATAACTTTGAATTTTACCCATATGTTTCCAGAAAGATTTTTTTACTCCAATTGTCAAAGTCTTTGGTTATAAATGCACCTCTTTCACCTTGTTCCTTTTCCATGTCTCCAAATAATTAGTGAAGTGGTTTGATTTATCAAGTAATGAAACGAGATCAAAATTGATAAGAAGTAAGAACACCGTGAGTAAATAAGATCTGGTTTCAGCTCTATTATGCTTACAAGATACAGAGAGAGTTTAGAAAGAATAGTGGGAAAAGTTCTATCTAGTCTAAGTATCCTTCCCTATTTATAGGAAATAGAAAGCATACAAAAATTACAAAGGACTGAACAATACAGTTTCGAAAACAACTATGCCTTTGTAAATAACATTACATTACATCATGACCATTCAAATACTTTCGACACCTTACAACTAACTTCGACTCTTACAATATCCCCCTTTGTAAGCAATGTCGAAATCAAGTTATCAAAACTTGAGCAGCCATATGTAATGTCCTTCGAATCTCCGCATACTAGTTCATGACCTTCTTCAATTAAGCCTGATCCCCTTCATTGTTCTTCTTACAACTGTTCATACGCACAATCAAGTTTGTATATTGAGCAATTGTGTATCTGTCGACATCACTTGACTGGAATAAGAACTTCGTTTGTTTTCCCTTCTTGCTTTTTCCCATGAAAGCAACTCCAAAAGGCTTCAAGCATATTTCACCATCAACATACATCTTCAAATCAGCTTGACTCTTCAACACTGATTGGGGAACTATGATTTCTTTCCCATTAACAGTGCTAATTCAACATCAGTCAATGCTAGACAACCATAGTAATTGTATATGAGAAGCTTAATATAGCCCAATCCCATATGTAATACTATTTTACTTGTTCCTTGGAGTTTTGAAGCATCCATGTCTTTGAGTGTAGTTGCAACTTGAATTAGATCATTCAAGTTCATCAAAGGAAAATCAACAATTGAGAAGTCAAAAGAAACATTGTGTGCTCTCACAACATGATATCAGAAATTTTGTAGCATATTTTCTAACAACACATCCTTTGTTATACTTAACACTCGGACCATCTTCACGAGTGACCATACTTCTTATTGATCCTTTCCCAACACAACATGAAACCTTAGCTTCATATGGATAAAATCATCTTTATCCTTGAACCGATCAACAATTTTGTACTGGACTGTGAGAAACATCATCTCATTGACAGGAAAATCGAGTTGACTCATATCAGAATTCTCAATAGAGTAACTTTTCCTTGGCTTTTTCTCAAACTCATACATCTCATTGTAAGCAACTCACGCTTCGATATTTTCATAACTATGCAACTTTTTGGATCTCCTTTGTTCAAAGAAGGATGATCATTTTGTCGAAGCATCAAAATACTCTGTATTTGACGTTGCTTTTCTATCTTTGTGACATCCCCAATTTCACGGCCAGAATAGACCGGTGTGTTTATGCTTTGTTTTAAAATCAGAGTTATCTTTTAAAGAAAACAGTTGCAGAATTTGTCCCCAAAACAAAATGTGATAACCATTTTGTTGGAATAGTGTCTAAGGTTGCAACTATATTAGGCAAGTATTTGACCCGGTTGTGCATGGTCCTTTTGGGTTGCCTTCACCATAGCAACATGATGGATGATTTGTTAAGAGAGAGTAAATATTATAAGGAATAATATATGGTTATTTGATTAATATAAGTCATAGATTAATTGGGATTAATTTGGTGACTTAAAGAGATTAATTAAATAAGAGGGTATAAACTGTTAATTGTTTGATAGTTACACTTTAGACTATAAATCCTTATCCAGGATAGGATGGACGATTTCCAGGGCTTGGATAAGCCAAAATCGTCCATAGGGTTATCAAGGAAAGGATATGGATCAACTTAAAGTCTAAGTTATCCAATTAGGGTTAAAGCTGTAATCCTTAAGGAGTCTGCAAGTATAAATAGACCTAGGGGTGAGGGAATTCGACACACCATCTAAAGTAGAGATACTCTGGCCGAATTCCTCCCCTCTCCTCTCTCCTAAATCATCTTTCTTGCTATTGGTGTTTGTAAGCCATTAGAGGAGTGACATTTGTGACTCTAGAAGCTCCAAGACAACAAGATCAACAAGGAATTCAAAGGTATGGTTCTAGATCTATTTCAATGTTGTTATTTAACCTAATTAGCCATTAGAAGTCTTGGATTCAAAGCATGTTTAATTAAAAAGCCTAGATCCGAGCATTAGGGTTTTGCATGCGCACATAGGAAAGTTCTTATGGCTAAAACCCATCAGTGGTATCAGAGCCTAGCTTGGTTTTCTTTAAATTGTTGCTTGATTAACTGAAACAAACCTGCAAAATTCGATTTTTGGGTTTCTGAGTCATGGACTCGGCGAGTTCCAAAGTGGACTCGGCGAGTGGGCCTGACTCGGCGAGTCCTTTTGTGTACTCGGCGAGTCCGGGCGTCAGGATTAGGCAAAACCGGGATTTTTTCATGTTTATCTTATGGAAACTTATCTTAATCATATTAGATCAACCCTAATCCGATTTTTTGATATATATGACTATAATCTTGATCTAATTAAAGATATTTATCATCTAATAAAATATTTAATTTACTTATATGATAATTGATTAATTATTTTGATAATTATCTTAAAAGAAACCTTGGATAAATCAAATAAAGATAATTAGGATATTAATTGTTAATTGGAATTATTTGTTATTTGATCCTCCATGTTTTAAATGTTTAAAACTTGCCCTCAAGTTTTGAAATTTATATTTGTGATTAAAAAGTTTTAATTTAGACAACTTAAATTTCAAACCCTACGTTTTAAAAGGTTTAAAACACAACCTTATACTAATATGATATTACTAGAATAATATATATATGTATAACTAAATTCTAGTCTTACTGTTAGTAGGCCTCATTCACGAAGCCGATCTATAAGGTGGGTATAAGGTTGCGGCCTATAAAATGACGCTTAATGGGTGTACACTCACACCCACCGCTTGCTTGATTGGTGGAGGATCGTTAGCCGAACGGGTAGGATAGGGCAACCTCATCCTCTCATTAAAAGTATAATAAGAAATACAAAGTAACTACACGTTTTAAAAATTTCCCAATCTTAGTTATTTTAGGAAAAGTGAATTGATGCAATCCCATGAAATTACACTTTGCACCCTTGCTAAGAAGTTAGTGGAGCGTGTGTGGTTTACCGGCACACTAATTGGTTCTAAGCAAAGGTGGCAAAGGGTGATTCATTGTTTATCATAGTTTGATGGAGTGTGTGTGGTTTACCAGCACATCGAATAAGTGATCGTTACAATGAAGGCACCATGTGAATTTGCATGGTAATTCACACCCGCTTTGTGATCCTCGGCATTCCAGTCACAAACAAGAGGGGCATATCGAGATTTAAACATGCCATTGAATAGTTTCAATGAATCTCATCCGAACCTAGGAATTCTTAATACACTTAGGACTAATAGTCTAGGTTTAGTAATGGAGAATTAGTGAATCGTCATTCACTTACCTTCAATTTATTTTCATGTTAGATTACAGCATCCATTTTCTAATATGTAAATGTTATTGTTGGATCCTAACCCTAATTTTTCATATTGGGTGATAATTAGGGATTCTTATTCTAATCTATCTTTGTCCTTTCTATAGATGTCGAACGCAAACAACGCTGCTGCTAGTTCTTTCACGTTGATGAGCCTTTGCCGAAAGGTCACCTTCGATGGAACGAACTTTAGCGAATGGATAAGATACATTCGCACCATTGCTCGCTATGAGGATAAGGAGTATGTCCTCGATGAAAAGCTTGAGAAAATCAACCCCAAAATCGCTACTCCGGCCGAAATCACCGCTTTTGAGACTCATGAGCAAGATGCAACGAAGGTACATTGCATCATGATTGCAACCATGAACTCTGAATTCCAAAAGTCCTACGAGGACGTGTACCCATACGAGATGCATCAAGACTTGTTGGAGAGATACCACCAAAACGCGAGACGAGCGTTATGAGATTTTCACTAACATGATTTCCGCTAAGATGGGTCATGGAGAATCTCTTACCGTGCACCTGCAAAAGATGCAAAGGTATGTCGATCGCCTTCGCAAGTTAAATGTTGACTTTGGGGAAGACTTGGCGATCGACATGGTGCTTCACTCTTTGCCTTCGATGTACAACCAATTTAGGATGACCTACCACATGAACAAAGAGGAGGTCACCCTAAGCAAACTCCAAGGTCTTTTGAGGGTCGCTGAGAGCAACTTCAAAGACAAGTCTGTTGCACCTACTCCCAATCCGTCTGCTGCTCCTGTCTTGGCAATTGGTCAAGGAAAGGGAAAGAAGAGGAAGGCTTCATCAAAGAACTATCGCAAGGTTAAAGCCCGAGATGGTGCCTCTTCTAGTGGGACCAAAGTTGATCCCTCTAAGCCCTATCCTAACCCGAAGGAGGCAGAGTGCCACCACTGCCACAAGATAGGACATGGGAAGAGAAGCTGCCCAGAATACCTGCAAGCAATCAAAGAAGGAAAGATCAAGCCATCTTTCACAGGTATATACACAATTAAATCTAACGATTCTAATCATGCTATTTCTTGGGTTCTTGACACCGGTTGTGGTTATCACATTTGTTCAAATGTGCAGGGACTAAGAAGAAGTAGGGATGTGGAGCAAGGAAGGATCAATCTAATCATGGGAAACAGAAGATCGTCGCTTGTTACCAAGATTGGAGTGTATTCTTTAGTGCTTAGGAATAATTTATGTTTAGATTTGAACAATTGTTGCTATTCACCAGAAATGGCTAGAAACATCATTTCATTTCATGGTTTATATAGACAAGGATTTAGATTTTCTTTTAATAATGAGAATGGTTCTATTATGGCTTATCTAACTAGTGTCTTTTACTTTGAAGCTATACCATGTAATGGAATATATGAAACTGTTATGATTGTTGATAACTTAGGAAATGATGTTTTGAATATTGATTCGTCCACTAGTATGGATAAAGCATCCTTGTGGCATTGTCGTCTTGGACATGTCAACAAGAAACGCATAGCCCAACTCCAAAAGGATGGAGTATTGGAGTCATTCGACCTTAGGGAAGATGACACATGCGAGTCTTGTTTACTTGGAAAGATAACTAAGTCACCCTTCATGAATACTTGTGAAAGGGGTGAGGGGCTATTGGACCTAATACATACCGATGTATGTGGACCCTTTAGATCAACCACGAAGGATGGGAACCGCTTCTATGTGACTTTTACCGATGATTATAGTAGATATGGGCATATCTATTTAATCAAGCAAAAGTCAGAAACCTTTGAAAAGTTCAAAGAGTTCAAGAATGAAGTGGAGAATCAATTGGGCAGGAAAATCAAGATGCTTCGATCCGATTGAGGAGGAGAGTACCTAAGTCTTGAATTCCACGATTATCTCAAGGAGTGTGGAATAGTTTCGCAATTGACGCCTCCTAGGACACCACAGTTGAATGGTGTGGCAGAAAGGCGTAATCGAACCTTATTGGATATGGTTCGCTCTATGATGAGTCGTGCTTCACTACCTATCTTCTTTTGGGGGTATGCCTTAGAGACTGCCGCCCATATCCTTAACCGAGTCCCTACTAAGAAGGTTTCCAAAACACCTCACGAGATGTGGACGGGGAAAGCTCCCTCGTTGGCACATATCAAGGTTTGGGGTTGCGAGGCTTTCATAAGACGAGATACTCACGACAAGCTTGAACCTCGAAGTGAGCGATGTATTTTCATCGGCTACCCGCAGACATCCTTTGGATATCTCTTCTATAGACCGAAGGACAATGTTGTCTTTGTTGCGAGGAGAAGAGTTTTCCGAGAGCGAGAACTCATAAGCCAAGGAGAAAGTGGGAGGCAAATCGAACTTGAAGAGATTCAAGAGTCGATAGATGAAGGAACCTCTACCGCTGGCATTCAACCCGAGGAGGAAACTCCGGTTGAACCGATTGACGAATCCTTACCTCTTAGACGTTCCGATAGAGTTAGAGTTCATCCCCAGTTTTATGGTTTTCATATTACTACCGAAGGGGACACGTATATTAGTGATGGTACACTAGTAAATCATGATGAACCTAATAGCTATAAGGAAGCCATGGCAGGCCCAGAGTCTACGAAATGGAAAGAGGCAATGGATAGCGAGATCCAATCCATGTACGATAACCAAGTTTGGAATTTGGTTGATTATGTGCCCGGACGTAAGACCGTTGGGTGCAAGTGGATCTTCAAGAAGAAGACCGACGTGGATGGGAACGTACACACGTATAAAGCGCGATTGGTCGCGAAGGGCTTTACTCAAACTCCAGGAGTTGACTATGATGAGACCTTCTCACCAGTTGCGAAGATTAAATCTATTAGAGTGATGCTAGCAATTGCCGCATTTCATGATTATGAAATTTGGCAAATGGATGTCAAGACCGCCTTCCTTAACGGAAAGTTGGCTGAGGATGTTTACATGGCTCAGCCAGAGGGGTTTGTGGATCCGAAGCATCCAAATAGAGTGTGTAAGCTTGAGAAGTCCATTTATGGACTTAAGCAAGCGTCTCGCAGATGGAATCTTTGCTTCGATGAGAAAGTCAAAGAGTTTGGATTTGTACGAAGCGAAGACGAATCTTGTGTGTATGTCAAAGCCAGTGGGAGTATAGTAAGCTTCCTCGTTCTATATGTCGATGACATATTACTCATAGGAAACGACATCCCGACTCTGCAGGAAGTCAAGTCCTGGCTCGGGAAGTGTTTCGCTATGAAGGACCTCAGAGAGGCTTCTTACATTTTGGGAATAAGGATAGTAAGAGAAAGAAGTAAGAGACTAATTGGACTTAGTCAGAATACTTACTTAGAGAAGGTACTAAAACGTTTTAGTATGGAAAACTCAAAGAAGGGAGAACTACCGATACAAGGAAATGCCAAGTTGAGTAAGACTCAAAGTCCGAGTACTGAAGCTGAAATAGCAGAAATGAGCCGAGTACCGTACGCTTCCGCAGTTGGCTCAATCATGTACGCTATGACTTGTACTCGCCCTGATGTAGCCTTCGCTTTGAGCATAGTTAGCAGATATCAAGGGAACCCTGGCAAAGCACATTGGATTGCGGTAAAGAACATCCTTAAGTACCTTCGGAGGATGAAAGAATGGTTCTTAGTCCTTGGAGGGAGTGATGACTTGAAGGTGTGAGGGTATAGTGATGCCAGTTTTCAGACCGATAGGGACAACTACCGTTCGCAGTCGGGCTGGGTCTTTACCCAAAATGGAGGAGCAGTAACTTGGAAAAGTTACAAGAAAGAAACCGTAGCTGATTCAACGTGCGAATCAGAGTACATCGCAGCGAGCGAAGCGTCGAAGGAGGCAATATGGCTAAAGAACTTCATTGGTGATCTTGGAGTTGTACCTGCCATAAAGGAGCCCATGGAGATTTTCTGTGATAACGAAGGTGCGGTTGCCTTGACCAAGGAACCGAGGGATCATGGTAGATCAAGACATATCGAGAGAAAATATCACTTCATTAGACATTGTGTAGAAGAAGGACAACTCATAGTTAAGAGGATATCATCAGAAGATAACCCAGCAGATCCGCTTACGAAGGGACTGAGTAGGGTTAAGCACTTGCAGCATGCTAGGAGTATTGGGCTGAAGGATGATATTAGTATAGATTAGATAGTATTTAGAAACATATAATAGATAAATGTAATTAACATTTGATGATTAAATAAAGGAGTTTTATTTATAAGTAAAGTTACTGTCATATGTTAATTGTTTAACTATTGTTTCACTTTGCATGTTTTGACTTCCAGAATAATTGAATTTATTAGGAATAATCGAATTATTCAAATTGTCCACAATCGTTCTGTAACATCCCAAAATATCAAGAGTAGAGTTGAAGAGCTAAAAGAGTAAATTGGGAAAGAGTGACTCGGCGAGTCCATGTGCGGACTCGGCGAGTAGAGTCGCGACTTGGTCGCGTGTTAAGTGGCCGGCTCGGTGAGTCAGGGTAATGGACTCGGCGAGTAGGCGCTGAGTGGAGAAAACACTAATTCTCGGGGTTGAGCCTTATATAAAGATCATTATGTTTCCCTCCCAGCCTCTTTATCACCCCTTGAGCCCCAGAAAACCCTAAATCACGAAGAAGCACCATTTTTGGATGGATTGGAGCTTGGAGAATGTATTTGTGAAGGAATTTTGGGAGATTGAAGGCTTGGAGCAAGGGGCTTTGTTTGAATTTGAGTCTCATTTCAATTAGGGCATTCCTTTGAGGTAATATCTCGTTTTTTTGAGCTGCTATTTCTTAGATGCATCATTTTGGGGATGTTGGAGATCACATCTTTGGATGTATTGGAGTTTAGAGGTTAGATCTGAGGTTGCTACCTCAGATCTGGAAGGGAGAAGGTCTAGAGTGCATGAAAGTCCCTGTTTGTGAGTGGTTGATGGAGTCATCTTGTCCCAAATCCTAGCCCAATGTGCAAACGACTTAGATCTCTTTGGATTCATGTAAAGTTTGCCACTTTACGTGATGGATGGGTTATAGGAGGCTAGATCTATGTTTTGGATCAATTGCATGGCCTGGAGTGCTTCTAAATGGATTCAGAATGGTGGTACTCGGCGAGTCACATGGGTCGACTCGACGAGTTGCTTGCAGATGGCCTGGAACTCGACGAGTTGGAAGAACAACTCGGCGAGTAGGTTGAAGATAGCCTTGGACTCGACGAGTCTTGTCGAAGAGTCCCAAATATTCTCTGGTAGAGTCGAGAATCGGTGAGTCGAGGGATGACTCGGTGAGTCGAGTGTGAGTGGACTCAGAGTTGTTGGACTTGGCGAGTCTCGGGGTGACTTGGCGAGTTAGGTCGCAGATTGAATGAAGTTCTGATTATGGGAACTCAACGAGTCACAGAGTTGACTCGGCGAGTAGGGTCAGTCAGGGGTTGATTTAGACTGAGGACTTTGATTTCGACCAAGGGTTGGTCGTTGACTTTTAGGGTTTGGTCAGCGATGTGGCCTTTGGGCCAAGAGAGAGGTAAAATAGTCTTTTACCCATAAGAGGGTGTTATGAGAGGATTTATTCTAGTCTCGAGAGTTATATTCATGAGAATATTTGCCTTACGTGTTAGGCGGTGGCGAGTTCGAGATTCAAGTGTGGGGATATCTGATTTCTGCTTGCCAGGTGAGTCTTCTCACTATACTTTACCTTGAGTAGGTAACCAGAGTTATGTGTTTAGAGTAATTGTATGCTATATGTACGTGATGTGTTGTACTGCATTATTTCTATGTGATTTATGCTGTGCATGTTTATAGAGTTGGAACCGGAAGGTTCCCAGAGTTAGAACCCGAGGGTTCACGGAGTTTGGGTGCACGGACCCATCGAGTTATAGCCTCGAGTGGCTAATATGTGTTATGTGTGGTATTTTGGGGAACTCACTAAGCTTCGTGCTTACAGTGTTTTGTTTGATGTTTTCAGGTTTCTTTCAGTATCATGGGACGACACCGGCTTGATTGTACACACCAGAGAAAGAGTCATATTTTGGAGGATCCCGGTTTTCTATGCAAGTGAAAATGGAGTTATGTTTTGTAAATCGACTAGGAATAAGATTTTAAACTAATGTTTCTAAGAATAAAATGATTATTTTAAATGAAAAAAATTGTCTTGAAATTCACGGTGTTACACGTTCATATGTTGGAAGTAGATATGAATGAAGATTTTCATGAATTGGTGTGTAGATTGTCTAAATGGTGTTAGACATAGCAAAGAGTTGCTACAACGTTCATGAGTGCTTATGAACTGGTTTTGAGCATTGGAACAAACCCGCGCTTGCTGGAATCACTTTATGGAATACAATATAAAAGGTGATCGCAAGATGATAATATCATATAGTCTTTAAACCTAGATATATGGTTTATTATTTGTTAATTAATTGTACATTAATAGTGCGAAAACGCATCAGTAACTTGGTGTTATAAAACGCATTGTTGTGTATAGTTGGTTAATGAATAAGTAAATGCATATAAGTCGAAGTTTATCTGTAAACTTTATCCTAAGAGGGTAGAAGAGATATCTTGGCCACTCGATGATTTGATTTGACTTATGTGCCGGGCCCGGTCAGAACTGAATTGATGTGTTTGATTAAGTTCTATGTCGAATAAATCGAAGATCGAGAAATCAAATGCTAGACTAACCATTCCATAGGATTGTCAGCATGATATCTAACAGAGGACTGTACGATCCCTTATCTAAAGGACAAGATTGATTAGATCAGAGTTTGATAGCGTCTTTGAGAGCTACGATTGCAAACCGAATTGTACTTGTATAGTTACTAGACTTATCCAAGTGGGAGACTGTTGGAATAGTGTCTAAGGCTGCAACTATATTAGGCAAGTATTTGACCCGGTTGTGCATGGTCGTTTTGGGTTGCCTTCACCCTAGCAACTTGATTGATGATTTGTTAAGAGAGAGTAAATATTATAAGGAATAATATATGGTTATTTGATTAATATAAGTCATAGATTAATTGGGATTAATTTGGTGACTTAAAGCGATTAATTAAATAAGAGGGTATAAACTGTCAATTGTTTGATAGTTACACTTTAGACTATAAATCCTTATCCAAGATAGGATGGACGATTTCTAGGGCTTGGATAAGCCAAAATCGTCCATAGGGTTATCAAGGAAAGGATATGGATCAACTTAAAGTCTAATTTATCCAATTAGGGTTAAAGCTGTAATCCTTAAGGAGTCTGCAAGTATAAATAGACCCTAGGGGTGAGGGAATTCGACACACCATCTAAAGTAGAGATACTCTGGCCGAATTCCTCCCTTCTCCTCTCTCCTAAATCATCTTTCTTGCTATTGGTGTTTGTAAGCCATTAGAGGAGTGACATTTGTGACTCTAGAAGCTCCAAGACAACAAGATCAACAAGGAATTCAAAGGTATGGTTCTAGATCTATTTCAATGTTGTTATTTAACCTAATTATCCATTAGAAGTCTTGGATTCAAAGCATGTTTAATTAGAAAGCCTAGATCCGAGCATTAGGGTTTTGCATGCGCACATAGGAAAGTTTTTATGGCTGAAACCCATCACATTTATCAAAACATTTCTCAAAGAGAATGTATTTTTATTAAATAATAAAACCCCGGGATGTCATGTTTCGATACAGACAAAATGCATAAACAGTCTAAAATAGACCTTACAACACTTATTTATAACTACTGATCTATAATCCAAAATCTATCGTCAAGTCCACCAACTTATATTCTTGTGCCATTACCTGTAATGCAAAGAAAATTGAGTAGGTCAGGCTTGGGAGCTTGGTGAGCATATAGGGTTTTCAACCCACAATAATATAATTATTATATTTAATCATCAAACAATCAATCCAATTACCTATCCCCCATTATCTCCATTTATCTTAAGGATCTACCCTAAGAATCATCTATCCTTCATTCTTAAGGATTGACCTGAGGTATAGGCACGAAGTCACATCGTCGCTAGGGTTTACTCAATAGGCGCTAACTCCATAGTCACCAAGGTTTATACAATAGGCGCTAACTCCATAGTCACCAAGGTTTATACAATAGGCGCTAACTCCATAGTCACCAAGGTTTATACAATAGGCGCTAACTCCATAGTCACCAACTATCCCATCTACCCATGTTCTACCCAATATTTTCGTAGATACAAGTACTTACACAGTTTAAATAATTTAACACATGTATAAAACATCAATTCTATGCCCATCTCAATAGACAAACAATATATAAACACATAACATGTATTTCATAGCAAATACTTCGTATTTATGTGTTAGAAGAAAGTGAATATGCATTCTCTCATATAAACAACAATATGTACACATAACACGTGTTTCATATCAAATACTTTATAATTATGTGATAGAAGAAAGTGACCACACACTCACTTGATTAGAAGATGATCGGACAACACTACGACTTGTAGAAGTAGTATTCTTCGGTGAAACCGGGAGATCTTCACAAAAATCAGGCTTCTCGCGGGCAGAGCTTCGGCTCAGGAATTTCACTTCGCGGGATCTTCGGGCTTTGGGACTTGCTTCGGGTCTCGAGAATGATATCGGGGCTTCGGGGTATTTCTTGCACGCAAAACGAGGTAAAAACACGAAAGAAAAGGAAGAATGGAGCACCAAAACTTGGTAGCCCTCAACATCTATTTATAAGGTGATGGAAGAAGGATTACGTTGGACATAATATTTAGTTATGCTGAGCGTAACCTGGATAAGATCGTTGACTCCCTCCCCTTTGGATAATATCGAAATTTATAATTAAATTTAATATTTTAATTATTTAATAAACTTAAAAAATTCATATCTTCCTCATACGGACTCCGTTTTCGACGTTCTTTATATCCACGCGTAGGTGAGACTATGCACTAGAACTTCCGTTTAGACTCCGTCGGCTAATTTTGACTTTATTTTTATTATTTATTTTTAGTAGGCCAGGACAAGAAAACTCCGTTATAAACTCATAACTTCTTTATCCGACGTCCGTTTTCATCTGTCCTTTTATTGTTGCACTACTATCAACAAGATCTTCGATTCTCGTTTAGATTGTTTCGGCTAAAAATCGCTCGATCTCAAATCGAGTATTCAGATTGCATACCGCTAAGTCGAAACTTAGAAAAATCATAACTTCGTCATACAAAGTCAAATTTGGACGTACTTTTTATGCACACTCATGGTTTAACGAACTCTACGACTTTCGTTTAGATTGCTAAGGCTAAATATTGCTTTAATGTAAATTCATTTTTTACGTCATTCAGCGTCGTGCCGGTTATGTCGCGAAACTTTGACAGGTCATAACTTCTTTGTTATAACTCGGATTTTTGCGTTCTTTATAAGTAAGGAGTCCTTGTAACACATAATACAAATTAGTTAAGATTACTCCTTCTAAATAATCCTCCATCAAAAAGTCATTTTTTGACGCTTATCGTCTCTAAATTGACTAGCCCTGATCTACGGGCGTTACAATCTCTGCATCTATCTCAACATTTATTTCTTCCTTTGATTTCAAAACTACAAAATCCTTTCCTATATCTTGATTTGTTGCAGTTTTGTTGGGTTTCGAAGAACTCCCTTCACTAGTTGATCCAATTACAATGCCTTTAGCAATTGGCCTTGTAGTCGTAATAGTGCTATCACTGGTTCAACCGTCGAGATTATCGGTTTTGTTGTAGGAATATGAGTTGAAAACACTTTGCCGACAACTTTTGCTTCTACATTCGTTATCCCAGAAGCACCTTCTCCTCTACTAACATTTCTTCTTTCTCCCCATTGCATCCCTGTGACAACAGGTAGGGTATTTGTTGGTAAGAGATTAACCAGCTGAGACAATGGGGCTAACTCCTTCTGAATTGTGGTTTCAAACAAGCTAAACTTATGAGTAAAGAACCCAGGAGTTAGAAGAGATGATTAGCCAGATTTCAAAACTCGCTCTTTGTGTTCACTCAGCATGGTATCAGGTTTTCCAAAACTACCAATATCATTAGCTGCCTTTTCATCAAACTTGGGAAGAAGAGATTGATACCATTCTACCACTTTCTTCATAGCCCCTGCAACAATGTATTCTTTCAAAAGTAGAGAAGAATAATTTGTATTCAACTCATTTATCTCCTTGGCCACATCAACCTTCAATTCTTCAAGTTTACGATTGAAATCTTCCCTCACAGTCTTCATATCTTTAATGAACATAACATGACGTTCCTTCACAACCAACCACAGCTCCTTGATTTCATCATTGAACGTATCAGATTGAGCTTTGACATGAAGTTTGTTGTTTTTATCCATAACATCCAACTGGTGTTGAAGTCGATTCTCCTGAGCTTTGAGCATGAAATCAACTTCAATTCCAGATATAGAATGTTTGCTTCCTTCATTTGCTTGTGACTATAGCAAGGAGTTAAGTTTTCTATTTAGGATCTTGAACTGTTTCCACGACATAAGCATGTGATCCGGAATGTCTTCTTCTTCAGGATCAAATTCGAGATCAGCAAAAGAACCTCCAAATCCTCCATCGTCAGTGTCATCATCATTGATCAGTTTAGGTGGGTCAGTTGATTGATATGGAAAGAGAGAAATGATAGGTTGATTGATGACTTGATCAAAAGTTGGTGAATGTGTGGTTGTAGAAATAATGGTGACAAATGGTGGTAAAGAAGTATTGGTAGTGATGATTTAGTTTTCGAAAATACCTTGAGTAGACACTGGATTTTCTTTGTTTGAGAATCCTTCACATATGTTGACATTTACATCTGTATTAGATACATGTGTAAGAATGTCTGAGGTTCGAAACTCCCCAGTAAATGGCTTGGTTAACGAAACCTCGGGTGGTATGACCGAAGTCTGCGTAGGAGTCAATATTTTTGTGGAGTTGACATGAAGAGTAGATGTGTTCACCGTTGAAGTTTTCACAGAGCTACTTGAAACATTACCAATTGGTGAATCAAGAACTACTTTGTCTTCTTCGTCTTCCTGAAGGATCGATTTTCTCTTCTTCGTCTTCTTTGAAATATGATTTGCAACATCCTCAACCCTTCGCTTCTTTGAGGATGTAGAAACTGGTACAAGAATTTCACGAAGAACAACTCCTTTTTGAGTTACATGTGGCTTTCGAATCATTGAGGGTGAGAAGGTTGATGACCTTTCAGGAGATTTCTTGACCGATGAGCCATCTTTTTAAGACGCTTTAAAACACCATATTTCGTAGGAATAATCTGCTTTGTAGGATCAATTTTATCAGTCTCCTTAGGCTTTGTTGACTTCTTCGAAACTTTTGTTCCCTCTCCAACCTTTTTATTTGGGGACTTAAACACATTTTCCTCATGAATTGGTTTTGAAGGACTAGTTTCATCAACCTTCTTTGACTTGTGAAACTTCTTTGAAGAACCTTCATTAGTATGTTGTAGTAAAACACCGGTTTCACCATTTGGGTTAAAAGTCTGTAAGTATGCTAGCAACATTGGATTCGATGGATCAACCTTCTTGAGCATTCCATCTAGAATTCGAGGAACTGAAGGAAACACATTAACATCATCTTCAATGAGTTTTGGGTAATGATACTTCACAAACTCCGCCCTTGGTTCATCAATAGGAACCTGAATACCTTGCTTGCTATATTCATATTGAAGAATCAAACTCCAATATCTAGCACATGATACTCAATCCACCGCATTTGTATTCTCGACAATTTTGAAGAATTCTCTCCACACTTGAGTAGCATAATCAACTGCTAGGTCATAATAAATCCTAGCCACCATAGCATATACCTACAATCTTCCTTTATCCAAGCCAATACTTCGACCAGTGAGACATCGAAGATAAATTCCAAAAAGAAAATTCAAGATACAAGGAAGGCCTGATTTCTTGAACTCACTAATGTTGGTAAGAGGGGGTTGATAACCCATCTCATTGAACATGTGTATTACCTATTCATTAGTGACCTTAAAGAAAGGTGGAGAATTAGGGATTTCAAGAATCTTAGCAAAAATATTCTTGGATAGATGAAACTTCTTGTCATTAATCAGATTGAATGTAATTGTATCCATCGTTTTGTTGTAGGAAACAGTGGAACCAGCCATGGACAACCAAGACATTGGAACATCAAACGAACTAAACATCGCAGCTGATAAAACTGAATGTTTCAGAGCAATAATCAACATCTTGAGTTCTTCTGGATAAATAATGACATCACCATAAACTTGATAATTCGTACTATGGATCTTCATACTGGGATGAGAAGATACATCGTCAGTGGTGTTAGACTGAAGAGCAGCTATTGCAAGGGTTTGCTTGAAAGATTTGAAGAACAGAGAGAAAAGAAGGCACTGATCGTATTTTATTAAGTTTGGAAATTGTAAAGTTGGAATGAATACCCAATTACCACTTTTATATGTATCCCTAATTTGAATCTCAAACAGCTACGATTTATGACCGTGACACGTGGCCCTTGAAAGTTGCACCATTAGCCTTCATACACGCCATGTCATAAAAAGTGTGTGGCATGATGTCCGATAAACATGCACGGTTAACAAACCATCACATCAAAAGTCTTTTTGTGAGTACCCAATAGATAAGGATCAAAACCTTCGGTATGGAGGTTAGGCTCTTTCGTTTTTGGGTTTGAAAACGAAGTCATGTGCTAGATTTTTGAAATCATCAGCCTTATATGGTAATACTCAGAACCTCAAAGATTTCATGAGTGAAGTGTGCCAAAGAAAAAGGTAAGAAACAAAGTAAGAAAAATATGGATCTGTGATGTCAAAAACAAAATTTCGACATAAAAGCACATAAATCCCGGGCAAACATTGCTTCACTAATCATCAAGAGAGATAATCAATAGCTTGTGTGGTTTCCCGTGAACTACAATCGAATACTTGATGAGAAGTATCGAAGGGCTTCTTTTATTATGGCTTCAAAGGTAGCTTAAAATTTTGTTACAATGCACACTTAACATAAGTATGACAAGTTGTAAACAAAACTACCAGTTTGACCAGTGTAGTCAGTGACAAGTAAGCTTTGAAAAATTTATCAAATAAAGAAGGTTGAGAATGATACTCATACAGAAATCATATTCTTGAAACCAAAATTAGACCTAAATCTTGTTGGGTAACAAATGACGTGGGTGTCGAACATTTGATCAAGATTACTATTCAAGAAAAGAAGATGATTTTGAGTATCGAAATTAGGTATTGAAACAAAGGTTTCTTCATTTCTGGAACAAAGTTCCCCATCAATTCCTTAAATTGATTTGACATTTAGGGTTTCAATTTCATCACGTTCTTATTATGTTAGATCATAAACACATAATTTTGATATGTCTAGATCCTGATTGGTTTTTACCAGAGATCCCTTGGATATATGTCATTGTGTGTGAATGTGTAAGAATTTTAGGATGAAAAAGATTGGGTAAAAGAAACGAATGTACCCGTGCGTTGATTTGTCCTCGCGCTAAACTTTTAACTCATGTGAGAAGAGTAAGGTAGCTCTTGAGTGAATGAGAATATAGCTTGATTGGGAAGAAATTCTTAAAATGAGAAAACCATTAAGGCTTCGAAACTCATAGAATTAGCGAGGCTTTGGTCAACATGGTGCAACATGCTTCTAGGGACTCCTTAAGTAGTACATAGTTTTCGAATGTATACCTTCCCTCAGGCAGCAAGCAAGTACCACAAACACTTTCCAATCGCTGTGATGTTGAATATGAAATCCTTGATATCTATGCATCAAGTGTAAAAATATACAAGAGAGAGAAAATATTTTTAGAATTTTTTTTTATAAAAAGAAAATAACAAAAATAAGAAAATCTTTTTGATATTTTTGGATTTTTAAAAATGTAAAACAACAAAAAAATATATTTTTGGTATTTTTGGATTTTTCGACATAAAAGTAACAAAAAATTTGTTGTACTAAACTAACGAAAATTTGTGATTAAGCAGTTTGTACATGATGTCGAAATTGAAGCATATCGAAGTGCTGAACGTGAACAGTAACCTCTAAATGACATGCTATCTCCTCTGAACGAACATTCAACACCTCTGAATCAACACTTTTGCACCTTGTTCTCATGTCATTCTTTCGAAATCAATCCATGAACTGAATTTCCTTCGATCATTCGTAGCCCCCCAAAATTCTCACGAATGTGTAACACCCCCTCTGGCACGTATCACAATATTGTCCGCTTTGGGCCACTCGGCACGAGGACTTCCCAGGGGGTCACCCATCCTGGTACTACTCCCGCCCGAGCACGCTTAACTGCAGAGTTCTTATGGGATCTGCTGCCCTCACGGTTTTAAAACGCGTTGTGACAAGGAAGGTATCCACACCCCTTTATAAGGAAATGTTTCGTTCTCCTTCCAAGCCGATGTGGGATCAGATCTAACCCACTTTCACCCCCCATTATAGGGTTCGACGTCCCCGTCGAACACATCGACCCGTGCCCTAGCTCTGATACCATTTGTAACACCCCTCTGGCACGTATCACAATATTGTCCGCTTTGGGCCACTCGGCACGAGGACTTACCAGGGGGTCACCCATCCTGGTACTACTCCCGCCCGAGCACGCTTAACTGCAGAGTTCTTATGGGATCTGCTGCCCTCACGGTTTTAAAACGCGTTGTGATAAGGAAGGTATCCACACCCCTTTATAAGGAAATGTTTCGTTCTCCTTCCAAGCCGATGTGGGATCAGATCTAACCCACTTTGCTTCTCCGTGATTTAGGGTTTTCTGGGGCTCAAGGGGTGATAAAGAGGCTGGGAGGAAAACATAGTGATCTTTATATAAGGCTCAACCCCGAGAATTAGGGTTTTCTCCACTCAGCGCCTACTCGCCGAGTCCATTACACTGACTCGCCGAGTCGGCCACTTAACACGCGACCAGGTCGCGACTCTACTCGCCGAGTCCGCACATGGACTCGCCGAGTCACTCTTTCCCAATTTACTCTTTTAGCCCTTCAACTCTACTCTTGATATTTCGGGATGTTACAGAATGATTTTTCATCTAATGGCTTTGTGAAAATATCAGCAAGTTGATCAGTGGTTTTCACAAAGTGAACTTTGATATTGCCATCCTCAACATGATCTTCTATAAAGTGACAATGAAGAGCAATGTGCTTGGTTTTTGAATGTTGCACCGGATTGTGACAAATGCGTATGGCACTTTGTGAATCACAATACAACGGAATTTTCTTCATGTTGATTGCATAATCACGCAGTTGGCTTTGAATACATATGTTTTGTTAAGTGCAAGCTGCAGCAACAACATACTCTGCTTCTGCTCTATAAATCGATACACATGTTTGCTTTTTCAACTGTCAGATTACTAACTTCCCATCTAGTAGTTGACATCCGCCACTTGTGCTTTTTCTATCAAGATTGCAACCCCCTAAATCAACATCAGAAAATTCTTGTGTGAAGAATCCAGTTTTCGAAGGATACCACAATCCTAACGAAATTGAGCCTTTGTGATATCAAAAAATATTTTTCACTACTGTTAAGTGTGGTTCTCTAGGATTCGATTGATATCTTGCACAATTACAAACAGAAAACATAATGTCAGGTCAACTTGATGTAAGATAAAGTAACAAACCTATCATGCTTCTGTATAAAGTAAGATCAATAGCTGGTTTATCTAACGAAGGAGAGAGCCTTGTTCCAACCGACATTGGTACTCGTAATTCCGTGCTATTCGTCAAACCAAAATTTTCAAGCAGATTCTTTATGTATTTTTCTTGATTGATAAAAATTCCTTCTCTGCTTTGTCGAATATTCAATCCTAGAAAGTTGTTTATTTTTCCCATCATGCACATTTCAAATTGGCTTTTCATCAGATTTTCGAAATCTCTAGACAAAGCAGGGTCAATCAAGCCAAAAATAATATCATCGACATCTATTTGTACAAGCATAAGATGATACCCATCTATTCGAAAGAGTCTGGGATCAACTGATCCTTCTTTAAATTTTGATTGTTTTAAAAAAGAGGTAAGAGTTGCATACCATGCTCTTGGTGCTTGTTTTAACCCATATACAACTTTATCTAAAATATAACAATGATTAGGAAATTCTTCATTAATGAAACCTGGAGGTTGTTCAAGGTATACTGTTTCTTCAAGTTATCAATTTAGAAAAGCACATTTGACATCCCTCTGATAGACATCAAAATCCTTGTGTGCTGCATAGACCAAAAATATTCGAACAACCTCGAGTCTTGCGACAGGGGCGGAGGTTTCCTCATAGTCGATACCTTCTTGTTGCAAATAACCATTAAATACAAGCTTAACTTTGTTTCGAACAAAATTTCCATCTTTATCAGTTTATTTTTAAAAATCCACTTTAATCCCACAATCGAAACATATTTTGGTTTGGGAATCAAACGCCAAACTTTGTTTTGTTCAAATTTAGCAAGTTCAGATTGCATGGAAACAACCCAGTCAGGATGTTCCATAGCAGACTTGACTGATTTTGGTTCAATTTTCAAAATAAAGACATTGAGCATACAAAATTCTTGATGAGTATTGAGTATCTCTTTTTTAGCACGAAGTTTAGCTCTTGTTAGAACTCCATCTTTAGGATCGCCAATAACTTGTTCCTTTGAATGATTTCTTGTCCATTTGTCCAACGGTGGATATGCTGGATCAAAATCCAATGGCGCATCTTCAAACATTTCATCATTCTCAGAACTTGCAACAGAATTATTATCGTTTAAGTCATGAAAAGCTTCATATTGATTATTATTCGACACATTTAGCTCCCCCTCGATAATTTCATTTTTAGGTTGCTCCCCTCAACATCATCTTTCATTCTCCTATTCTCCCCCTCGAAAGAATGCTCCCCCTCAACGTGAGAATTCGAATGCAAGTGCTCCTCCTCCACTTGATCATTTTTCATACTTTCACTATTTTGTAGGAGAAGGTGATGTCGAGTTTTCATCAACTGCATCTTCAGTAAGTGTCGAACAATCAGAATGCATTGATGATTCAGGAAGTTGATTATCATGAGCATTGATTTCAGCATCAGCAACCCTATTTAGAATTCCAAAAATTAAATCATAATCAAAATCAGACGAATTAAGACTTTCATATTCGTCATTTGATTCATTAAGTATTGGTTTTTGTTCGAAACACTTTTCAGCTTTTTTGATATAATAATCATCGAAAGTGAGATTGAATGCTTCTTCAATTTTCCTAGTTCGTCTATTCAACACTTGATATGAAACCGAACTATGAGAATAACCCAAGAAAATTCCTTTGTCGGCTTTGGGCTGAAATTTCGAAAGATTATCCTTGAGATTCATAATAAAACACCTGCAACCAAAAACATGAAAGAATTTGACATTAATTTTTCGGTTATTGATAATTTCATAAGGATTAATGTTGAATCTTCAATGAATGAACGATTTATTTTTTGTAAAACATGCAGTAGAGATTGCTTCAGCCCAAAGATATTGAGGAAGATTCGCATATGTGAGCATCGTTCTCGCAGCTTCACAAAGAGAACGATTTCGCTTTTCAACAAGCCCATTCTGCTGAGGTGTGTAGGGTGAAGAAAAATTATGCGAAATTCCCTTTTCTATTAAAAACGAATCAAAAACATTGTTTTTAAATTCAAAACCATTGTCACTCTTGATTTTTCGAACTTTCGTCTTCAGACTTGTTTCCATCTTCTTGATAAAATAAATCATTATTTGAGAGTTTCAACAGTTGATGGTCCACAAAGATCAATATGAAGAAGTTCCAATGGTTCAATAATTTTTGAATC
Source organism: Lactuca saligna (assembly GCF_052625555.1). NCBI lineage: Eukaryota > Viridiplantae > Streptophyta > Magnoliopsida > Asterales > Asteraceae > Lactuca > Lactuca saligna. The sequence continues at coordinate 131,887,170 of NC_136418.1, read as the reverse complement.
GATGATAATTGGATGTTCTTGACGATGTTGTTTCCCTTGTTCGCAAGCTACACAGTTACCACCAATTTATTAAGTTTTCGAAAATTCAAGTGAGAAAGATGTCGATGCCAAAGCCAACTAACATAAGATGAAGCATTCGAAAGTAAGCATCCAGATTGACACCAACAATTGGCTTTATGTCAAGAGTGAACATGTCTCCCCTTCTTTTGGATTTGAGCAAAATTCGTTTGTATTGACATTCAAAATAATGTTTCCTTCCTCGTTAAACACCACTTGATTTCCAGTGCCGACAACAAGTTGTGAAACACTAATCAAATTATGTTGAAGACCTTCGACATAAGCAACTCGATTAACGGTGAACTTCCCATTTGTACTTTCGGTTATTGTTTATGGTTTCAGGTACTTTTGGTTTGAAAGAGAAGGGCCCGACTTGATCGCAGCATATACACCCATGTTTTCCGCAAACTTGTGACTTTGGGAATGTACTCGGTTAATTTTTTATTTTGAAATAATTTTTAAATGTTTGAATAAAGGATAATTAAATGTTTGATTATATTAAAAATGAAATTTGATCCAGTGATTTTTGGGATGTTACATTATATTAGATGTTCTGACATGTTAAGCATATATTCCAGCAATATAATGATATTTGTTTTAAGCCAGTTCAAACAATGGACCATTGCAAGGCTGAAAAGAGTCACCTATGTGATCTGAGAAGCCCATATTTTATGAAATGGATACATTTAGACCCAAAAAATCCAAGAAGGCCTATATAGATGTTCCTTGGAGAAATATGACGTTGAAGGAGGAACTGCTCCTCCTATCCGAGAAGAAAGTATGGAGAGACTAGTACTTTAGGTTTCTACCAAATATAAATCATACTTTTCCTATAAGACTTAAGTACTTGGTACTTACGGTTAATCTAATATTTTTAAATGACTTGCAGATATTTATAGAAGAGTAACCAGTTGAGCACAAGCAAGGTGGAACTGCACTCTTGAAGTTTAGTTTATTATTTATATTTAGAACATAAAGTACATGTAATGTAAAACAAAATTTGTTTTGGAACTATGTATGTTTTAAATTTAGCTTGTCTAAATATATGTCTCACTTAATTTAGTAAATGGTTGATTATTTAGTTAAATTGTTATTCATAGCGATTACTTCATATTCTGTAATGATTAAAATTCTATTTATGAGACTATATCTCTTCATAAGAATTGTAAAATAAATATCAATGTTTTCTAAATGAACAAGTTCTATATACAAATACTTTTGACTTAAACTTGTTTTAAATCAAAGTTATCTAAGACATTATTATATTTATTATATAAACTAGTTGTGAAACCCGTATATTATACGGGTTAATTAAAACATAATGTTAAACAGGAGCGATGAAATGAAAAGTTTATTTGAATTTGAAATATGAAATAAGTAAAAATAATAAAATAAAAAAAACATGCAAAAAATAAATTAATTAAAGTTATGTGTTTAATTGTTAGACCCGTGTACTAAACGATTTATTATAATAAAATGTTAAATACAAATGTTTAAAGTGTAAATTTATTTGAAATTGAAATTTGAAATTTAAAATTTGAAATTAATAGTTATTATAGTAGGTTTAATTTATGGAAACTAAATTAATGATATAGTGGGAATGAATAATGAAGTAATTGACAAGTGGAAAATAAATATATTTTAAAATTATGACAAAATGACATGTGGCCAAATAAATGAGAGAATGACAAGTGGCAATAACATTTTCATTTATTAGGGTAGATGATATACACATATTCCAACTTCAAGAAATGGATATTTGAAGGTAAATAATATAGTTTATTTGACATATATGAATCTTATTTATATATAAAAGATTCCTAATGATAGTTTCACTAAATTACAGAGAAAATAATTATTAAGGAACCGTACACTATGACTATGATGTATGACTTCCTTTCTAATGAATGTCTAAGATTTAACACTAGATACCAAATAACATTTATTAACAATTATAGGCGTTGTAATTATTTTTTACATGTTAAAACATAATTGTTAAATCTTTTTTGTAGTTTTCAAATATGAAGGTGAGATACAAGCCAATAATACCATCTAAATTCTTAGTGATAATAAAGGATGAATTAAACTTTACTTGATATCGTTTACTTTTAATCGGTGGAAATCATCTTCCTTTATCTTTTTGGGTTTATATCTCAATCACTATTACTTGTACTTTGAATACATACACCAATTAATGAGTAGATAAAACACTTTATAAGGTTTTATATGGAAAGGCTCCATCCTTATATTACTCACTATTTTGTGGAGTTAAAGCATATTCTAGACTAAAGCTTCTAAACCCCAAAATCTACTAATTACATATTTGTAGAATACTCTAAAAGGTTGTTTACTTTATTATATACAAACCCACCAATAATAAGTTATATTGTTCCTATGAAAGTTGGGTTAATAGAAAGTAAGATTCTAATGACAAAGCAAGTGGGAGGTACATGGGACTTGACGCAACACAAGAACCATAGCCTGATGTAGCAGCATTTGGTACTAGTTTCAATAAGAGATTGTTAAACTTGAATAAAAACTATTCATAAACACAAACTGTTCGTATTAATGGTAGAAATCATCTGTGACTTGTGAAATGTGGAATATATCATTGATGAGTTCTTATTGATGGTATCTAGAAAATCCATCATCTACCAAAATGCTATATCTGATCTTGAATCTGGTTAACGGCTAAGATCCATGGACATTAAGATGTAATCCATGTCTAATACTCAAGTATAGGCTTGATTAATCTTCATATCTATAGCGAGGCTAGAAGGATTAAGTAATTATTTTAGAAAGAATACATACATGGATATCAATATACATTTAACTAAGACTTGTTATAAAAGCATTTTCTCATGCTTCATCATTGATTATGATCTTTATCATACTCTTGTCATTGACTATGATCAAATCTGTTCACAAGTGGTTGTGATTAGATCAACAAGTATATTATTTACCATAACTAAATATTCTTAATATACGATATCGAAAATAAATTTCAAGAAATAATGATTTTCATAATAGACATTTACTAGTAGATATCTATATAGCTTAGCTTGGAGGTTTTCTTAGTGTAGTTATTCTAACAAAATATTTAATGCTTAAGATCCACGTGTGGATATAAAGCAAGCATCTCAAAGTTGGAGTCATCATTTTAATATGGAAATACATTGAATGTTTTTATATCAAAGTGCTAATAACGTTTGTGTTAACTAAGAACTAGTGGGAGCATAGTTGTAACACCGTAAAATTTAAAACAATTTTTTTTTTCATTTTAAAAAACATTTTCCAAACACATTTATTAACAAAATACCATCGCATCATAACTTTGTCTCACAAAATATTTCCCAAGATCAAAATACATAAATCCCATGAGTGTGTACGAATCATGTCGGTGCCTTCCTGCGATCGTCACTGGTACCTGAAACACATAACACATAACACTGTAAGCATAAAGCTTAGTGAGTTCCCTAAAATACCATACATAACGCATACTAGCCACTCGAGGCTATAACTCTGTGGGCCCTTGGGCCCTAAATCTATGGACCCTATGGTCCTAACTCTGTGAACCTTCCGGTTCTAACTCTGATATACTCTGATATACACATGGCATAAATCACGTAGAAATAATGCAGTGCAACACATCACATAAATAGCATACAACAAATCTGTCACATGACTCTAATTACCACTGAAGGTAAAGTATAGTGAGAAGACTCACCTCAGATGTGTCGGTAAATCTCTGACTCGGTAGAAATACGATCTAGCCTCCACCTAATCACATAAAGTAATACTCTCATAAATATAACTCTCAGGACTAGACTCAACCCTCTCTTGGCACCCTCAGAAGGGTTAAAGACCATTTTACCCCTCCTTTGGCTCAAGGACCCTCATTGTTGACCAAACCCTAAAACCCAACCAAAGTCAATGGTTAAATTTTGACCCGACTCATCGAGTGCACTTGGGCAACTCGGTGAGTCTACACGTGTCCACTAACTCCCTAGTCTCGCTTGACATGTCAAGTCCCTCCCCTTGCTCGACAAGTCACACCTGGCATGAATCGCGGGGCTACCCCGACTCAACTCGCCGAGTCTCAAGATCAACTCGGCGAGTTCCGTCTTGAACTCTAGTCCTTTAATACCTCTCTGACTCACTGAGTTATTCCCCTAACTCGGTGGGTCTACTCGCTGAGTGATTTACAGGAAACCCTAACCCTACTTGCCGAATCTGATCTTTGGACTCGGCAAGTTCATGCCATGCAAAAACTCCATTGACCTCCTGAGGTTAGATCTGTTCCTTAAATCCATAGATTTGACCTTCCCAAGCATGATAATCACGTAAAGTTCAGACCTTGACCCTCATATACCATCTAGATGGTCCTACTTGGTGATTTAGCCCCAAAAATAACCTCCTAAGTTCATGGCTCCCAAAATAACCCATAAATCTCCAAGGGTTAAGGTCTCTGGACCTCTTTGAGTCCAGATCCAAAGCATAAACTCGAGAAGGGACCAATTGATCCACATATCCATTCTCTAAAGAGGGTTAGAAAACCATAACTCTAAGAATCAACACCAAAACTGAAGAAGGTCCGAATAAATCCCTCAAGATGAAGTCTCTAAACTCTGAAATCACCAGAACCGCTCTTCCTTCAGCCTCCTCTTGCCTTGGTCACCTCCTTTTTGCAATCACACCAACAAAATGATCAAAAGTGGCCTCTCCTTCCTCACAATCGCTCTAGATCTCTTAGGGTTTCTCTCTGGGGTTTGGTAGCCGAAAATGACGGCCCTAAGGGCCTTTAAATAGTTCCCAAACCCGGGAAATTAGGGTTTCATTAAACAGCATGGACTCGTCGAGTCCACTCATGGACTCGCAGAGTCCGGTCATGAACCCAGATGAGAATCCGCAACCCTACTCGGCGAGTCTAAGCACCAACTCGCCGAGTCCCTCTACAAACTCCAAAATAAATGAATAAAATAATATACCTGGGAATCCGGATGTTATAATTCTCCCCCACTAGAATCAGACTTCGCCCTCGAAGTCTCACTCTGCAAACAACTTTGTATGTTGCTCACGCATCTCGCGCTCTGGCTCCTAAGTCAGCTCAGACCCTTTCCTATGTTGCCACTGGACCTGCACCAGAGGTACTTCCATGATCCTTAGAACCTTGATCTTCCGATCTCTAATTGCCACCGGTCTCTCAACATAGTTCAGGCTCACATCCACCTGAATATCCTCTAAAGGTACCACTGCCGACTTGTCGGCTATACACTTTCTTAATTGCGACACGTGGAAAGTGCCGTGAATCTGACCCAATTCCGCAGGTTGCTCCAAACGGTAGGCTACCCTACCTACTCTCGCGATCACCCGGAAAGGTCCAATATATCGAGGTCCCAACTTGCCCCTCTTCCTGAATCGGATCACTCCTTTCCAAGGAGAGACCTTCAGGAGCACGAAGTCGCCGACCTGAAACTTGAGCTCGGACCGGCGCCTGTCTGCATAACTCTTCTGACGACTCTGAGCAGTCAACAACCTCTTTCTGTCCTGATGTATCTGCTCAGTCGTCTGAAGCATAATCTCTGTACTACCCATCACACATTTCCCTACCTCTCCCCAACAAATGGGGGTCCGACACCTCCTCCCATATAACAACTCAAAGGGTGGCATACCAATGCTCGAATGATGGCTGTTGTTGTAGGAAAACTCTGAAAAGGGCAAATACGTGTCCCAACTCCCGCCAAAATCCAACACACATGCTCGGAGCATGCCCTCGAGCGTTTGAATCGTCCGCTCGCTCTGCGCGTCAGTCTGTGGGTGATATGCGGTACTAAAATGCAACCTCGTACCCAATTCCTCATGTAATTTCTTCCAGAATCTGGAAGTGAAACGCACATCTCGATCTGAGACAATCGAGATCGGTACTCCATGTCGCGATACCACCTCCCTCACGTACATCTCGACCAACCTCTCTGCGGAAGAGTTCTCACTGATAGCAAGGAAATGAGCGCTCTTCGTCAACCTGTCTACAATCACCCAAATTGCATCGACACCCCTCACAGTCCCCGGGAATTTGGTGATAAAATCCATAGTAATCTATTCCCACTTCCACTCGGGAACCTCTAATGGCTGCAACTTACCATGCGGTCTCTGGTGCTCGGCCTTAACCCTACAACAAGTTAGGCACCTCTCAATGTACCACGCGGCATCCATCTTCATACATGGACACCAATACTCCTTCTTCAGGTCCAAATACATCTTAGTGGCCCCGGGATGGATCAAGAACTTCGATCGATGTGCCTCTTCCATAAAAATGGTACGCGTCCCGCCCACAAACGATACCCAAATCCGACCCTGAAATGTCATAAGCCCTCGGCTATCGGTAACGAACTCCGATACCTGCTCGATAACTCACTCCATCTTCTGGTTTTTTGGTCTCACAGCCTCAGCCTAGGCCCCTCGAATGGTGTCCAACACCGGAGTCATCACTGTCAATCTCATGCAAACGTCCCGCAATGGAGTCTAAATGAAAGTTGTAGAGCATAATCTCACCTACGCATGGATATAAAGAACATCGAAAACGGAGCTCGTATGTGAAAGTTATGAATTTTTGAAGCTCATGGCACGCATACCAAAGCTTATCCAAAGCGTACGCCCAACGTAACCAAAGTTACGCCCAACGTACTTGGAAATTACGCCCAGTATAATCCTAGACCCAACAGCCTATATATAGAAACAGAGATCAACCATTTTCTTTGTTCATTTTCTTCCTTTCTCTCTAAGTTTTGCATCGTTTTGCGTGGAAATTATATCCCAAAGCCCCGATATCATTCCCGAGCCCCGAAGTAAGTTCCGATGTCTCGAGGATCCCGAGGAGTGTTATTCCCGAGCCAAAGCCCTGCCTGCGAGGAGCCCGATTTTTGTGAAGATTATCCAGATCTAGAGAAAATACTACTTTTACAAGTTGTAGTATTGTCCGATCATCTTCTGATCAAGTGAGTGTATAGTCACTTTCATCTTAAACATAGATATAAAGTATTTTATAAAATACGTGCTATGTGTATATATATATTGTTGTTTATACATGTGAGTGTGTGGTTACTTTCTTCTAAAACATAAACATGAAGTATTTGCTTTGAAATAGGTGTTATGTGTTTATACATTATTTGTTTGTTTGAAATAAGTGTTGAATAAATGTTATATACAAATTTTAAACCGTATATCTATTTTTATCTACAAAATTTTTGGGTAAAGCATGGGTAGATAGTTGTTGTGTGTTAAAATGAAGAGAGGCCTCGATGTCGTTGTTTTTGATTAAGTCATTTAGCGGAGTTTAGATAACGACCACAGACTTTTCTAAACAGTCTTGTGGAACACTAGCAGGCTCGCCACCTGTAGGTGTTAATGAACTTGGGTTTTCATTCGCTGTACTCCATCCCCCATGGTTGCCTTATTTGACATATATTGTCGAGAAACCCCCGAAGCATGTGTTGTCACCCGATGAAATATTCTTAGATTAGGTCCCTTGAGAAAAGTGTTTAGGGACGTAAAGTAAGGATAACGGAATGGGTAATTGGGTTTTTGTTGGTTGATGAAATTAATATAATTATTTATTGTGGGTTGAAAACCCTATATGCTCACCAGGCTCCCAAGCCTGACCCACTCAATTTCTTTGTATTACAGGAAGTCGCGCAAGGGCATAAGATGGATGAATCATCAAGTTGTTTTGTTTACAAGTCTGTATATGTATATATTTGTTGAATGACTTATAATGTTATCGTTTATGCTTTATGGTCTGTATCGGAACATGACATCCCAGTTTTTGATTATGAAATGAAATTATATTTCTTCATGAAATGTTTTGATAAAAATGTATTTTATCATGTTTTGTTTTTGGGAACAAATTCCGCATCTCTTTTAAAATCAAAAGGATTTACTCTGAAAATGTTTAAAAACCATAAATGAAACCGGTCTTTTCTGGCCGAGATTTTGGGGATGTAACACTAATAAACTTTGGATCTATGTTTGTCTAAATACATGCAAAATATGGTTTCCAAGGTTCATAATCCTATCTAGCATACATGGGGAACTTTTATTCTAAAAGGATGGCTAGAATTACATACCTTGTAGTTGATTTTGATTCCTTAAAACGTTGTGTGCGTAGCACCCCAAGTGTGATTCCTCAAATGCTTCACACAACACCAAATGCTTTTGGAATTAATTTTGAGATCTAAAATTGGCGTAGCCCTCACTTGTACTTGTGTAGCCGATTTTGGTGGATAGTATGTTCCTTATGTAGTGCGACGCATCTAGGGTTACACCATGTAAACCCTAATGTGTCATGACTCTTCATTTCCATGACCCATGGGTTTGTAGCTCCCATGCAACATCCATGGAGCATCCTATGGGTTTAACCCAACTTGATAATCCATGGAGCCATTTAGCTTACTATATAAGTTATGGATGATTTACATAATTAACCCATATATTTAATTAGTTATCTTTTGATCACTTAATTAATTCCAAATTAATTCTTGATCAATACTAATTAAATAATATTGTTTATATATTAGAACTTTTAATTTATTAATAACCACAACTGTTATTTCTCTCATTTAGTCTATCCAAATGCATGATGCCATGCAACCCAAATGGACCATGCCGGGTCGGGTCAAGTCCAAATCAGAAATAGTTATGGACTTAAATACCTTATCCAACAGTCTCTCACTTAGATAAGTCTAATAACTATAACTGCAAGTATGACCTTTGGAACTGATTATCAATCGTAGCTCTTTCAAGGTCTCTCAGAACTAAGAAGATGATCATACGCCGTTTAAGATAAGTGATCATATAATCCTCTGTTCTAGATATCAGCCGGACAAATACATGGAACAATGTCTTACGTATTGTCCAGTAGTTTCTTTCCCGATTTCTGATTTGTTTCACAAAGAACTTAATTAAACACATCAACTTAGTTCTGACCGGGCCTGCTACATAGGTCAAAACAAAATCATCGAGGGGCCCAGATATCAGCTTCTAATCTAAGAAGGAACAGATAAAGTCCGACTCATATGTTTGCTCTACTACTTGTTGAATTATACATAAGAGCACGTTTTATAACATCGAGTTACCAATGTGTTATCGTACAATCAATGTATAACCAACTCATAGGTAACAAATCATATCTCTAGGTTTGAAGACTTATATGATGTTACCGTCTCACGATCACTCGAGATAAATTCCATGAAGTGATTCCAGTAAGAGTGGGTTGAGTCCAATGCTCAGAACTTATGAGCACTCATGAGTGTTAGCCATGTCCAACAACTTAGACCTCTGCAACCAATCATGACAGTCTTGATTCATACCTACTTCCGACATATGACCGACTGTGGAGGTTCGAATAATATGATATACCAAACATAATTATTCTGGAAGTCAAAACATGCAAAATAAATATAGTAAACGATTGACAAGAGATAGCAACACTTTACTCATAAATGAACACACCTTTTATTCATCATCTAATGTCAATTACACGTTACAAATTTCGAAAATTATCTAACTACTAAGACTAATATCATCCTTCAGCCCTATGGTCCGAGCATGCTGGAGATGCTTAACCCGAGTCAGTCCCTTCGTGAGGGGATCTGCTGGGTTCTCATCCGATGATACCCTCTTTTCCACGAGGAGTCCTTCTTCTATGCGATGTCTGATAAAGTGATATTTTCTATCGATGTGTCTGGATCTCCCGTGATCCCTTGGTTCCTTGGCTAAGGCAACTGCACTTTCACTATCACAGAAAATTTACATTGGCTCCTTAATAGCTGGTACAACTCCAAGGTCTCCAATGAAGTTCTTCAGCCATATCGCCTCCTTTGCTGCCTCGCTAGCTACTATATACTCTGATTCGCAAGTTGAATCATCCACTGTCTCTTGCTTAGAACTCTTCCAAGAAATTGCTCCCAAGTTATAGGTAAAGACCCAGCCTGACTGAGAACGGAAATTATCCCTATCAGTCTGAAAGATAGCATCACTATACCCCACAACTCTCAATTCATCACTCCTACTAAGGGTAAGGACCCAGTCCTTAGTCCTCCGTAGGTACTTGAGGATATTTTTTACCGCAGTCCAGTGTGCCTTACCAGGATTCCCCTGATACCTACTAACCTTGCTTAAAGTAAAAGATATATCAGGTCGAGTACACGTCATAGCATACATGATCGATACTACAACCGAAGCATAAGGTACTGGACTCATTTCTACTAACTCAGCCTCAGTACTTGGGGTTTGTGTCTTACTCAATTTGGTGTTACTCTGGATGGGTAACTCTCCTTTCTTGGAGTCCTACATGCTGAACCTCTTCAGCACCTTATCCAAGTAGGTACTCTGACTAAGTCTAATTAGTCTTTTACTCCAGTCTCTCAAGATCCTTATCCCTCTAATATAGGTAGCTTCTCCTAGGTCCTTTATAAAGAAACACTCACTACTAGAAAATAGGCCTTTAATGACGCGCAAACAATGACACGCGCTGATAGACGACGCACATTTGTACGTGCCCTAAAAAATAATGTCAGCTTTGCAAAATGTGAAGGATAGAGGGCGCGCATTTTTGCGTGCCCGGAAATTAATGTCCAAAAAAAAAACACGGAAGGCACCTACCATAAAAAGTGCATCGTGTAAAGATGTCGCTTTATATTTTTTTTAGGAAGGCGCGTTCTCGCTTTTTTTTAATCGGCGATGGAGGGAAATGAAATCCCAAAAAATTAAACACCCGCCTACTTCTATCATTCTACAATCCTCTAACAAAGAACCCGAATTCTATTCTAACAAAGAACCCTAATTCTATTGTGAGGCTGTCAATCCTTTTAAAGCAACTCGTCTTCCTGTACCTTGATCTGCACTCTCTCTCCCTTCTCTTTCCAAGCCCTAAGCCGCCATCACCAGCATCGAAACCCATCAGCTCTAAGCGGCCATGGAATCTATAAAGAGTGTTTGTCTCGTATGTTTTTATCAGCGCCATCAGACACTAATCTTCTCTATCCACTATGTCGCAAGTCTCCATATGCTTTCATCAGCACCATTCGACGAAAAGAACTAGGGCTTTGAACCACTTCTCAATAAATTTTTCAGAGAGATCCAACAACTCCTCTCACGCAAAACACCTTCGATTGAAGGTTATGTGACTCCTTACATCATCGCCATTCGATTGAAGCTATTTTAGCAGACTCCGATCGCCTTCAATCCAAACTCCAATCAAAAATAGCATCTCGCATGTCTTCTCAGCTCTCCACTCCTCCATTTCACTGGGGGCCCTGGTACCATCAATTTCAAATTGCACTTCATCTGAAGCTTGTTGATTTCTTTTGGATTCGAATTCAAATTCCGTGTTCTTCTTTGGCAATTTGGAGGTGAAATTCATGTTGTATTACAGGAGAGTAGAGGAAAGGAAACAATATCCATTACTCTGTAGGAGATTAGCTAGCCTAAACGAAGAGTTCATTTCACATAAAAGTCCAACAGGTGGGTTCGATTTCATCTCCAGGAAGAGGATTGAACAAAAACTCATCGATTACAATCAAGAAGCAGAAAGATTTGGGGTAATTCCAATTCCAGTATCATTTCAACATCTTTCAACGATCTCTAATTCTCTTCCACTTCATTTAATCTATTAACATGACTTCATTTAGGTTATGCATATGAAGAGGTAGCAGAAGTCTCACCAGGTCATCGATTCATTGCATACATCATGTATGACAAAGACAACAATTTCTTCAAATTATGTGTTAGAGATTTGAATTTAGGTTCTCTCTATAGTAAGCCACAAGCTGATTGGGTCTGTAATGTGGCATGGGCTAAAGGGGGTCAACGCATATCTGTATCATGAGGTTTTTTTTCCTTCATATCAGTTGGCTTTAAAATGAGCTCTAAACCCTGTATTTTATTTGTTTGAGAAATTTTGATTTGATTGTTGTTCCAGTCCCAAGCTGCTTGTTTCAAGAAAGCGAGAGATGATCTATACATGGTTAAAGCATGGGTTTTCTCTCCACAAGTCAAAGTTATTAAGTGTTAGTGGGTCGAGTTGAAAATGGTCAAAATCCATAGAAAAGAACTAAAAAAAAGTTGATTTGGCTGCTGAAGAAGCTGACATTCGTGAGGAAGATGTGTTGAAGGAGAAAGATGCTTTTGAGGATCTTAAGAAGCTGGCAGCCAAGTCACTGACTGAGACAGTTAATCAGTTGATTGGCACTGTTAATCAGGTGAGAATCATATCTTTTTTTTATTTATAATGCTTTAGAATTTTTTTGAGGGGTAAAATAGTAATTTTGTTTAATTTTGATTTTTAGGTGAAGGAGGATGAAAATGCTGAACAGGCGACCCGACCATCAAGAGTCACTGATGCGGTCAAACATCGGGCGACCCGACCACAACAGATGACGTGAGGCATTGGATCGACTTCTTGAAACAAGTAACTTCCCAGAGTTCATGGGCAAGGTTTGCCCCGTTCCATGTGAAGGTTCATGTGTGTTAGGTATAATTGAAAACCCGGTCTCCATCGACTGGTTAGTTTTCTTAAATTTATTTTTGAAAAAAAAATACCCGAACATATGTTAATAAAATTAAAAATTATACGTTGTTTGGGGACAAAATCGGTCTGGTGCACCTCTTAAAGCTGCAGACAATGTTATTATCTCACAGCATCAGCATGCAGCAACCGATATACATGCACTCTCATTGAGTAAAAACGAGACAGGTGTCCCCATGAATGTATCCGAAAGCTTCAAAAAGGAATATGCAATGGTACTATTACAGCTCAAAGAAGCTAGTGATCAGGTATCATTTATTTCATAAATAATTATTATCATATATATTTACAAATTACAACTTAATTTTAACATATAATCTTAATCAGGTTGCTTCTGCTCTTGCAAATTTGAGGCGACGCAACACATACCCAAAGGTTTGTGGGGTTTTCTTTTTTGTTATTCTTTTCTGATAAGCCCCATGGACTATTAGTTTATGGTATAAGGGCTTGGAAACCCAAAGTCTAATCTTCTGCAGCCTACTTCCAGAATTGGTGTATGGAGGGCAGTTTGGTCTTTTATTTATTTTAACAGTTTAGAGTTAGTGGTGAGACAAAGTAGTGGTGATATCACCTTGCTAGCTGTTATTCCCTTTTGTCCTTTTCTTTAGTAGTAGCAGTATATATATAGTAGTTAGTAATAGGAGTGAGATAGCGAAGAATTATTATGAATTGAACTTTGTTCTTTCTTGGAGATACCCACATCTCGAAAGCTGGGAATTATCTTAATATCATCACGTAATTAGATCAGGGGTTAAAATGCCTGGAGTTTATGATAGATTCAACAAGGGTCTATCATTTTCCCTTTCAATTTAATAGGTGTTTATTAATGTTGTCCTTGACATATTCATGTAATTTTATTTGACAGAAAAGAGGGATTTTGAGGACGAATAATCGACTTCCTCTGCATTGTCCTTCCTATTACTTTGGTTTGTACAGTAAGTATATTCAGTCTTCCTTAGATCTTCTGTTAAAATAGGTAACATAGAAGACTTGCAACTTATCAACATAATATCAATAAAATATACGTTGTTTGATTGTTTCCATCCCACAATAATTGAACAAATTTCCAAATCGGATGCCCTATGCGAAATGCAGCATTTTGAGTTTAAATTATCAATTTACCCTCATTATTATCATTACGAAGTCTTTCTGTTCATTTTCATTTTTTTTATCAAACATAGTCATTGGAAACATGAAGAACCTTTAAATGACAGGTTTCTATTAGAGTGGACTTACATGACTGGGTTCTATTTGTATTGGTGCTGTTTTTCTCTTTTGCATATAAGAAATAATCTATATTGGAGACTTTCTTACCTGTTTAGGGGTTAAGCTCCTTTAGAGGTATTGATTTTGGGGAAGAATTTTGCCAATGTTCACGGAGTGCATCAACAGCCTGTAGTAAGTTTTATGTATAATAATATAATATATTTCAGTCACATATGGCAAAAAGAGAAATAAAATAACTAAATAAAGATATCTGACCTGTTTATTATTAAATGATTTATTTCCATTTATCCTTGATGCCAGTTCAAGAAATTCTTTATCTTCTGATTCATGAACAATTTGAAGATTATGACCAGAAAACGAAACAGAAATATTCAGTCTCTTTTGCAACTCTGAGATAGCTGAACCTTCCATGTCATTTTCCTGAAACCATGTTTTACATATGAACACTTGTGTTTGTATTATTCATAAACGAAAGGGTAAAATGGTCATTTTGTCACGTACAGACAGTTTGGCTTATTTACTCTAAAAAACAAACAGGAAAGCATCATTATTTATTCAGCCACTGTACCTTACAAGTACCTAATCATTTTTTGGACTCAGTAGACCACTAAATTTGTTTTTAAGTGTACTCTAATTGAATTCAAAAAACCGATTAGGGACTAAATGAGTCAAAAAGTGAAAGTTTGTTGCTGAACTGATACCTTTGTTTCTTTATAGGTAAAAAGAAAAAAACTGTGAAGAAAGATACTTCTTCTGATGACAGTTCTGATATGCGAGTAAAAAAACGCCGTGGATCAACTATCAGGGAGAAATTGAGGAGGGACTGTCACCTACATTCTGAAGGAGAAGGAGAAGCAAAAAGAGCTTCAATTACTTACTGCATAACCTACATTCTAAATTGCATCACCAAGCATTCACCTCAGTACATAATTCTAATGGTGGGGCGTATATTGAGAGGGATTGCCACCTCTCTCCTCTTTTTAGCCTTCGAATCATGGCTTGTTGCTGAACACAACAAGGTGAGATATAATATTACATTTCTAAATACACCCTTTATATTGTCTATTGTTCTAATGCTCTTGTTTTGATGCATCTGTAGAGAGGTTTTGAGCAACAATGGCTATCAACTACATTCTCCAAGGCAATATTTCTTGGGAATGGACTGGTTGCCATTTTAGCTGGTTTATTTGGAAATCTTTTAGTTGGTTCATTGGCCATGGGACCTGTTGCTCCATTTGATGCAGCTTCAATCTTTCTTGCCATTGGAATGGCCATCATCATATCATCATGGACTGAAAATTATGGTGACTCATCAAAAAGCAAAGATCTAATGACCCAATTCAGGGGTGCTGCTGTTGCAATTGCATCAGGTCTCTCTCTCTCTCATGCATATACAGGAGAAGCATGAAGAATCCAAAGTGGCAATCTTGTAATTATGAATACATATCATTCTACCTTCTAAATTTGGACCTAATAGTTTTTTTTTTTTTTTTTTTTTTTTTTTTTTTTTTTTTTTTGTAAAAACAGATGAAAAGATAGCATTATTGGGTGCAATACAATCTTTATTCGAGGGTTCAATGTACACTTTTGTGTTTCTATGGACACCTGCTTTAAGCCCAAATGGTAAAGACATTCCATATGGTTTCATTTTTTCTACTTTCATGTTATCTTCCATGTTAGGAAGCTCTTTAGCTTCTCGGTTGTTAGCACACACACACTGACATACATTGATATTGTGTTGTGTGTGTATGTATATATATATATATATATATATATATATATATATATATATGTATGTATGTATGTATGTATGTTCCGAATTATTATGACCATTTTGCCCTCATAGGAATTTTGACATTAACATACATGCGCACATTTCTTTTAGTGTAGATTTTGTCGAAGAGAAATGAAAACAAAGAAGATAAGTATCTCTTGTTGTTTATATATATACACTTTTTCTTCATGTTTAATAACTTAAAAACTATATAAATGTGAAAATTGAAGGTTCACACACTGTTAAAAGGATTGAAAAAGATAATTGCAAGTTCAGATATTCCAATGTTCGTCTGTGGTGACTTCAATTCAGTTCCAGGAAGGTAAGGACTTGATGAATATAAGTTAGCAATGTTTTACTTGATTTGGACATGAACAAGACTCAAGCAAAAGCAAGACTCATACTTTGGCATGGCTAGAAGCTTTGGAGGAAACAAGACTCAAGCAAAAGCAAACACACAGAGAGTTGTTAGCACATAGTAAGCTAGATAATGCGATTGTATATAAATTCTACTTCTCTTGAGTTCATTTCTTTTATTACAATTACTCAATATTGGAATAATTATTTGTATTTGACATATTAGTGAAATGAATTATCTTCGTTATTTATCGTATTTTATTTTGTATTATGAGATTTTTAATGTATTATTTAATATGAAAAATAGTAAATCAATAATATAATATTTTTTTTAAAACATTTAAAATTATGATACGCAAAAATGTGTGTCATCTTCATTTATGACATGGCCTTTCTTGACAGGGGCTTTCTTGATACGCATTGCGTGTCATTAACACGCGCGTCATAAGGTTACGACACGCGAATGCGTGTCGTCTTCCTTTATGACAGGGCCTTCCTTGATACGCATTGCGTGTCGTAAATGCGCGACGTAATTGTGCATCGTAAATGAGCGTCGTCTATAGACGACGCGCAAAAGCGCGTCGTTTCTCTTTATGACAGGGCCTTCCTTGACACGCATTTGCGCGTCATCTGAGCCTTTTACAACGCGCAATGAGCGTCATAAAAGGCTGTTTTTCTAGTAGTGACTTCCCAAGCCAGGACTTAACTTCCTACAAAGTTGGGATGTCATTTCCTATGAGTAGTATGTCATCCACATATAGTAACAAAAAGCTAACTATGCTCCCACTAGCCTTGACATATACACAAAATTCATCTTCACTCCTAGAAAAGCCAAATTCTTTGACTTTGTCATCAAATCAAAGATTCCATCTGCGAGGTGCTTTCTTTAATCCATAAATGGATTTCTCAAGCTTACACACTCTATTAGGGTACTTTGTATTGACAAAAACCTCTGGTTGACTCATGTCAACATCCTCAACCAACTTTCCATCTAGGAAAGTGGTTTTGACATCCATTTGCCATATTTCATAGTCATGAAATGCAGCTATGGCTAACAAAACCCTAATAGACTTAATCTTGGCCACTTGAGAAAAGGTCTCATGATTATCAACTCCTGGAGTTTGTGAGAAACACTTTGCAATCAGTCGTGCCTTATAAGTGTGTACATTACAATCCATGTTGGTCTTCTTCATGAATATCCACTTGCACCCAACTGTCTTACGACCTGGTACATTGTCAACCAACTTCCAAACTTGATTGTTATACATGGATTGTATCTCGTTGTCCATTGCCTCTTTCCATTTGGCAGACTCGGGGTCTGCCATGGCTTCCGCGTAACTGTTAGGTTCATCGAGACCTATCAGTGTCTCATCACTGATAAGTGTATCACCTTCCGCAGTAATATGGAATCCATAGTAATGCTCAGGTGCATTCCTAACCCTTGTGGAACGCCTCAGAGGTACCGACTTGTCAATTGGCTCAACAGGAGTTTCCTACTCAAGTTGAGTGCTAGGGTTTGAAGTTCCTTCACCACTTGACTCTTGAGTTTCTTCAAGGTCAACTTGCCTCCCACTGTTTCCTTGGCTTATGAACTCTATCTCTCTCTCTCTCTCTCTCTCTCTCTCTCTCTCTCTCTCTTTCTCTCTCAAGACAGCCCTCCTAGCTACAAAGACCGCATTTTCACTAGGTCTATAGAAGAGGTAACCAAAGGAATTTTGTGGGTAGCCGATGAAAATACACCTCTCACTTCGAGGTTCAAGCTTATCATGAGTCTTGCGTCTCATGAAAGCCTCGCAACCCCAAATCTTAATGTGGTCTAGTTTAGGTACTTTACTAGTCCACATCTCATGAAGAGTTTTGGCAACTTTCTTTGTAGGGACTAGATTCAGGATATGGGTAGCAGTCTCTAAGGCATACCCCCAAAATGAGATTGGTAGAGAAGCTCGACTCATCATGGAACGAACCATATCCAACAAGGTTCGATTACGCTTGTCAACCACACCATTCAACTGCGGTGTCCTGGGAGGTGTCAATTATCCCATATCCCCTAAGATAGTCTAGGAACTCTGAACTAAGATACTCATCACCTCGATCGGATCGAAGCATCTTAATGTTCCTGCCCAATTGATTCTTTACTTCCTGTTTAAACTCTTTAAACCTTTCAAAAGGCTCTGACTTATGCTTGATTAAGTAGTCATATCCATATCTACTGTAATCATCACTAAATGTCAAATAATAACGATTAGCATGCCTTGTGGCATGTTTGAAGGGTCCACACACATCCGTGTGTACGAGATCCAAAAAACCTTCACCCCTCTCACAAGAACCTGTGAAGGGTGACTTTGTCATTTTTCCAAGTAAGCATGATTCACAAATATCATCTGACTTTAGGTCAAATGACTCCAAGACTCCATCCTTTTGGAGTTGGCCTATGCTTTTCTTGCTTATATGTCCAAGGCGACAATGCCATAATGATGTTTTATCCAAGTTATTATCATTAACAGAATCAATACACAATACATTATTTCCTAAGTTATCAACTACAAATACAGTTTCATACACATCATCACAAGGGAATGCTTTAAAATAAAGAACATTATTAAAGAAAGCATTAAACGAACCAACTTCATTATCGAATGAAAAGGTGAAACCTTGTTTATACAATGCATGAAAGGAGATAATTTTTCTTGCCATTTCTGGCGAGTAATAACATTTATTCAAATCTAAACTAAACCTACTACTTAGCGATAAAGTATAAACTCCAATCTTGGTGATAGGTAAAGATTTCCTATTCCCCATGATTAAATTTATTCTTCGATGCTCCACATTCTCACTTCTTCTTAGTCCCTGCAAATCAGAAGATATATGAATACTACAACCGGTATCAAGGACCCAAGACTTAGAATCGGGTGAGTTATTAGATAAGATAGTGTAAATACCTGCATGGTTGGGTTTAACTTTCCCATACTTCAAATCTTGCTGGTACTTTTGGCAGTTCTGCTTCCAGTGCGACTTCTCATGGCAATAGAAGCATGCAGTCTCTTTTGGGTCAGAAGAAGGAGTGACGAAACCTTTCTTGGTTCCACTTGAAGAACAGCCATCAAGGGTCATAGCCTTGGTACCCTTTGAAGAGCTCTTCCTCTTATTCCCTCTACCTTTCCTGATTGCCAAGACAAGGGCAGAGTTTAGAGTATGAGTAGGAGTGTTAACAACCGACTTATCTTTAAGACCTGTTTTTGCAGTCTTGAGGAGTCCCTGAAGTTTTTTGAGTGTGACTTCTTCCTTATTCATGTGGTATGTCATGCGAAATTGATCATAGCACAAGGGTTAGGAGTGCAAAATGATATCTATTGCAAGCTCCTCAGGTAAGTTCACATTAAGCTTCAACAAACGATCCACATACCTTTGCATTTTCTGCATATGGCTCATGACGGAGTCTCCATCCTTCATCCTGGTTACTATCATGGAGCAGATGATTTCATACCTCTATTGTAGTGCACTTTGATAGTATCTTTCCATCAGATCTTGGTGCATTTCAAAAGGTTAGAAGTCCTCATAGGACTTTTGGAGTTCTGCTGTCATGGTGGCCAACATGATACAAGCCACTTTGATGGCATCCCTTTCATGTGCCCGAAAGTCAGCGATCTCCTCGGGAGTTGCAGTGGTCTCATCAATCTCTTTAAGCTCCTTATCAAGGACATATTCTTTGTCCTCGTAGCGGGTAATCATCCTGATGTTTCTGATCCATTCATTGAAGTTGGATCTATTAAAAGTGATTTTCCCACACAAGTTCATAAGGGTAAAGGAGCCATTAGGATTAGAGCTAGAAGCAGCATTGTTTGAAGACATCTGAAAGAAGAGGACAAGATTAGTTTAGATATTAAGAGAGTCCTAAATAAAATACCCAAATGTAATATTAAGGCTAGGATCCAATCACAATATATTATAACTTATAAGAGGTATGGCGTAATCCAAGCTATAACATATTTGAAAGGTAGGTGAATGACGATTCACCAATTTCCACCTTGATAAACGAAATATAAATATTAGGTTTTTAATTGGTTTTTAGAAATTCCTAGATTCTTTTGAGATTCAATGAACTTTTCAAAGGCATGTTTCAATCTCGAGTGTGCCCTCCAAGCTTTTTGACTAGGATACCAAGGATCACAAAACGAGGTGTGAAGTAATCATGCAAATCACTTGGTACCCTTAAAGTTCATCACTCAATCGATGTGTCGGTTAACCATACACGCTCCACCGATACTATGATAAACCTTAAGTCACCCTTTACCTACCTTTTTAAGTCCAAGTTAGTGTGCCGGTTAACCACACATGCTCCACGAACGACTTAAACAAAGTGTAAAGTGTAATTTCATGGATTAGCACCTTATTCACATTTTCCTAAAGTAACTAAGATTGGGAATTTAATAAAACATTTAGTTACTTTATAATATTCATCATACTTTTAATGAGAATTTATAAGTCCTTGTCTTACTCGTTCGGCTAACGACCATCCACCGATCAAGGAAGCGGTGGGTGACAGTGGACACCCATTAAGTTGCCATTTTATAGGCAACAACCTTATACCCCCCTTATAGACCGGCTTCGTGAATGAGGCGTAGTAGTGGTAAGACGACTAGATCTTATACATATATATATATATATATATATATATATATATATATATATATATATATATATATATATATATATATATATATATATTATTAACTTATAATATTATAAAGTATAAGGGTTGATTTTTAATGTTTAAAAATTCTAAGGGTTGGAACTAAAGTTTTTTTTAATCATGACTTTACTTGTTCCAAAACTTGAGGGCAAGTTTTGTAACTTTACAACACCTTTCATATTCATAACTTATGAGCTATTAAAATGAAGACTCTTCATTTTAGAACTTATGTGTTCTTTTAATCGCTTTTAACACAAATAGACTTTTGGTTATCCATAATTTGAGGACAAGTTATGGATTCCATTAAAACACATAAAGATCATGAATTAAACATTTAAACAAGTAATTCCTATGATCTATCAAGAACTCATAAGAACATGAATATTCATATCAACATTTCAAGAACATATGACCACATATAATGATGAAAAATTGATATTAGCCATTGTAAATGGATTAGAACAACCATTACACCATCTAAAACAAGTTTTATAACACCAAAATAGTTTAGGGTAATGTTTCTAGTCCATTTCCAGAAGCACAAATCGAATTTCTGCATTTTGCATGACCAACTCGTCGAGTACATGAACTGACTCGCTGAGTTGGTTGGTTTTTCACTTGGACTAGTCGATTCCTCCCCATGGACTCGTCGATTCCCTTGAGCGGACAAAAAAAATCAATTTTCAACACTACTTTCCATAAAGTATTCACAAACAAGCCTAGGCTCTGATACCAATGATGGGTTTTGAGCATTCTAACACTTCCTAAGTGTACATGCAACCCTAATAAACATTGGATCTATGTTTGTCTAAATACATGCAAAATATGGGTTCCAAGGTTCATAATCCTATCTAGCATACATGGGGAACTTTTATCCTAAAAGGATGGCTAGAATTACATACCCTGTAGTTGATTTTGATTCCTTGAAACCTTGTGAGCCTAGCACTCCAAGTGTCATGACTCAAATGTTTCACACAACACCAAATGCTTTTGGAATGACTTTTGAGAGAATACTCATACTCTAAAATCGGCGTAGCCCTAACTTGTACTTGTGTAGCCGATTTTGGTGGATAGTATATTCCTTATATAGTGCGACACATCTAGGGTTATACCATGTAAACCCTAATGTGTCATGACTCTTCATTTCCATGACCCATGGGTTTCTAGCTCCCATGGAGCATCCTGTGGGTTTAACCCAACTTGATAATCCATGGAGCCATTTACCCACTACACAAGTTATGGATGATTTACATAATCAACCCATATATTTAATTAGTTATCTTTTGATCACTTAATTAATTCCAAATTAATTTTTGATCAATACTAATTAAATAATACTATTAGTATATTAGAACTTATAATATATTAATAACCACATGTGTTATTTCTCTCATTTAGTCTATCCAAATGCATGATGCCATGCAACCCAAATGGACCATGCTGGGTCGGGTCAAGTACATACTAGAAATAGTTATGGACATAGACACCTTATCCAACAGTTTATTAGACCGAGTAGCTCACCGTGGGGAGCGCCGATCCTTTTTGTCAAGAAAAAGGATGGTTCACACCGGATGTCCATTGATTACCGGGAGTTGAACAAGTTGACGGTCAAGAACCGTTACCCATTACCGAGGATCGACGATTTGTTTGATCAATTGTAGGGAGCGTGTTGGTTCTCCAAGATTGATCTGAGGTAGAGATATCATCAGCTGGGGGTGCGTGATGAGGATATCCAGAAAACAGCGTTCATGAATCGTCATAGGCATCACGAGTTCGTGGTGATGCCTTTTGGGCTCACCAATGCGCCGACGACGTTCATGGATCTCATGAACAGGGTGTGCAGGCCGATGTTGGATCGTTCAGTGATTGTCTTCATTGATGATATATTGCTGTATTCGAGATCCATAGAGCAGCATGAAGAGCATTTGAGGGAGATCCTCGGAGTTTTGAGAGGGGAGAGGCTTTACGCCAAATTCTCCAAGTGCGATTTCTGGTTACGAGAGGTCCAGTTCCTTGGACATCTCGTCAACCAGAATGGGATATTGGTCGATCCGGCCAAGATTGAGGCAGTTATGAGGTGGGAGGTGCCGAGATCACCTACCGAGATCAGGAGTTTTCTAGGGTTGGCTGGCTATTATCGGAGATTTATCAGGGATTTCTCCAAGATCGTTGTGCCACTCACCAGGTTGACCCGAAAGGGTGTTGCTTTTTCATGGGGTCTAGAGCAGCAGACCTCGTTTGAGACACTTCGCCAGAGATTATGCGAAGCCCCGGTATTAACCCTCCCAGAAGGGATGGAGGATTTTGTGGTGTATTGTGACGCATCGATATCGGGGTTGGGTGAAAACTTATACAGAGGGGGAATGTAATAGCGTATGCATCGAGGCAGCTGAAGCCTCATGAGACGACGTATCCCACCCACGATCTGGAGTTGGGGGCAGTGGTGTTCGACCTCAAGATCTGGCATCACTATTTGTATGGGGTTCGGTGTACCATCTACACGGACCACAAGAGCTTGAAGTATTTGATGGATCAGCCCAATATGAATATACGCCAGAGGAGATGGTTGGACGTGGTAAAGGATTACGATTGTGAGATCCTGTACCACCCGAGCAAGGCCAATGTTGTAGCTGATGCCCTAAGTCATAGGGCGGAGAGCACCCCGATTCGAGACATTTGTATGCGGTTGACAGTGATGACTCTAGTGTTGGACACCATTCGGGAGGCCCAGGTAAAGGCCGTGAGGCTGGAGAACCGTAAGAGAGAGCGGGTGATTGGGCAGGTACTGGAGTTCATTACCGATAGCCGCAGGCTTATAACCTTTCAGGGTCGGATTTGGGTGTCGTATGCAGGCGGGGAGTGCACCACTTTGATGGAGGAGGTGCATAGATCGAGATTTTCGATCCATCCTAGGGCCACTAAGATGTATTTGGATCTTAAGAAAGATTATTGGTGGCCCTATATGAAGAGGGATGTAGCATGGTTTGTTGAGAGGTGCTTACCCTGTCGCAGGGTTAAGGCCGAGTACCAGCGTCCGAATGGCATGTTGTAGCCACTTGAGGTTCCTCAATGGAAGTGGGAACAAATTTCTATGGATTTCATCACCAAGTTGCCGAGGACCGCGAGGGGTGTCGATGCAATTTAGGTGATCGTCAACCGACTGACGAAGAGCGCTCACTTTCTTGCTATTAGTGATAGCTTTTCTGCTGAGAGGCGGGCAGAGTTGTATGTGAGGGAGGTGGTATCACGGCGTGGAGTGCCGATCACAATTGTATCAGATCGGGATGTATGTTTCACTACCAGGTTCTAGAAGAAGTTCCATGAGGAGTTGGGCACGAGGCTGCATTTCAGTAGCGCTTACCACCCTCAGACGGACGAATAGAGTGAGCGGATGATTCAAACACTCGAGGACATGCTTCGGGCATGTGTGTTGGACTTCAAAGGGGCTTGGGATACATATTTTCCGTTGGCTGCGTTTTCCTATAACAAAAGTCACCATTCGAGCATTGATATGCCTCCCTTCGAGTTGTTGTATAGGAGGAGGTGTCAGACTCTCATCTGTTAGGGAGAGGTAGGGCAGTGAGTGATGGGCAGCACTAAGATAGTGCTTCAGAAGATAAAGCAGATTTAGCAGGTCAGGCAGAGGTTGTTGACAGCTCAGAGTCGTCAGAAGAGTTACGCGGATAGGCGGTGATCCGAACTCGAGTTTCAGGTCGGAGACTTCGTACTCCTGAAAGTGTCTCCTTGAAAAGGAGTGATTCGTTTCAGTAAGGGGCAAGCTACGGCCCCGGTATATTGGGTCGTTCAGGGTGACCGCAAGGGTAGGCAGGGTAGCATATTGGTTGGAGCTACCTACAGAGTTGAGCCAGATTCATGATACCTTCCACGTGTCTCAGTTGAGGAAGTGTATAGCCGACGAGTCAGCGGTGGTGCCGCTGGAGGATATTAAGGTGGACTCGAGCCTGAATTATGCTGAGAGGCCAATTGCGATCCGGGATCGGAAGATCAAGGTTCTGAGGAACAAGGAGATGTCCCTGGTGCACGTCAAGTGGCAACATCGGAGAGGGTCCGAACTAACTTTGTAACCAGAGTTGGAGATACGAGAGCAGCATCCGGAGTTGTTTGCAGATCAAGACTTTGAGGGCGAAGTTTGATTCTAGTGGGGGAGAATTGTAACATCCGGATTACTGGGTATTATGTTTAATCATTTATTTTTGAGTAAAAGAGAGGGACTCGACGAGTTGAGTCGTAGACTCGTCGAGTAGGACTGCGATTGCTGGCTGGATTAATGAACGGACTCGACGAGTCGGCAAGGGTGGACTCGACGAGTCTGCGCTGTGGAATAAAACCCTAATTCTTGGGGTCTGTGCCCTATTTAAAGGCTTTTATGGCCTCCATTTGCGGCTACCAGTCCTGAGAGAGAAACCCTAGAGAGCTTGAGTGAGTTGTGAGAGAAATTGAGCTATTTTGATCATTTTTGGCGTGGTTTAGCCAAGGATAAAGTGTTTCAAACAAGAGGAGGTCAAGGGGATTACTATTATGTGGGTTTCCAGCTTGGATCTGCAACTTTGAGGTAGAGAATCGATCCCTTTTTTTGTTTAATATGAGATCCTTGAATTTGAGGGTTTTCTATATCGTTTATTGGCTTGTTTTGATGCTTATGTTGTCCCATTGAGTGATAGACTCTGGATCCGGACGTTTTGAGGTCCAGAGAGCCTTAGCCAACATGCTTTATGTGGTTTCATGGAGGAAATGAACTTAGGTTTCCCTTTTAGTAGTTATTTCACCAAAAGAAGCTTTGGGGGTGTTGCATGTGTACCAAGATTCGACCTTTGCGTGATTATTATGCTTGGGAAGGTCAAATCTATGGATTAGAGAAACAGATATGACCTCAGAAGGTCATTTGAGTGTGATCATGGAGGCAAATTGCCGAGTTCATAAGTGGACTCGACGAGTCGAGTTGGGCTTGCCTCGCGATTCGTGACAGGAGGAACCCGTCGAGTGGAAGGATGACTCGACAAGCCAAGAGAGTCTAGAAGGACTCAGAGGACCCGCTTGGACTCGCCAAGTCGTCCATGTGCACTCGATGAGTCGGGTCAAAGTTTGACTGTTAACTTTCGTTGACCTTAGAGTTCTGGCCAAGATTGATTCAAGAGAGTTCGGAGAGGGGTAGAATGGCCTTCTACCCAATCTTTAGATGAGTCTATGAGAGAGTATTGATCGGGGATGTTATTGGAATGATAGGAGGAGGCTAGGATGGGACGTTGAGCACGAGAGTTTATCCGACTTCATTCGAGGTGAGTCTTCTCACTATACATTACCTAGAGTGGTATCTATGTGTAGATCGGAGGGTCTTGTGTGCTATGTATATGTATGAGATTATGTGCAATGTGATATATGTATGCTATGTGATTGTATAGACTGGACTGGAGGGTCCAATGATATAGACCAAACCGAAGGGTCCAACGATATAGACCGGGCTGAAGGGTCCAACGAGCTATGACTAGACCAGAGGGTCCAACGAGCAACGGGACCGGGGGGTCCCGCTGAGACACATCGACCGGAGGGTCGTACTGTAGCCTCGAGTGGTGTATGTGTTGTATGTGGTATTTTGGGGAACTCATTAAGCATTTATGCTTACAGTGGTTGTGCTATGTGTTTCGGGTACTAGCGAGGACCATGGGAAAGTGTCGGCATGACATGTACACACAGAGAGGATTTATGTATTTAAGATCTTGGGATTTACTATCATATTTTATGGATGAATGTATGTTTTAATAACGAAATATTGTTTTCGAAATTTACATTGTTACAATTACCCTCAGATATTCGCCGAGTTCCTAACATAACTTGCCAATTTCCCGAGTCCAAGGCAATCTTCATCAGACTCACCGAGTCACTCTACTGACTTGTCGAGTCTACGACAATCTTCATCGGACTCGCCGAGTCTACCATACCACTCGCCGAGTCCCTTCGGGTCTTCATCCAAACAGATGCTTTTTAAGCCATGCCAAGGCTCTATAATGCAGATCCAACTTCCCAAGGCATGCTTATCACGTAAAGTTGCAAACTTTACATGCATGCAAGGCTCTAATGACTCATAATGCCAAATCCACACTTAAAATGGGGTCTAACTCAAATGGAAGGTTTCATAATGACAAGACTAGAAACCTTATGAACCTAGATCCCAAGGAGGGTTTAGATATGGAGTTTCAACTTCAGATCCAGCTCATACCCAACAATAGCTTCATAACCAAGCCAAAAAGCCCTAAACTTCATCCAAAGAGATCTAGAAAGGAAAGAGGCCAAGATCATGAATTGATACCTCAAATGGAGCTAACTGAGATAGATTTTGCAGATCCACAAGAGTCCATTGCTGCTAGCTACTTGACCTTCAAGCTCCCTTCACAAGTTCTACTTTCCAAAGCTCAAAAACACACTCAAATGAAGCTCTCACATGAAATAGGGTTTGTTGGGCTCTCTAGAGGTTGTAAGGGACTAAGGGAGGATAATGGTTCCTTAAAAAGGGTCCAAAACCCTGGAAATTAGCCTACAGCTCCAACTCGTCGAGTCACTATTCCGACTCGGTGAGTTGGACACTTAAACACGTAGCCCCAAACCCGCTGCTTCACGTCGAGTAAGGGAATCCAACTCATTAAGTAGACCTTGAAACTTGAAAATTAAACCCGTAATGTTAATACCTGAGAATCGAGGCATTAAAATTATCCTCCACTTGAGCTAGACTTCGTCCTTGAAGTCCGTTGCGGTGAACAACTCCGGATACTGCTCCCGCATCTCAACATCCGACTCCCATGTCCACTCGGAACCTCTTTGGTGCTCACACTGTACCTTTACCAAAGGTACCTCCTTTTTTCGTAGAACCTTCACCCTACTCTTCAGAATGGCCACAGGCCCTTCAACATAATCCAAGCGCTCACCGACCTGAATGTCATCCAACGATACTACCGCCTCCTGATCCATGATGCACTTTCGCAAATGCGTAATGTGAAAGGTGATGTGAATCCCAATCAAACATGTTCATAAGGTCTATCATTCATGCCACTTAGCCAATTTGATAAAATCCTGATAATACAAAGTATCGGAAACCCAACACTTCGGCCTTGCAGATATCCACTTTCCTCCGCCGGTCGAAGGGCCTAATCGATGCTCCTCTCATCAAAAAACAACATAATGATACAAAAACTACTACTACACATGAATCCCAAGTCATAAACCCACTTCAAATCTTCCTGCTACCATATGACGTTTCTCAAACGAAGTCGACACCTCCTTGGTTCCAACTTTTCTGCCCACTACCTGAACATCGGACACCTCACCAATTACTGAACCAAAAGACACGCACAAACAACAGTCCCACGCGTCTCCTGAAAAGAAACCGACTGGCTGGAGTTGCTTCCATGCCCTGCCACCAACTTCTGCCAACATAGTGAACGTTACATGACCCACGTCAGCCTCATATCCTTCCTGGTCTTCAGTGGCCCATCTTCGCCTTACTTCGGACACGGTATGGATCTTTCGCAGTTGAGACCACCCCAATACACATCACAATAACTGGAACCATCATCAACATACCTTCCACTAACGACCAACTACTACGAAACTCATGTCTAACCCTTATCACCCCCCTTCGGGTCGGAATACCAACATGTCAAATGTCTTCAGTATGAATGGACCTGTTAGTCCCCAAAATGCTTGTGTATCAATCAGATCCGTTTGATGGTGCGGAATCCCAATCAAATGGATGATGTCAGATCAAATAGAAGAAAAGGAGAAGAAGAAGATGATGAATCTTGTATGTATTGATATGAATGAAGATCCGGATACAAGATTCACACACAATAACACACACTCTCTTTTCTCTCTCTCTAGAACACCTTCAAATACACACACATAAGCTCCTATATTCTCATCTGTTCATCAATCTACTCCTCACCCCTTACACCTATATTTATACATGAGAAACATGGGCTTGGTGAACATGGGTCGTGAATGGGTTTACGGCCGTAAACCTGTTCACAGCTGTAAACACAACCGTAAACACATATACGGCCGTAAACACCAAGCTGTTTATGGTCCAAGACACAAAAATACATTTTCCTGGAAAAGTAAAATATAAACCATATTTTTGAACTAACAATCTCCACCTTGGTTTATAAATTTCTTTTCTTAAATAACCCAATAAGCTCCCCCTAAAAAGTGGTTGGCTTTCTTGTTCATATTCATTGTAAGCTTGGCTTCAACATTTATCTTCAAATTCTTCACAACTTCAAGATGAACTTGATGAATCTTCAATGAATGACTTCATCTTGAGCACTTGAGCTTTTCTTCAGAATTTGGCATTAAACGCACATTGGGTGAGGAGGCTTGACTTATTGATTCTTGAAAGATAGCGCTTTCCGCTTGAGAATCTTTAGAAAGAATAACATAGAGAAATATTATTCTGGATCACTTCAGCAGGTTTAAGATAGCAGCAGACTAATTGAGGAGGCATCAATGGAATCCGTCACATAATCTTCAATTTCAGCTTCACCTTGCTTTTGGGGTTGAAAGATTGAATGTCGAAAGAATAATCTTCATTTCTTGCTCCTTCGAATGAGAATTCTTCGATGATCACGGATGAAGACTTGGCTTAGAAATCTTCAACACAAACTCCATGAGTTTCATCTTCACCTAAATTCACTTTTCAAGACAAAACAAAACTAAAAGAAAATTTAGCACACAATATTTTTTGGTTTTTCATATTTTCTGAAAAAAATAAAACATAAACAAATTTTTGGATTTTTTATTTTCTTGAACAAGAAATCAAATAGAAATAACATTATTTTTTTTTAAATTTTCTGATGTTTTTTTTAATTCTCCCCCTAAATTTGTGCATAGAGGAAAACTATGAACAAATTTAACAAAAACAGAAATATTTGGGATCAAAGCTGTGAGACAGTTTTAACTTTGTTTATCAGTACCTTCACCTTCATGAATAGATCTGGTCAATTGCTGGTATTGTGGTCCACTTAAACACGAAGAGTATCGACAAACTTTTCTAAAAAAACCATTTAGCTGACGATGACCACGGGTATTGTTGGCCACTTAAATTAAGCAGCGAGATCTACAAACAACCTCTAAATGGTTCGATTTTAGTTGCACTAGAACGTGTTCCCCACTTCCCAATATACCCCTGGTTACCAAAAACTTCCAAAGAACTCCTTACTTTAGGTGAGTAAACAATTATTAAGGAGGAAGACAGATTTAGAGATAGATGCATATGTTGTGTCCCATGTCAGATCTATTTCAATCACACAGAGGGGACAACATATAGCTAACTAGGATAAAGGGATTGAGAGGTAGAATGTTGCATATGGTGTGTCCCAGGTCAGATCTTCTGATCACGCAGACGGGATAGCATATGGCTAACAGATAGAAATAATTTCATAGATAAGAAGATGTGTAGAAATAGAGTTGCATATGTTGCATTCCAGGTCGGATCTTCTGATCACGTGGAGGCGGCAACATATGACTGATAGATAGAAAGCAAGAAAATAATTTCCTACAGACCTACTTTATCAAAATCCCCCAATCACCCTATCAGAACCAGATTTAAGGACATAAGTCCTTACATCAAGGAAACGTTAAGCCATAGTTCTAGATGCGTATTAATTTAGTGTATCTCGTGGGTTCTCGTGTTTATCTCATTTCTCAATCTACCTGAGCGTCGTATGGTCAGTCCAAACAATCCTATCTAAATCCACATTGTCAAATCCTTCGTGCCTACCAGCACAATGAACACAGAGTCTAGACAATTCAGATTTCAGTCCTTTACATATGTTTTAGACTGCCCGTTATCACATTCTTGATATCACATCCCAATAATAACTACTTACGAAAAACTATTAAGAAAATGAAAATTTGTCTTTAAAATGAATCACAGTAAGATAAACTCAGGAGTATAGAGAAGAAAACGCAAATTGTAATTCACTAATTGAATCTGCATTCAGAAGGTCTGAGAACAACACGCACAATCTCAGAACATATTTGAAAAATCTTCATGTCATTAAGCACTAACCCCATTTGTGATCTCTTCCTTTCCTCCTTTCCCGAAAAAGGACACATACTCTTAAACACTGTCCTGAGTGTTGTACAGTTGAGAGATGCCTCCATATCATGTGCTTGGAACAGCCACTACTAACAAACCGAAGTCTGATGATATGCCTCCATAGTTTCTCCGACCTTTTTCAGTTGGTCTTTGGAGCCCAGTCCATTTTGAAACTGGGTCGACCTTTTTCATCATTACAGGGTACTCTCCCATGAAATAACTTGTTCATCACAAACAGAAGATGTATAAATATTATAACTGTTAGAAGATTTGGGAGAGTGAGCCTTCAGAACCCATTTGTAGTTGGGTTTGACCCATTTCCTTTTTGATCTGATGGGTGGCTCAGTACTTTCTTTTGATCATGATGTCTTCCGTTGAAATGACTTTGACCTAATCAGTGTTTGTTTCACTGGAGCATCTCTTGGATTGGGCTTCTTGGCTGACATTTCCTTCTTGCCCTTGGGATTCGGATTCTTGGCCTTGTGGGTTTGACTCTTGGCCTTCTGCGTGTTCCAGTCACCATTGTCTGAACGTGACCTGGAAGGGTTTCTTTTGAAGTATCTCCTACTTGGCGCGTTTTTCCGTCCTTGTGCATAGTAGGGAACGTATGCGTGATTAGGACAATTTCTGCCAATGTGTCCCGGTGTTCCATAGTGAAAACAAGTCTTTTTCTTCACTTCGAAGTTGTTTCTTCCTACCCCTGGAGGCGTATCCTTGCCTAGTTTCTTGTTGTTCCCACATACACACTTGCAACAAGCACTCTGTTGCATTGGAGTTGGTGGACTTTATTTCTCAATGGTAGGTTTTTTATGAGTAACAGAATTCAAAGCAACATATTCTTAGCTCAAGGAGTCATTGGTTTGTTCAGTAGTGTTCTCCTTGTTCTCATCTTCTGCTACTTTACCTGCACATGAAGTACAAACATTAGTATTTTCAACCTGAATGCCTCCTGACACAAATTTAACTGGTTTTCCATGTTGAAAATGTGCCTCCCTATCAATTTCTTCCTGTGACATAGGGATGGATGTGTAGTTATGATTGAAAGGTAGATGAAAACTATCATACCCTAAACCCTTGTTTTGATTATCTTTGAATTTTAATTGGGTTTCAAATAAGGACTCGATTGTCCGACTTAACGCAGTATAATTTTTGAAACTAACATCTGTTTTTCCACACTTAATTTTCAAAGTGTCAAGTTCTTCAGTTACATCAACAAGTTGTCTCTTAATATACTCATGATTTTCACACTTGTTGCTATACTCTTCCTGAAGCTTCCTAAAGTCTTTGGTTTTTGCATCTAATTCAGCCTTCAGGGGTTTCTGTCCTTTCCTAAGTTGATATCCTTTGTATTTTAGGTCCTCGATTTCCCTTTTTAGCAAATCATTATGTTCACGAAGAAGTTTAATCGTGGCTTCACATGATTGAGATCATAAAACTTCATTGACTGAAATGTTTGCAGAACTTATTGTTTTTCCACATTTCAAAGCATCAAACTCTTCAATTACATAAGCAATACTAAGACGATTGGGATCTTTTGTCTTCTTGATGACAGTTACGTTCATATCCCATGATTTCGGAAGTGAATTCAGTAGCTTTTTGTTTATCTCAGATTTGGTCAAAAAGACCCCATATATATTCATCTTAGTAGTGAGAGTGGTGAATCGCTGCAGCTGAGCCTCCAGGGTTTCTCCGAGAATATAATTGAACATGTTGAAGTTTTGTCTTAACATCTCCTGATGACTCTCTTTCATGTCTTCAATTCCATCGTAGACCACAAAATTCATTAAAAGCACAAAATAGAAGCCAAAATCAAACTTAAAAGTCAAACCCTTTGACTATAAACTTGAAAAGTCAACCTTAAAAGTCAAATTTAAAAAGTCAAACTCAAAAGTCAAACATGAAAAAGTCAAACTTAAAAGTTAAACCGAAAAGCTAAATTTGAAAATTTAAAAGTTAAACGAGAAAGTCAAAGTTTAAAGTCAAAGGTCAACCTTTAAAAGTCAAAGTCAAAATTTTAAGTAAAAAGTCAAAAATAAAAGTCAAAATTTAAAAAGTAAAATTTTTTGGTTGGAAATGTAATTTAAAAATGAAAGAAATTAAATTTTGGGGTAAAAGTGTAAAAAATGCAAAATTGGGAATCGAAGATATGATATTTGAGATAAATCACGAAGGATTGTAACATGTGTTAGGCTAGATCAACTGGAAGGCGTGTTGGCTGATGACGCGAGACACCCAGGTTCGAATCCTGGCAGCTCCAAAAAAATACCTCCTTTTGTTTAATAAGTGTTGAATGAGTAAGAGGCTAATGTTGATCAAGACCTAGGATGCTGAACGAGCAAATCGCTGGGCCGTTAACTGTCTGATGGCCGCAAACTCTCGCGGACCGTAAACTCCGAAGCCCTAGCCGCCAACTGTTTACGGCCGAGACCCCTTCAATGGCCGTAAACCCTTCAAAAAACGACATTTTTCTAACCTTTTTTGCTCCAAAACTCGATCAAAAAACTCTGTTTACGGCCGAGACCCCTTCAATGGCCGTAAACCCTTCAAAAAACGACATTTTTCTAACCTTTTTTGCTCCAAAACTCGATCAAAAAACTCATTTTTATCAAAAATGCAAAGAACAAACCCCCCTTATTTTGCCAAAAATCTATCCAAAACTGCAAAAAATCTTTCAAAAATAAGATCAAATATGCTCCAGATCTACAAAAATTGATTGATACAAACCAAGCTCTGATACGTTTGATGGTGCGGAATCCCAATCAAACGGATGATGTCCAAGAACACTTTCAAACCCCCCTTAGTATCCCGATCCGGATACAAGATTCACACACAATAACACACATTCTCTTTTCTCTCTCTCTCTAGAACACCCTCAAATACACACACATAAGCTCCTCTATTCTCTTTTGTTCATCAATCTACTCCTCACCCTTACACCTATATTTATACATGAGAAACATGGGCTTGGTGAGCATGGGCCATGAATGGGTTTACAGCCGTAAACCTGTTCAAGGCCATAAACACAACCATAAACACATATACGACCGTAAACACCAAGCTGTTTACGGTCAAAGACACAAAAATACATTTTCCTAGAAAAGTAAAGTATAAACCATATTTTTGACCCAACAGGACCGCCTCACCATGCCTTTAGTCTATCTGGACCACTCTCAAAACCTTTAAAATGTATGGACCACCTCTCTGGGCCTTCAGTCTGTCTGGACCATTCTCTGAGCCTTCGGCCTGACTGGTACGCTCCACCGGCCTTTAGTCTATCTGGACCGCTCTAAACTGTTGAGCATCATCCTGGGCCACCCTCTCCTGGTGCTCTCTCTCTCTTATATAGCCTGTTCTCACCCTCTTAGGGCTTCGAACTCCTGATCCATTATGCGGACTATAACCCCGGCCTAACCCTAGGCCTCATGTTGATCGTCCACCCTCTCGGAAAAACCATTGTCTGTCCACTGACCCGCGTATCTACCACACACGCTAAATAACCCGCATACTCGAGTTAAATGTACTGTCAAGCCCTGACAACTAACAAAGCCCTCAACGACTAATGCTCCATCTGAAAATTCCTAATTCTCCCCAACTTGGGATACTAACCATTACCTACTAGTGGCGAAGTCAAAAACTAATTAACCGTCCTAACCAAGCATTTCCACACTTCACCATAGAACGATGAATCGTGGATGAATAGTCTCCGCATAACAACCCTCCTAGCACGGAGAAACCGGACTTCAGAAGAAACCCATATCCCAGCGACGCTTCTGCATCTCCAATTCATAGTTTCTGGCCCTGGAATGGTGATCATATATCCTAAATTCTGATCACCAACACCCCATAATACTAACCATCTACAACCCTTGTTACAAGATTCCTCAAACTCTCTTATGCCATATGCAGATTGGGATGGAAAATTCACCATATAATTATAAACAATAAGATACAAATAGAAACATACCAGCAACTGCATCTGGCGCTGTCCTGGCCTCCTCTGCTGAAAGCTGGAAGGCACGTCCCTGAGCCCTCGGGGGCTTTGCTCTACCCTGATGCCCGTCAGTAATCCTCAATGTATCTGACGTTGGAGCCTGCACCGGTCTAGTAACCAGATGTGGACAGTTAGCCTTCACGTGACCAAACTGATGGTAGTGATAACAAATCCTCATGTTGTGAACCAGGGCCAATTGGCGACAATCCTCGCATAATGCCCCTCGTTTCCGCACTTGTAGAACGCACCACCGGGCTTACAAACTCACACGTGCGATTGCTCTGGCCTCCAAACCTAGAATCAGCAGGCTTGGACTGATTTGGCACTGACTGCGACTGTACCGGGGCCTACCTCTGTTCTCGCAACTGTAACTCAATCTCCAGCTCACGCAGCCTAGCGGCCTCCTGTAAGTCCAGCAACGTATCACATTGTTGGGTAGCAACAAACTATCTAATGTCCATCTGGAGCATGCTTAGATAACGCGTCATCTGAGACTACTCGGAAACAAACTTCGGGCAGAACATCTCCTTCTCAGTGAACATATGGGTGATCTCGTCACCGACTCTACACCCTGTCTCAACTCCAAGAACTCCTGAGCTAGCCGCTCATGCTCGACTTGCGGAATGTAACGGGAGCAGAACATCTCCCTATACCGATCCCAAGAAACTGTAGCTCTCTGCTCATCTGAATAAGACCCTGTCATCAACCTCCACCAGTCCTTCGCCCCGGACCTCAACATGTTCAGGGCACACCTGACCTTCTGGTGAGGCGGACAGGAACATGTGAAAAAGCATCCCTTGATGTCCGATAGCCACCTCATGGCTATGATAGGGTCCTGAATTCCATCGAAAGTCGGGGGCTTTGTGTTATCGAAGTCCCGATACTAAAATCCTGACTGGCTCCTACCCCTGCTGCTGTTACAGTTGCAGTAGCTGCCGCGACAGCCGCCTCTGTAAGGGCTTCATAGCGCTCGTCAAAGTACTCGACCATGGTGCTCTTGATAGACCCAAACGCCTATGACAATTGAGCCCGGAACATAGCAGGAACCTTATCATGCAGGATCTCCCAGATCCTGTCATCTATCTCGTCTGGCCTCATCTGGCCAATAGTCTCGGGCGCTGTCGACTCCTCCTGTCCGTCCTCTTCGGATCCTGACCTGGATTCAGTCACGAATCGTCGTGTAACCAACATACTGAAAACATAATGAAAAGATATCAGATACTCCTCATAACAACCCACGAACCAACTCCCAACCAAAACCCTAGGGGTTGTGACTTCCATGATACGTGTATGGGTCCTGTGCTTTCAGTAATACGGGGCCATACTACCTCCACACCTACCCATATTTGTCCCAAGTAGCATCACAACGCCCTAACAATACACACAAATATAGCAAGCACTCAATCCTCACTCTTAGAGGAAATGCTAAATATCTCATAACTGGCCTACTGGCCTTGCACAACCCACCCATCCATGAAACTTCCACCAACCATGCAGCACTAGTGTATGCTAGCCATACTTAACGTTGGAACCCATAGACTTTCGAATATCCAATCCTACCCTATGCTCCTAATCAGATAAGAACATAACATAAGGCCAAATCAAACATTCTCAGGCTATAAGATCTTAATTATGTATAACCGTGATTCATACACTAAGCAACTACAGTAATGATGTCATGTTCATATAAAGGAAAGCCTAGGCTAGTAGACATCATGTAATCAGGCAATTCTATCATGCAATTCCTGAAGATCCCTAGCCTAGTACTAGCATGTTGTTCTAACATATCACATAATCAAATAAGTGTATGGTATTTTGGGATTCACTTACTGGCTCCGGCTGATCGTACACTCTGCATCCTCATTTAATCATTTTGAAAATCCTTTTTATTTAAAAAATCGTTTTGAAAACCTTTCCTTGATTTGAGACTGGATTCACACGAATGTTCCTCCAATTCACTCAAACTAAGGCTTTGATACCAACTTGTGACACCCATACAATTTTATCCAATTTAAAACTTTTTAAAACATTTAGAAACCACTAAGTTATTACAATTTTTTTTCAAAAGATTTTAAGCATCAAAGTATCCCCAGAATCAATCATGAAAATATGAGGAGGTGCATGATCACGCCTTCGCCTTCCCGCGATCATCCACTGAACTTGAAACAATAAACTGAAACTGTAAGCCCGAAAGCTTAGTGAGTTACCCCCTAAATACCAACCTCAACATTATCATGACCATATTATATAAAAACATAGAGCAACCAT
Source organism: Lactuca saligna (assembly GCF_052625555.1). Taxonomy (NCBI): domain Eukaryota; kingdom Viridiplantae; phylum Streptophyta; class Magnoliopsida; order Asterales; family Asteraceae; genus Lactuca; species Lactuca saligna. Next base: position 131,850,115 of record NC_136418.1, on the reverse strand, counting down.
GCATCTCGAGTCTATAGTATGACTCGTCCACCCTCACCGAGCCTTCAGTCCACCTCGTCCACCCTCTGAGTCTACAGTCTGACAGGACCACTGGTGTCGGGCCTTCAGTCTATCTGGCCCACTCTCTGAGCATCGGCACGTCTGGACCACCCTCTCATGGCCTTTAGCCTATCCAGATCGCTCTTCAGGCCTTCGGCCTGACTATGTTCCCTCTTGGGTATGCAGTCTATCCGTTCCACCTTGGGTATGTTGGCCTACATCACAAAGCACGACCCGCCTCAACCCAACCCCAATCAAACAAGCATGTGCACATATAACAGATAATCACATAACAATCCATAGACAACAAACCGATCTAACAGATCATATAGCATAGCAACATCCTAACCAGGATACCGACCTAATTGGTCACTAAACATAATGTCGTCCTTATTACCAGGATGCAGGTCTAACAGATCGATAAGTATATCAAACAAATACTAGTATACAATCCAAGAAAGGGCCGACCTTGGTGCCTTAGACCCTGTTGATATAGTGGGGATAACTTACCTCGCAAGTGTTGGGTTTTGAGCATTCTAACACTCCTAAGTGTACATGCAACCCTAAATACCTTGGATCCATGTTTTCTCTATTATACATACAAATATGAATATTCCAAGGTATTACCCTAACTAGCATACAAAACATTGATACTTGGGTAATAAACTAGATAGAAATACATACCTTGTTGATGTAGCTTGACTCCATGAAGCTCGAGAGCCTAGTGCCTAAAGTGTGATACCTCAAATGGTTCACACAACATCAAATGCACTTGGAATAACTTAGAGAGAAATGATACACTTCATGAAATTGGCTAGCTCTCACCATTCCTTCATAGTCTCTCATCGTGGCCGATTTTGACAAGAATAAGATGCTTATATAGTGTATCATAATTAGGGTTACACCATGTAAACACTAATTGTTGTGACCTTTCATTTCCATGATCCATGGGTACAAAAACACCATGGAGCATCCTATGGGTTTTAGCCTAACTTGATAATCCATGGACGATTATCCCACTATACAAGTATGGATGATTTACACAATCAACCCATATATTTAATTAGTCTTCTTTTGATAACTTAACTAATTACAAATTAATTCTTGATCAATACTAGTTAAATAATCTTATTAATATATTAGAACTTATAATATATTACCAAACCTTAAGTGTTATTTCTCTCATTTTAGTCTATCCAAATGCATGATGCCAAGCAACCCAAACAGACCATGCCGAGTCGGGTCAAGTACACACCAATTATAGTTATGGACTTAGACACTAATCCAATAGTCTCCCACTTAGATAAGTCTAAAACTATTATTGCATATGAATTCAAAAACCAACTGGCAATCGTAGCTCTCAAAAGCTATTGTTGAACTCTGACCTTGTCGATGAACGTTGACCTTTATCAATGACTTGTCCATTAGATAAGGGATCATATATTCCTCCATTCTAGATATCATATGGATTAAGACATGGATTATAAATCATTCTCTCTATCCATTTGTTGTTTCCTGATTTTCGATTTATGACGACAGACTGATTGAACAAATCAAATCAATCTTAGCTTGGCCAAGCACTTACAAGTATCATCATTAAATCATCGAGGCACCCACATATATCGCTTTTATTCCTTTAAGGGTAAAAGGAATGTATAAACTTCAACTCATATGGCTAGTTCTACTACTTGTTGAATCATACACAAAGGCACGTTTTATAAAATCGTGTTACCAATGCGTTTTCGTGCAATCAATGTATAACCAACTCGTAGTAACAACTCATATCTCTAGTTTTAAAGAATATAAGATATTATCATCTCATGATCACTCATGATAAAATCAATGAAGTGATTTAAATGAGTGTGGGTTGAATCCAATACTCAGAACTTATGAGCACTCATGAGTGTTGTAGCACCATTTTGTCCAACATCTTAGACCTCTACAAGCCAACCCATGATAGTCTTGATTCATATCTACTTCCAACATATGATCGACTGTGGATGGTTTAAATAACTTAGTCATTCAGGAAGAACTATCTAGTTATTTTAGAAGTCCAAACATGCAAAGTGAAACATAAGAATAATCGAATCCAATATGGTCTTAGAACTTATGAATATAAAAAAAAACACCTTTTATTTATCACCATATTTGATTACACATTATAATGTTTCAAATTTATCAACTTAATACTTGAATTAAAACACTAGTTGTCCCATGCTCCAAGCATTTACACTATGTTTTCTAAACACTAGTTATGCCATACACCAAGTATGCACACTATGTTTTTCCAAACATTTGTTATGCCATACACCAAGTATGCACACTAAGTTTGTGTATGATCTTTACTTTGTGAAATAGATCGATTGACCATAATTCCAATGATTCTCATTTCACGGTCCCAAATCCTTAGCGCAAATGCAAGAATTCCAAATTCCTGCCATTTGCCTAAATATTGTTAGATTTTAAACTTATATGCATTGATCCTCTTGTAATGATTAAGCACAAAGTCACAAAGACTTGTCAAAAGACATTACAGAGTATTCCCATGGAGATCAATTCCATGGAAACATCCTTTTTGCATTAAGTTTTTCTAATCTTACACAAATTGAAAAACTTCCACCTATGGAAACATTTTCATATTCCCATTTTGACTATCACTTCTGAACAATAGTTGCCTCTTTCCAAAATATGTCAATATGGTTCTTCCAAAATTAACATTATAGTTCCAATTGTCCCTGAGCAACCAATCTTTGGTGAACCTTAGATTGTCCTCGACAATTGCTTAATCAAATTAGTCATATCCAGTTCTAGTACTTTTTCCCTCTTAATTCTCTAGGCATTTGGAAAAATTTAGAAAAGATAAATATTATATCACATGCAATCGACCCTATATCTGAAGCATATGGGACATGATTCATGATATTTCACATAAAGACTATACCAGTCTTTTTGCTATAATATTTCTATTTCTATTTTCCATTTTCTCATAATTCAGATTATGAAAAGGGATGCCGTAATCATAATCAAAATTTAGAACACAAATAATGGACCCATATATACAATTTCCTTATGTTGAGCCATTCCAACATAAAATTCATATGTATATATATATATATATATATATATATATATATATATATATATATATATATATCCTTGACTAAAGATGATTAAAACCTCAATCTAAGCTTTTAAATTTGAAATGAAGTATATCCTCTCCCTTAATTATAGCAAAACAACTTTTCTAACCCCTCCAATTTCAAGAATTGAAACTTTGTTTTCTATAATTAATATTGCTAACTTGAAGTACTAATAATAAATATCATGCTCCCACTAACATGATTATTATTAGCATAACCCTTATGCTCCCACTAGCTTTGATATGTACTCTGAAATCAGCTGAACTTCTAGAAATCAATACTTTATTGAATTTCTTACCAAAGTTCATATTTCTAATACGAGATGTTTTGATAAGAGTTTATCAAAATCACACACCTTTCCTTAGATAGCTCACATGTGTGTCTAAACAATTTCAGAACTATGAAAAGGGATGTATTAATAATAGTCTCAATTGTTTAGACCTTTTCCATTCCTCACAAGTCCATGTTAGTATGCCGGTTAACCACACACGCTCCACTAATAACTTTGAGAACGCAAATATCAGATTTGCTATCTCTTGAGAATCTACTTAGTGAAAGTGTTTCGTCACCATCATTTTCATGAATCAAAGAGACACATTATGACACTTAGATTTTATGGTGTATGTGTTCCTATCCAAGTGAATTTGTCAAAACCATAATCACAAGACAAGGTTAGTGAAAAATCCTAACTCTTACGAATTGAACTTGTGCAGTCTTAACTTCTTGCCACCTAGCACCACAAGAGCCTGCCATTGCTTCCAAGTTATTATGTAACCAATTGAGAACTCTCATAACTCATATGCAAAACCAACTTTAACTGGAATAGGCACGGAAATAGAAATATGTCAACCCGATAGGTTATAAACCTCACGTCGTGTGCTAGTGTCAAACTACAGGTTTTTATTCTTGATTTGATCTTGAAGGTTTCAGAATCTTTAAGACTCCCACTGTCCTCTTGACGTATAAGACTATCTTGCCAAATATTTAACAGATAGTGTGGATTCTTAATCAAGACAAACACGTCACACAATTGGCCTAAGTTGGTCTTTGTTTTAACCAAAACATCACAACTTACCAATTTCAAATGTACAAGAGTAGGACACTTTTGCTCTTACATTTGACAAGTGTTTTAAACCTTTCTTTAAGATATGTCACTCAAATTACAGTCTTGGAGTATGACTCTATGACTTGTTTTGGAACGAAGTATGACTCATCTTCTTGATTTAACCATTCCAACAATTCAAGATTCCTCTTCTTAGTCATGAGGATGCACTAAGATTTCGTTAGACGACTAATTTTGATATGATTTCTAAATCATTAAGATGATCACAAAACCTGATACTAAAGTACTCTCCCATCTTTTCAGATCTGAGAAACTTTTATCTTTCTACCTAATTTGTTTCTTCTCATTCGTTCTACCATACATCGAAACTTTTCCAATGCTTCAGAATTATACTTAAACTTTTAAGTATAACCATATTTACTAAAATTTAGTAAATCATGATGAATAGTCTTACTGATCTTTTGTGGTGGACTTGATTAGTGCACCAGAATGTGTACTCGATCCTTTAGTCCTTCACTTGACTCACATATACATGTGAATAAGGAATTAGTCTTAATTTTCCAAAGATGAAAATTCTCATTCATCATACTATACAACTTGCATGATTTCCAAGTTTCTATCAAACTGAAAACTTGGGTGATGAAAATCTTTCCTTATTGGGTAAATTTAGACACTACCACAAATGAAAGGAACAAATCCATTTTCCAATACTGCTATCAATGGAATCATATAAGCAACAATTTTCCACAAATGCCACTGTAAGGATACTTATAATAAATGAAATCAAAAATTTCCTTTTATTTTAACAACTTTTGCGGAAAAACTTATCCTTACAGTGCAAAAGTATATGGAAAACTTTGTTGTTATCTATTCCTAAGCAATATATCATAACTCCTAAGTAACAGCTCAAAATTCTGATCACCGGCCCATCTGATCGAAATTCATCTTCGCGATCAAAATCAACATATACTTCCTTTAAGTTTCTTCACTTTTCTTTGATTTTTAAAACATCAACATGTGACCCAGTCACATCATGTAATAAGAATCTCATAATAGAAACTTAACTGAGTTAGATAGTGGACTTTACCTGAAGTAGAGTCAAACTTCTTGACTTGATCAACCTTATGATCTTTCAGGTAAATAGGTAGCTTCGCAATCAATGTTGCTTCCTTTGGCAAGAGAAATATATGGACTCTTTGGGAATGGTGTACTGGACTATCACAAACTTGCCTTTCTCTTTATCATTTGATCAACCGAGTTGACTATGGCCAATCCCGTTCCAATGGGAAGAGAAATCTTTTTTAGATATCCAATGTTACCATTTTTGAAGTCCATGGAAGTTTGGGAAGTTGATCTTCTAATCAAATTTGCTCTACCAGTGCTCCAAATCATTGTTGATTCAGCAGTACAAAGCAAATAGATAAGATCATTAAGGGTCATGTCATAGTCTTTTACATAGCAGTCCATAAAGAACTCACTATGTGACTTAGAAAGTGATTGAACATCCAAATTTCTTAAGACTTTGACACCCAACTCTCCCGGCTTGTCAATATGTGACTTCATCTCCAAGATGCGATCACACATAGACCTTGTTTGCCAATAGGGCTTGAGTGACCTTGAACTTGTGGGTTAGGGAGATTAATTGGAGGAGATGGAGGAAGTGAAGTTCCAAGAGATTTGGGAAGATCATAGATGTCTGAACTAGACATCTTTTGCGAGATATTAAAGATAGTTGATCTAAAGTCCTTAATATAACACCCAATATGAAATATTAAGGCTAGGACCCAACACAATATTTTATAACTTGGAAGAGGGATGCCGTAATCCAAGCTATAGAATATTTGAAGGTAGGAGAATGACGATTCACCAATTTCCACCAAGAAAATGAAATAATTTATTAGGTTTTACTTGCATTTGAAACTCTTGTTGGGTTTTGAGCATTCAAACACTCCTAAGGAGTGCATGCAACCCTAATAACCTTGGATCTATGTTTTCTCTAAAAATACATGCAAATAATAATTTCCAAGGTTTACATCGTAACTATCATAGCATGAAGAACTAGAACCATAAAATAATAGAAGAATGACATACCTTTTGATAGTGAATGATTGCTTGGAGTTTGAGAGCCTAGCACTAATAGTGTGAATGCCTCAAGTGGAATCACAAATCACCACAAACTTTGTAAAAACCTTGAGAGAATAATATGCTATGTAGAAATCGGCCACCATAATGCCTCACACAACTAGTTGCCATTTCTTGCAATATGTGCATCTTTATATAGTGTGGAGGATTAGGGTAAATCCTAATAACCCATGTCCTTTCCTTTCCAAGGATCCATGGGTTAAAATCTCCATGGACCCCCATGCATGCTTAGCCCATTCCTAATGAGTTTAAGCCCGCATTATATAAAATGCAATAGCCCATGTTTAATTAGTCTTCCTTTTAATCACTAAATTAATTCATAATTAATTTAAGACTAAAACTAATTAAATAACATGACTTCATATTAATATATTATAACTTATAATATATTAATAAATCATAAACATACTATTCTCATAAGATTATCCATATAAATTGTTCGGGTGAAGTGCAACCCAAATGGACCATGTCAGGTCGTGTCAAGCATATACCAAACAAGTTATGGACTTAGACACCTTATCCAACAGTTTCCCACTTTGATAAGTCTAATAACTATATTTGCATATATTACTTCAGGAACCAACCAGCAATCGTAGCTCTCGAAAACTCTGTTGAACTATGAAGCGCCATTTTAGATAAGTGATCATATAATCCTCTGTTCTCATGATATCAGCCGGATAAATACACGGAACAATGTCATACTTATTATTTGGCAATTGTTTCTCGATTTCCGATTTGTTTGACAAAGAACTTAACTGAACACATCAATTTAGTTCTGATCGGGCCCGGTACATGGGTCAACATAAAATCATCGAGGGGCCCAGATATTGCTTCTATTTCTAGAAGGAACACATAAACTTCGACTCATATGCTTGTTCTACTCCTTGTTGAATTGTACACAAAGGTACGTTTTATAACATCAAGTTACTGATGCGTTTACATGCAATCGATGCACAACCAACTCATAGGTAACAACTCATATCTCTAGGTTTGAAGACTTATATGATATTATCGTCTCATGATCACTTGAGATAAATTCCATGGAGTGATACAAGTGAGCATGGTTTTATTCCAATACTCATAACTTATGAGTGCTCATGAATTTTGTAGCAACCATTGCTATGTCTAAACACGTTTAGCCATCTACAAACTTGATTCATGACAGTCTTAATTCATATCTACTTCCAACATATGAACGACTGTGGAGTGTTTAAATGACTTAGTTATTTGGAAAGAATAACCTAGCTATTCTGGAAGTCAAAACATGCAAAGTGAAACACAATAATAATCGAATCCAATATGGTCTCAGAACCCTTTTGAATATAAATAGAACCACCTTTTATTTATCACCATATTGATTACACATTATTCATTGTATAATGTTTCAAATAATCAACTTAATACTTGAATAAAACAGTTGTCCCATGCTCTTAGCATGTACACTTTGTTTTTTCTAAACAATAGTTATGCCATACTCCAAGTATGCACACTCTGTTTGTTTATGATCATTACTTTTGTGAAATAGATCAATGAAACATGATTCAATGATACACATTTCACAATCCCAAATCCTTATTGTAAATGTAAGAATTCCTAATTCCTACCATTTACCAAAAATCTGTTAGATTTTAAACTCTTATGCAATGTTCCTCTTGTAATGATTATGCACAAAGTCACAATTAAAACTTGTCAACAATCATTACAAAGTATTCGAAAGGAGATCAACTCTATGGAAATGAAGTCTCATATTCAAAGTACATTACTTTGAACATCCTTCTTGCATTAAGTTTTCTAATCTCACGGAGATTGAACGAATAGCTTCCACCTATGGAAACATTTCCATATTTTATTTTGACTATCACTTCTGAACAAGAGTTACCTCTTTTCAGAATATGTCAATATGGTCCTTTCCAACAATTTATATCCTACTTCCAACTGTCCTCGAGCAACCAATCTTTGGCGAACCTCAGATTGTCCTTGACAATTGCTTAATCACTTTAGTCATATCCAATTCTAGACTTTTCCCTTCTCAATGCCCTAAGCATTTGGAAAATTTAGAAATGATGAATATTATAGCACATGTAATCGATCCTATATCCGAAGTATATGGGACATGATTCATGATGTCTCACATAAAGACATGATACTAGACCAGTCTTTTGCTACAATATTTTTATTTTCCATGTTTTCAAAATCTAACTATGAAGAGGGATGTCGTATCATAATCGAATTTTGATAATGCAATATATATTGAATTTCTTTAAGTTGAACCATTCCAACATAAAATACATACATACATATATATATATATATATATATATATATATATATATATATATATATATATATATATAAAGATGATTAACATCTCAATCTAAGATTTTAGAATTGAATTGAAGTATAATTTCCTCTTCCTTAATTATAGCAAAACAATTTTTCAACCCCTGCAACTTCACAAATTGAAACTTTTGTTTTTCTATAATTAACATTGCTAGCTTGAAATAATAATAATCATAATTATCATGCTCCCACTAACATGATGATTATTAGCATAACACTTATGCTCCCACTAGATTTGACATGTATTTAGAAATCGGCTGGACTTCTAAAATTTAGATTCATACACCCTTCTGTAGATAGCTCACATGTTTGTCTAAACAATTTCAAGAACTAAGTAAGGGATGTCGTAATCATAGTCTCAATTGTTTAGACCTTTTCCATTTCTCACAAGTCCATGTTAGTGTGCCGGTTAACCACACACGCTCCACTAACGACTTTTGAGAATGCAAATAACACAATGACTATCTATTTAAAATCTACTTAGTGAAAGCGTTTCCACACCATCATTCTCATGAATCGGAGAGAAACCTTATGACACTTAGATTTTATGGTGTATGAGATCCTATCCATGTGAATTTGTCAAAACTATAATCACAAGACAGGGTTAGTGACAAATTCAGCCTTACATGGATTGAACTTGTTAAATCTTAATTTCTTGTCACCTGGTAGCACAAGGACCACCAATGCTTCCAAGCTGTTATGCACACAGTTTAGAACTAACAGAACTCACATGCATAGTCAACTAAATAGGAGTAGACACAGAAACAAGAATTATGTCAACTTAATAGGTTGCAAACCTTAAGTCGTGTGCTAGTGATAAAACTCAGGTTTTACTCTTGATTAAATCTTGAAATCCTTTCAGGATCTTTAAGACTCCCACTGTCCTCTTGACATATAAGTTTCCCTAATCAAGGACCATTCCTTGACAAAACAAATATTCAAGGGATAGTGTGGATTCTTATCAAGATAAACACCTCACACAATTGGTCTTAGTTGGTCTTTGTCTTATCCAAGACATCACAACTTACCAATTTCAAATGTAAAGGAGTATAAAACATTTTACACTACATTTGATAAGTGTTTTAAACCTTACTTTATGTCACTCAATGTTACAATCTTGGAGTATGACTCTAAGAGTTGTTTTGGAACGATGCATGATTCATCTTCTTGATTTTAACCATACCAACAATTCATGACCCCTTTTCTTAGTCATAACAATGCACTAAGATGTCCTTAGAGTATGAATTTGTGATATGGTATCTTAATCATTAAGATGATCATAAAACACGATACTAAAGTACTTTCCCATCTTTTCAGATTTGAGAAACTTTTATCTTTCTATCTAATTTGATTCTTTCCCATTCGTTCTGTCACATATTGAAAACTTTTCAATGCTTCAGAATTATACTTAAACTTGTAAGTATAACCATATTTACTAAGCTTTAGCAAATCATGACGAATAGTCTTATCAATCTTTGAGGTGGACTTGACCAGTTCACAAGCATGTGTACTCGATCCCTTTAGTCCTATCCTTGTTCACATAAGGAATTAGTCTTAATTTTCCAAAGATGAAAATTCTCATCCATCATACAATATACCTTGTATGATTCCAAGTGTCGGTCCAACTGAAACTTGGGTGATGAGAACCTTTCCTCATCTGGTAAATTCAGACACTACCACAAACGAAAGAATCAAATCCACTTTCCATTATTGCTATTACTGGAAACATATAAGCAAAAAATTTTCACAAATGCCATTGTAAGGATATTTTTTTCAATAAATAAAATTAAAACCTTATTTTTAAACTTTGCGGAAAACTTATCCTTACAATCCATATGAAAAACTTGTTGTTCTCTATTCCTAAGTAATATATCATAACTCTCAAGCAACAGCTCAAAATTCTGATCACCGAAGCATGCGATCGAAACCCTTCTTCGTAATCAGAATCAACATATACTTCCTTTAAGCTTCCTATCTTGTCTTTGATTCTTAAAAAACATCAACATGTGACCCATTCACATTATGTAATAAGAATCTCCAAATAGTAACTTAATAGAGTTAGGCAGTGGACTTCAACTGAAGTAGAGTCAAACTTCTTAACTTGATCAACCTTATGATCTTTCAGGTAAATATGGCAGCTTTGGAATCAGTGTCCCTTCCTTTGGCAATTAAAACATATGGACCCTTTGGTAATGGTACATGAGACTATCTCAGACTTAGCCTTTCTCTTTACCATTTAGTCAACCGAGTTGACTATGGCCGATCCCTTTCCATTGGGAAGAGAAATCCTTTTCTAGATATTCAATGCTACCATTGTCAATGTCCATTTAAGGTTTGGGAAGTTGATCTTCTAATAGAATTTGTTTTACTAGTGTTCTAAATCATTGCTGATTCTACAGCACCAAGGAAATAGATAAGATCATTAAGGGTCATGTCATAGTCTGTCTCATAGTAGTCCCAAAGGGACTCACTATGTTACTAAGAAAGTGAGTGAACATCCAACTTTCACAAGACTTTGACACCCAACTCTCCTAGCTTGTCAATATGTGACTTTATCTCCAAGATGTGAGCACACATAGACTATGCTTGCCAATAAGGCTTGAGTGACCTTAAACTTGTTGGTTATGGAGAATAAATATAGGAGGTGAAGGAAGAGAAGCATGATGTTGAGGGACATCATCTTTAAGAGGAAAGCTTGTTCCAAGAGATTTGTGAATACCATAGTTATCTGAACCAGACATCTGTAATGGGAGATAATCAAGTTAGTTGATTTAAAATCGTTAATATAACACCCAATATGAAATATTAAGGTTAGGACCCAACACAATATTTTATAACTTAGAAGAGGGATGTTGTAATCCAAGCTATAAGATATGTGAAGGTAGGCGAATGACGATTCACCAATTTCCACCATGAAAAAACGAAATAATTTATTAGGTTTTAATTGGATTTGAAACTCCTAGATCTTTTGAGATTCATTGAACTTTTCAATGGCATTTTTCAATCTCGATTGTGCCTGCTAAAGTTTTGTGACTGCGATGTCGAGGATAACAAAACAAGGTGTGAATAACCAAACTAATTCATTTGGTACCCTAAATATTATCAACTAATCAATGTGTCGGTTAACCACACACGCTCCATTGATCTATGACAAACATTAAGTCACCCTTCGTGATCCTTACTAGTCCAAGTTAGTGTGTCGGTTAACGAAACACGCTCCAAAAATGACTTGGTAAGGTACAAAGTGTGAATTCCATGGGCTAGCACCCTATTCACATTTTTCCTAAAGTAACTAAGATTGGGAATTAAAAAAAATATTTAGTTACTTTATAATAATCATTATACTTTTAATGAGGATTTAAAGTCATTGTCCTACCCGTTCGGCTAACGACCCTCCACCGATCAATGAAGCGGTGGGTGAGAGTACACACCCATTAAGCTGCCATTTTATAGGTAGCAATCTTATAACCCCCCTCCCCCTTATAGACCGGCTTCGTGAATGAGGCCTACTAACGGTAGAACGACTTATTCTTACACACACACACACACACATATATATATATATATATATATATATATATATATATATATATATATATATATATATAATAATTAACCATTAATGTTATAAATAGTATAAGTGTTGAATTTTAACTATTAAAACTCTAGGCGTATGGAATTAAAGTTTGTGTGAGACTTTATAAATTTCAAAACTTGAGGGCAAGTTTTGAACAATTCAAAAACTTTTGGATATTCATAACTTATGAGTTTTAATTAAGTGTATAAAACTTTTAATGAAGAGTCTCTTGGAAATCCATAACTTGAGGACAAGTTATGGAGTCCATAAAAACATTTATTAGAAAAAAAAAAACTCTTCAAAAGTGTAACTTATGACTTCTTAAAAAACATTTAAAAGAAAAAACTTTTGGAATTCCATAACTTGAGGACAAGTTATGGAGTTCATTCAATGTCATAAAGATCAAGAATTATTCTATCAAACAATTTGCAAATTATTCCTATGATCTATCAAAACTCATAAGTTCATGAACATTCATAATCAACAATGTTCATGAACATGCATATATAAACTTGAAACTTTGATTATAACTTTGAAATTGGTCCACCATCATCATTACCACATCAAAAACAGGTTTTATAAGTTCAAAACAGTTTAAGGTAATGATTCTAGACCAATTCCAGCACCAAAACTCGAAAATCTGCACTCAGTCCCGCCAACTCGTCGAATGCATGAACTGACTCGGTGAGTTGGTTGCATATACACATGGACTCGGCGAGTACCATGAAGGACTCGGTGAGTCAGCTTTTGCAGAATGCAGTTTTTCGACATTTTTCAGCAATTTGCATCAAGTATTCAAGAAAACAAGCCTAGGCTTTGATACCACTGTTGGGTTTTGACATTCTAACACACCGAAGGTGTGCATGAAACCCTAATAACCTTGGATCTATGTTTTCTCTAAATATACATGCAAATAATAATTTCCAAGGTTTACATCCTAACTAGCATAGCATGAAGAACTAGAACCATAAAATAATAGAAGAATGACATAACTTTTGACAGTGAATGATTTCTTGGAGTTTGAGAGCCTAGCACCAATAGTGTGAATGCCTCAAGTGGAATCAGAAATCACCACAAACTTTGGAAAAACCTTGAGAGAATAATATGCTATGTAGAAATCGGCCACCACAAATCCTCACACAACTAGTTGCCATTTCTTGCAATATGTGCATCTTTATATAGTGTGGAGGATTAGGGTAAACCCTAATAACCCATGTCTTTTCCTTTCCAAGGATCCATGGGTTAAAAGCTCCATGGATCATTCATGGACCCCCATGCATGCTTAGCCCATTCCTAATGAGTTTATGCTCACATTATATAAAATGCAATAGCCCATGTTTAATTAGTCTTCCTTTTAATCACTAAATTAATTCATAATTAATTTAAGACTAAAACTGATTAAATAACATGACTTCATATTAATATATTATAACTTATAATATATTAACAAATCATAAACATACTATTCTCATAATATTATCCATATAAATTGTTCGGGTGAAGTGCAACCCAAATGGACTATGATGGGTCGGGTCAAGTATATACCAAACAAGTTATGGACTTAGACACCTTATCAAACAACTCCTATATCTTTTGAGATTCATTGGCATGTTTCAATCTCGAGTGTGCCCTTCAGGTTTTGTGATTGGGATGCCGAGGATCACAAAACAAGGTGTGAAAAACCATGCAAATATACTTGGTACCCTTAATATTTACCCCTCAATCGATGTGCTGGTTAACCACACACACTCCACCGATACTATGATAAACATTAAGTTACCCTTTCCTACCTTGTTAGATCCAGCTAGTGTGCTGGTTAACCACATGCGCTCCACTAACCGACTTAAGCAAAGTGCAAAGTGTAATTTCATGGGTTAGCACCAAATTCACATTTTTCCTAAGTAACTAAGACTGGGAATTTATAAAAGTTTAGTTACTTATTATTTATCATTAATACTTTTAATGAAGGGAGAACTCTAGTCCTTGTCCTACCCATTTGGCTAACGAACCTCTACCAGTCAACGAAGCAGTGGGTAAGACTGGACACCCATTAAGCTGCCATTTTATAGGCAGCAACCTTATACCCCCTTATAGACCGGCTTCGTGAATGAGGCCTACTAACAGTAAGACTGACTTGCTCTTATACATATATATATATATATATATATATATATATATATATATATATATATATATATATATATATATATATATGTTATTAACTTATAATACTATAAAGTATAAGGGTTGAATTTTAACTTTTAAAATTCTAAGGGCTTAACATGGATCTAAAGTATTCATAAGGGAAAACTTTTCAAATTCCAAAATTTGAGGGCAAGTTTTGAAACTTTTCAAAACTATTCAATTTCCTAACTTATTTGTTTAAAGTAGTTTTAGTACAAAAAACTCTTCAAGTTCCATAACTTGAGGACAAGTTATGGAAGACTTTAAACTAATAAAAGAATATGACTTTTCTTTATTCATAACCTATGGAAATATTTATGAGTTTTATGAATCTTAAATGTGACTTTTCATATAACTTGAGGACAAGTTACAAAAAACACATTTTAGAATCAACTCTTAGATTAATTTGGATTGAAAACAACAATTTCACATAACTTTCCTATTAATCTAAGCAACTCATAAGAACAAGATACTTCAATCAAACTTTTTCATGTAATTAGCCTAACTATTAAAATAATAAAAAACATGAATCTATTGACAATTATCTTTGAAATTGGATTAGCATGAACATTACCACATCAAAAACATGTTTATAAGTTGAAAAATAGCTTAGGGTAATGTTCCTAGTCCAATTCCAGCCAAAACTATTGAAGATATGTTGTCTGAGGGTCCAACTCCTCAAGTGCATGAACCAAATCGACGAGTTGGATGAGTTTTACCTTGGACTCGTCGAGTCCCTTCATGGACTTGGCGAGTCTACTGTCCAGACAACATACAAACTTTAATTTTCAGCCAATTTTGCAAGTATAACAAGAAAACAAGCTTTGGCTCTGATACCACTGTTGGGTTTTGAGTATTCTAACACTCCTAAGTGTACATAAAACCCTAAATACCTTGGATCTATGTTTTCTCTATTATACATACAAATATGAATATTCCAAGGTATCACCCTAAGTAGCATACAAAACATTGATACTTGGGTAATAAACTAGATATAAATACATACCTTGTTGATGTAGCTTGACTCCATGAAGCTCGAGAGCCTAGTGCCCCAAGTGTGACACCTCAAATGGTTCACACAACATCAAAATGCACTTGGAATAACTTAGAGAGAAATGATACGCTTCATGAAATCGGCTAGCCCTCACCATTCCTTCATAGTCTCTCATGGTGGCCGATTTTGACAAGAATAAGATGCTTATAAAGTGTGTCACAATTAGGGTTACACCATGTAAACCCTAATTGTTGTGGCCTTTCATTTCCATGATCCATGGGTACGAAAACACCATGAATCATCCTATGGGTTTTAGCCCAACTTGATAATCCATAGACCATTAGCCCACTATACAAGTATGGATGATTTACACAATCATCCTATATATTTAATTAGTCTCCTTTTGATCACTTAATTAATTACAAATTAATTCTTGATCAATACTAATTAAATAATATTATTAATATATTAGAACTTATAATATATTACCAAACCTTAAGTGTTATATCTCTCATTTTAGTCTATCCAAATGCATGATGTCATGCAACCCAAATGGACCACGCCGAGTCGGGTCAAGTACATACCAATTATAGTTATGGACTTAGACACTAATCCAACAACAAGTAGCTCGGAAGATAGAGTCAAAATCCTCCAAAAGTAACTCTAACTCCCACACCTATATTCACTAATTTCCTTTGTTATAAATATCCAATTTACCAAAATACTATCATAAGTCAACTAGTCAACCCTTGGTCAAAGTCAAACTCAACTGCCAATGTCAACAGTCCATGTTGACCTCAACTCGTCGAGTACCCTCAGCTACTTGCCGAGTTCCTTGCATAACTTGCCAACTTGCTGAGTCACTCGTCTGACATGCCGAGTCCAAGGCAATCTTCATCAGACTCGTAGAGTCACTTTACTGACTTGCCGAGTCTACAACAATATTCATCGGACTCGCCGAGTCTACAATACCACTCGCCGAGTCCCTTCGGTCCTTCATCCAAACAAATGATTTTTAAGCAATGCCAAGGCTCTATACTGCAGATCCAACTTCCCAAGGCTTGCTTATCACGTAAAGTTGCAAACTTTACGTGCATGCAAGGCTCTAATGACTCATAATGCCAAATCCACACTTGAAATGGGGTCTAACTTAAATGGAAGGTTTCATACATGACAAGGCTGGAAACTTTATGAACCTAGATCCCAAGGAGGGTTTAGATATGGAGTTGCAACTTCAGATCCAGCTCATACCCAACAATAGCTTCATAACCAAGCCAAAAAGCCCTAAACTTCATCCAAAGATATCTAGAAAGGAAAGAGGCCAAGATCATGAATTGATACCTCAAATGGAGCTAACTGAGATAGATTTTGCAAATCCACAAGAGTCCCTTGCTGCTAGCTACTTGACCTTCAAGCTCCCTTCACAAGTTCTACCTTCCAAAGCTAAAAAAACACACTCAAATGAAGCTCTCACACGAAATAGGGTTTGTTGGTCTCTCTAGAGGCTGTAAGGGACTAAGGGAGGATAATGGTTCCTTAAATATGGTGAAAACCCCTAGAAATTAGGGTTTCATCCTCTAGCTCCAACTCGTCGAGTCACTCTTCCGACTCGGTGAGTTTGTCACTTAAACACGTGGCCCCAAACTTGTTGCTACTCGACGAGTCAGGGAATCCACTCGTCGAGTAGACCTTGAAACTTGGAAATTAAAACCATGATGTTAATACCTGAGAATCAGGGCGTTACACAATAACTTTCTTTAATGGGAAATTGAACGATGCAGGAAGGAAGTATTCTACGTATGACAAAGAGTTTTATGCTATTATTCAAAGTTTGGATACTTGGCGACATTATTTACTGCCAAACGAGTTTGTATTGTTTTTTGATCATGAAGCATCGAAGTACATTAATAGGAAACACAAATTGAGCGCTATACATGCTAAGTGGGTCGAATATTTGCAATCCTTTTCTTTCATGATCAAACATAAATTCGGTTCACAAAATCAGGTTGCTGATGCCTTGAGTCTTCATCATTTACTAATTGCAGCCATGCAAATGCACGTGCAGGGGTTCGATGCATTTTATATTTTGTATCCTAATGATGCTGATTTTCATGACATACGGAGAAATTTTGGTTTGGGTTCCTATAAGGAGTTCTCTACCCACGAGGGCTACCTTTTTAAGGGGAATCACCTTTTCATTCTAATGAGTTTGTTAAGGGATGCCATTATACTTGAAAGTCATGTTAGTGGACTCGTTAAACATTTCAGATGTGATAAACCTTTGGCTTTGATTCGAACCCTATTTTATTGGCAACATTTAGAAAAGGATTTTAATAGGGTAGTTACAAGGTGTCGGGTGTGTCATTTGGAAAAAACTCATGGAAGCAACATCAGGTTATATACCCCTCTTCCCATTCCTACTGCTCCATAGGAAGATGTGATTTTGGATTTTGTCCTATGTTTACCTCGTAATCAACGACATAAGGACTCGGTTATGGTGGTGGTTGATCAATTTTGAAAAATGGCTCATTTTGTGCCCTACTCCAAGATGTTTGATGCAAGTCGAGTGGCTCGTCTATACTTTTTTGAGATTGTCAAGTTGCATGGGATTCTAAAGAAGCTTAAATCTGATCGGGATGTCAAATTTGTGAGTCACTTTTGGCTTACCTTGTGAACATAATTGGGGTCGAAGTTCCAGTTTAACAGTTCTCACCATCCACAAACTGATGGTCAGACTGAGGTTACAAATCAAAATTTGGGAAATTTATTAAGAAGTTTGATCGGTGATAGTCCCACACAGTGGGATCTTATTCTTTCACAAGCAAAATTTGCTTATAATCAAACAATTAACCGTACTATAGGAAATAGTCCATTTGAGATTATATATGGTAGAAATCTAATCACCCCTCTTGACTTGAATCCACTAACTATTATTGATCAGTTTAGTGTTGAAGGTGACAAACAGTCGAGTCAAATTAAAGAGCATCATCAACAGGTTCGTATGCAGATTGAGAAGCATAATAAACACTATGTTGATCGAGCCAATAAACATAAGAAGCGAACTGTTTATCGCGAATGTGATCTTGCGGATACATTTACAAAACGAGAGGCTTCCGAACAAGCGTTTTAGAAAACTTCATCCAAGAGTTGTGAATCCTTTTCGTGTTTTGAAGAAAATCAATGACAACACATACAAGATTGAATTACCAAGTGATTACAATGTATCTGCTACATTCAATGTTGCAAATTTTCACCTTTTGTTGGTGATTTTGATGATGAAGCAGACTCGAGGTCGAGTCCTTTTCAAGAGGTGGAGGATGATGCAAGTGGTACAAGTGTTGATGCATGGCTTGATGATGTTACACTAGTAGGAATGGAAGTATGATGACATTTTCACCAAATCTGCCAAGTGATCCAACAGCTCGGAATGGACGAAATTCGCACACGACATGTAAAACGGGCCAATTAAGAAAACTCATAACATCGCCATGATGTGTGGTGTTTTTTGGCCATTAAGGATCGTTTAGTGCCTGAAAACACGTTTTTTCTATTTTTTTTTTAATTTATGACAACTTTTTGTTTTGAGTTTTGATTTAGATAAGTGATTGTGGATTTTTTTCCTAATCAATTATGATATTTTAGGGTTAAGAACATATGCTTATCTGATCCTCCTTATAAGGATCTTGTTTTTCATTATTTGAGGGCTTCTTTTATTAATAACTAATAAATAATCTAGCTTTGGAGTTATTTTTGTTATTTGTGTTCCTATTGTTTTTAATTTGTCATTCAATTTGATCGTTTAGACATCAAGCACACTCTCAATGATATATATATATATATATATATATATATATATATATATATATATATATATATATATATATATATATATATATATATATATATATATATAGAGAGAGAGAGAGAGAGAGAGAGAGAGAGAGAGAGAATAGAAAGAGATAATGCATGTATACGTGTGTAGTTGGACATATATGCTTTCAATGCCATTTTGACCAAATTTTTTAAAAAAAATGTCATTTTAACCCGTCTCACCACAATGACATGTTAAGCTTATAGTTTGGTAAAATTAACGTGGCATTGAGGTCGTCGCCAAAAAGCTTAGGTAACATAGTGGCAAGCATCACACCACTCCATCTAGTCTAAAGTATATTCAATAACTTATCTATAATTATAAGCATTTAAATTGGAATATTATTCAATCATATATAATATTACTAATATACTTTTATTAGATTAATTAATAATTAATTGTTTCTTAAAATTTTATTGATTCTCACAACCACAAAATAAATATTGATTTCTCTCTCTCTCTCTCTCTCTCTCTCTATATATATATATATATATATATATATATATATATATATATATATATATATATATATATATATATATATATATATATATATATATAGACAATAAATGAAAAGGGGGTTAAAAAAGTATTTTACAAGGCAAAAGGTGTTGGTGATTTGTTTCACTAATGTGTTTTAAGTGTAATGTGATTACTTTTGTTGACCAAAAGTGATCTTGATAAATATTAAACAAGTAAGGAAGGTGTGGAGTGCACACTTGTTTAAGTTTATTCAAGATTAAAAGTAGACTGTCATTTAGGGGCGAAGCCCCTGAACGAACGGAGGTCCGGGGGCATCGCCCCTGGGAACGGGGTCCAAGGGGCAGAGCCCCTGGCTGGGATCAAAATCCAAATTTAGAATATTTGACCCGTTTTTGACTTGGTATTAATTCTTATAGAAAACCCGGATTTATGACAGTTTGTTGACTGTTGCCAAACTGTTTTATGATAGTTTTGACAGTTTTCAGACAAAGAAGGTATTTAACCGATTTTGGTCAGTTTTTTCATGTACTTACGAAAATTCATACACTCATTCTCTGTTCTTTTCTCTTCTGAGTCTTATCCAATCAAAGATTAGGGAGTACCACCCAATACTTTGATTTAATAGTCAAATCACAATTCTCAGAATTTCCTAGGCTGTTTTATCCTTATTATCTTAAAAAATCAAAGTTTTATGTGATCATGGCAAGTGGTGATTCTGTGAAGGAAATGACAAGTAAGTTTGAAAAACTGAACAAGTTTGAAGGGCAAGATTTTCATAGATGGCAGAAGAAGATGAAGTTTCTCCTTACCACTCTGAAAGTGGTGTATGTTCTGAGTACACCCAAGCCAGTCTTACCAGAATCTGTTGAAGATGAACCTTTGGAGGCAACAAGAAGAAGATCAAAGTGGGAAAATGATGACTATATATGTCATGGTCATATTCTTAATGGTATGTCTGACTCTCTTTTTGACATTTATCAAAATTTCGAATCTACAAAAGAACTGTGGGATTCTCTTGAGTCCAAGTACATCGCTGAAGGTGCTTTTAGTAAAAAGTTTCTTGTTAGTAACTTTATGGGTTACAAGATGATTGACTCCAGACCTGTTATGGAACAATTCCATGAAATGTTGAGGATTCTGGGACAGTTTGTTCAACACAATTTAAAAATGGATGAAGCCATTTCTATGGCTGTGATAATTGACAAACTGCCCCCTTCCTGGAAGGATTTTAAACACAATTTGAAACATAACAAAGAGGAATTGACTTTGACTCAACTTGGAAGCCATTTAAGGATTGAAGAGTCCATAAGGACTCAAGAACTTGATAACAATCCTAAAGGCAAGAACCAAGTTGGTTCCTCTTCTATGAATATGGTGGAAGGAGAAAGTTCAAAGAATCCCAAGAAGTCTAATGGAAAAAGGAAGTTTAAAGGAAAGGATGACAAGTCTTCCAACAAAAAGGCTAAGTTGGTTTGTTGGAATTGTAACAAACCTGGTCACTTCAAGAAAGATTGTCGTCTTCGCAAATTGAACAAGGATGGTGCTGGACCACGTGGATCCAAGGATCCAGAAAAGCAACAAGGTCAGATTTTTGTTTTCATGCAGAATCCTAAATATATTTAGAATTATATTTCTGTGTTTTCTGAAACATTTTATGTGCAGGATGATAAAGTTGCATGGTGGGTTGATTCGGGAGCAACAAGTCATGTTTGCAAAGATCTATATTGGTTCAAGAACTTTCAACCAATTGAAGATGGATCTGTTGTGAAGATGGGAAATGTTGCAACTGAACCAATCAAGGGCATAGGATCTGTTTTACTTACTTTTACTTCTGGGAAATGTTTGTGTTTGAACAATGTTTTATATGTTCCAGGGATTCGTAAGAATCTCGTATTTGAAATTGTATTAAATAATTGTGGTTACAAACAAGTGTTAGAAAGTGATAAGTATATCTTGTCAAGACATGGTTCTTTTATGGGATTTGGATATATATGTAATGGAATGATTATGCTTAATGTTAATTATCCTTCTAGAGATAATTCTATTTGCATGGCTTCTAGTAGTAGTAACAATAATTTTCATAAATCTGAATTATGGCATGCTAGATTAGGACACATTCATTATAAGAGATTAAAAGACATGTCTAAAATGAGTTTAATTCCTGCTTTTGATATGAAAAATAATGAAAAATGTAAAACATGCATGCTAACTAAAATCACTAGACAACCTTTCAAAGATGTTGTTAGGGAAAGCAAGGTGTTGGATCTTATACATAGTGATTTATGTGATTTCCATGCAACACCTTCCCTTGGAAACAAGAAGTATGTTCTTACTTTTATTGATGATGCATTTGATATTGTTATATCTATTTGCTACATTCTAAGGATGAAGCACTTTATAAATTTAAAATTTATAAACAACAAGTTGAGCTTCATAAATATGAATTAATAAAAGTATTGCGTATTGATAGAGGTGGTGAGTATTATGATCCAAATTATTTTGAATCAACTAGAATAATACATCAAACCACAGCTCCATATACACCACAACAAAATGGTGTAGCTGAAAGGAAGAATAGGACTTTGAAAGAAATGGTAAATTCCATGTTGTCATATTCTGGTTTAAGTGAAGGGTTTTGGGGTGAGGCAATGTTAACTGCATGTTATATCTTGAATAGAACTCCAAATAAAAGGAGTAAGAATACTCCTTATGAACTTTGGTGTAAAAAGGTACCAAATTTGAGTTATCTCAAAGTTTTGGGTTGTAGAGCAGTTGTAAGGCTCACTGAACCCAAAAGGAAAACATTGGGTGAGAGAGGTATAGATTGTATCTTTATTGGATATGCTGAGCATTCCAAAGCATATAGATTCTATGTTTTAGAATCTAATGACTCTGTGTCTGTAAACACTATAATAGAGTCAAGAGATGCTATCTTTGATGAAGAAAGATTTACATCTATACCTAGACCAAGAGACATGATTCTTCAATCTTCTAGCAAGAGTACTACTCAAGCTGAAGATGTTTCTGGTGGTGCAAGTTCTATACCTGAACTTAGGAAAAGCACCAGAGCTAGAAAAGCTAAGTCTTTTGGATATGATTTTCAACTATATTAAGTTGAAGGAACAAGGAATGAGACTATTTCTCAACATCAATATTGTTTTAATATTGAATAGGATCCAAAGACTTTCAGTGAAGTTATGGCTTCTAGGGATGTTCATTTCTGGAAAGAGGCAATTCATGATGAGATTGATTCTATCATGCATAGCAATACTTGGGTTTTGACTGATTTACCTCCTAGTTGCAAGGGATTAGGATGTAAATGGATCCTTAAAAGAAAAATGAAGGTGGACGGCACAATTGATAAGTATAAAGCCAGATTAGTTATCTAAGGCTTTAGACAAAAGGAAGGCATTGATTTCTTTGATACTTATGCTCCTGTTGCTAGAATTTCTACTATTAGATTATTATTAGCTCTTGCAGCTATACATAATCTTGTGATTCACCAAATAGATGTGAAAACTGCATTCTTGAATGGTGACTTGGATGAGGAAATATACATGAAACAACCTGAAGGGTTTGTGATGCCTGGAAATGAACACAAAGTGTGCAAGTTGAAGAAATCATTATATGGTTTGAAACAAGCACCAAAACAATGGCATCAAAAGTTTGATGATGTTGTCTTGTCTAATGGGTTTGCATTAAACCAAGCTGACAAGTGTGTATATAGCAAATTTGATGAAACGTCCCATAAACACGACTCAAAAATTTTCGTTTTTCAATATAATCAAAACCATAATATAAGTATCATAACATAAAACATACGCGATGTATCCCCAAAACGTAATAAAATATTGTGCGGAAAACTGTATCATACTACATCAATCCAAAACATCAAAAGACATCCCCAGGATAAAAGCTATGCTGTGGTGTGTGCGATGCTGTCACCCCGAGCTCTTCCCTTTGCTTGCGGAAGTACCTGAAACCAAAACTGAAACTGTAAGCACGAAGCTTAGTGAGCTCCCCCAAACTACCACATACCATACAATAACATATAAACACATATTGGGCCTTGCCCACTGCATCGGGCCGAAGCCCGGAAACTGCATCGGACCGAAGTTCGGAACTGACCGGGACCTTGTCCCCTGCATCGGACCGAAGTCCGGGACTAACTGCATCGGACCGAAGTCCGGAACTGACTGGGACCTTGTCCCCTGCATCGGACCGAAGTCCGGAACTAACTGCATCGGACCGAAGTCCGGAACTAACTGCATCAGACCGAAGTCCGGAACCGACTGACTGAACATGGCATAACATAACACATCAACTAGCATAAACACATATACGACATACTAAATCGGGCCGTCGCCCGGAACATATAATACTTAACGCATAAAACATAGCACATAAAATCCTGTTCGAGCCACGAAGGCATCGAACATACTAGCTACTGCATCGGACCTAAATCCGGAAACCACTGCTAACTGAACGGGCCGGCATTGTGGCCTTAGACCCGTCCCTACTGGAAGGAAACTCACCTCGTAAGCTGGCTGCTGAGTGTGTGGCTTGGGAAGCTAACGGCGGCTGCTCCTGAATCTCCTCGGCTACAAGTCCATAACACACTCAATCAAATACTAAACACTGCGCTTGGGGTAAAATGACTCTTTTACCCTCGGTCAAAGTCAATTCTCTTTTGGGCTGACTCGCCGAGTTGGGCCACCCAACTCGCCGAGTCCTACTCTCACTTTTCACTCTTACTCGCTGCTACTCGTCGAGTCTGGCATCGACTCGACGAGTACCCTCTTGATCCAAGAACTCAGACAATCTTCATCCGACTCGCCGAGCCGGATGAACAAACTCGACGAGTTGATGAACAACTCGCCGAGTCCCTCCATCACTGAGTTCACCCTCAACTCGCTGAGTCCACTCTCTAGCTCACTGGGTTCACTCGACACTAGTAAAAATGAAGGAATCGGGAACTCGCGACCCAACTCGCCGAGTCGTTCTTCCCGACTCGCCGAGTTGCCGCCATGCAACTGATTTTTACTCGATTTTGTTTGAATCCAACACATACAATTGATAGATCTGGGTCCAATAAGCTGATTTACCACGTAAAGTTTCCAACTTTACGTGTACAACCTCATGAATAAGGGAAATAAGGCTAAAAGATGCATAAAATGGGTAGATCTATGGTTATCATGCAATATAACTCCAAAAAGACAGTAGATATGGGCTCTACAACACCCCAACATTCAGATCCATAGCTATTTCGACTTAATAAGACGTTCATGCAAGTGTAAGGCTTGGAACAAGCATCAACTAGCTCTTAGGAGAGCTCTAATGGAAGTTTAAAGCATATAACAAGATGGAACTCCGAAAATACCTCAATTAACTCTGATTTGGCCTTGGATCTTTGCACTACAACACTTCTCCTTGCTTCTTCCTTCTTCTCCTTCTTCACACCTTCACAAAATGGCACCAAAACACATATAAGCTCTTCAAGGGAGGATTAGGGTTCTCTCACTGCGTTCTCAGGGTGAGGGAGGCGAGAATGGGGGCTATAAGGTGGTTTAAATAGTGGGCAACCCGGGGAATTTAGGGTTTCACCCAGACGGATGGACTCGCCGAGTTAGGGATATGGACTCGCCGAGTCCCCGGCTCACACGTGCCCTCAGGCGCGACCCTACTCGGCGAGTCAGGCTATGAACTCGCCGAGTCCCTCTTGAAAAACTCACTATAATTACCAATAAATCAACATACCGGGAACGGGTCGTTACAATTCTCCCCCACTTGTCTCAGACTTCGTCCTCGAAGTCTGCTACGGCTGGATCTGCAAAAATTTCAGGGTAGTGCACTCTCATCTCCTCCTCAGCCTCCCACGTCCATTCAGACCCCTTCCGGTGCTGCCACTGCACCTTTACTAGCTGAATCACCTTGTTCCTCAAGGTCTTGATCTTTCGTTCCAGAATCGCGACCGGTCTCTCAATATAATTCAGGCCGCTATCAACCTGGATACCCTCTAAGGGAACGACTGCCGTCTCATCCACCAAACACTTCCTTAATTGCGACACGTGGAATGTGTTGTGTATCTGACGAAGCTCCTCAGGGAGATCTAACCGATAAGCAACCCGACCCACCCGGGACAAAACCCTGAAAGGACCAATAAATCTGGAACCCAATTTGCCCCTCTTCCGGAACCTGATGACACCTTTCCATGGTGAGACTTTTAGAAGAACCACATCGCCCACCTGGAACTCCAAGTCCGAACGCCTCCTGTCGGCGTAGCTCTTCTGCCGACTCTGCGCAGTCTGCAGCCTACTACAGACCTGCTGGATTAACTCAGTCGTCTTGAGCACCACTTCGGTGCTTCCGATGACTCGCTGACCGACCTCGCCCCAACAAATCGGGGTCCTACACTTCCTCCCATACAGCATTTCAAAAGGAGGTCGATCAATACTTGCATGATAACTGTTGTTATACGAGAACTCCGCTAACGGAAGATACGTATCCCAACTGCCCCTAAAATCTAGAACACATGCTCTAAGCATGTCCTCAAGAGTCTGAATCGTCCTCTCGCTCTGCCCGTCAGTCTGAGGATGAAAAGCGGTGCTGAAATGGAGACGAGTACCCATCTCGTCGTGGAATCGCTTCCAGAATCTGGACGTGAAACGAACATCTCGGTCCGACACCACCGATACCGGCACTCCATGACGTGCCACAATCTCTCGCACATAGATATCAGCTAACTTTTCCGCCGATATACTCTCCTGAATCGGAATAAAATAGGCACTCTTCGTCAACCGATCCACTACTACCCATATCGAGTCCACTCCACGTGCGGTCCTGGGGAGTTTGGTGACAAAATCCATGGTGATATCCTCCCATTTCCACACGGGAATGTCTAACGGCTGCATCTTGCCGTGAGGTCTCTGGTGCTCCGCCTTGACCTTCCGGCAGGTCAAACATCTCTCCACATACCAAGCGACATCTCGCTTCATGCAGGGCCACCAATAATTAGGTCGAAGGTCTCGGTACATCTTCGTCGCTCCTGGGTGGATAGAAAATCGAGACTTATGAGCCTCTTCCATCAATACTTGTCATACCCCACCCCAGTATAGTACCCACACCCTACCATGAAGTGTCAACAAACCCCGACTGTCGTAATCAAACGAAGCTACCCGGCCCACTATCCTCTCGCACTTCTGCCTCTCCTCCTTGAGACCCTCCATCTGAGCCTCCTTGATCCGCTCCAACAAGGGAGTGATCACTGTCATCCTCATACACAGATCTCTGATAGGGGCCATCGACACCTTGCGGCTCAGGGGGTCGGCCACCACATTGGCCTTCCCTGGATGATAAAGGATCTCACAGTCATAGTCCTTCAGCACGTCTAACCATCTCCTCTTCCTCATGTTCAAACTCGGCTGATCCATAAGATATCGCAAACTCTTGTGATCCGTGTATATAGTACAGCGGACCCCATAAAGGTAATGTCTCCAAATCTTGAGGGCAAACACAACTGCCCCCAGCTCCAAATCGTGGGTAGGATAATTAGCCTCGTGAGGCTTCAACTGTCTCGAGGCATAAGCTACCACATGGCCTCGCTGCATTAATACTGCTCCCATACCTGTGATCGAAGCATCACAATAGACTACGAAATCCTCTACTCCCTCTGGCAAGGTAAGGATCGGAGCCTCGCACAATCTCTGCCTGAGAGTCTCGAACGCCGCCTGCTGCTCAGGCCCCCAACGAAAAACCACCGACTTCTTGGTTAGCCGGGTGAGCGGCACTGCTATCTTGGAGAAGTCCTGAATAAATCTCCGATAATACCCTGCCAACCCCAGGAAGCTCCGAATCTCAGATGGAGACCTCGGGACCTCCCACTGCATCACGGCCTCAATCTTGGCCGGATCTACCAAAATACCCTTCTGGTTGACGAGATGACCAAGAAACTGCACCTCGCGCAACCAGAACTCACACTTGGAGAACTTTGCGAAAAGTCTCTCCCTCCTCAAAGTCTCCAACACCTCCCGCAGGTGCTCCTCGTGCTGCCCCTGTGTCTTGGAATACACCAAGATGTCATCTATAAACACTATCACCGACCGATCCAGCATCGGTCTGCACATGCGGTTCATGAGATCCATGAACGCGGCTGGGGCATTGGTGAGCCCAAATGGCATCACCACGAACTCATAATGGCCATACCGGGTCCTGAAAGCAGTCTTCTGTACATCCTCATCTCTAACCCTCATCTGATGATAACCGGAGCGTAGATCGATCTTGGAGAACCAAGACGCTCCCTGAAGCTGATTAAACAAGTCATCAATCCTCGGAAGTGGGTAACGGTTCTTCACCGTTACTTTGTTCAACTCCCGATAATCAATGCACATATGATGCGACCCATCCTTCTTCCTCACAAATAAGATCGGCGCTCCCCAAGGCAAACTGCTCGGCCGAATGAAACCCTTGTCTAACAGCTCCTGAAGCTGTGTAGACAACTCCTGCATCTCAGGGGGAGCAAGTCGATACGGTGCTTTGGCTATCGGAGTCGCACCAGGAAGTAGGTCGATCCTGAACTCAACCTGCCTCTCTGGAGGTATCCCCGGCAAATCCTCGGGAAACACATCCGGGTAGTCACGAACAATAGGAACATCATCAATCGTCGTCTTGCCCTTCTCCCGGGCATCCAAGACGTAAGCTACAAAACCGGCGCAACCCTGCTGAACATAGCGCCTCGCCCTTGCGGCGGAACAAAAGATCGGTCCTCGCTGGGGCCTCTCGCCCTGAATCACTATCTCTCCCCCACTGGGAGTGCGAACCCTCACTAGCTGAAGCTCACAATCAATCACCGCCCCATTGGGGCTGAGCCAATCCATGCCCACAATAACTTTATTCCCACGCAGGGGAATAGGAACCAGGTCCACTGAAAACTGTTCATCAAATATTTGAAGGGAACACCCTCTATGTACTCTGCCGACCCTCATGGTCCTATCATCTGCTATCTCGACCTCTAATGGACAATCCAGCTCCCCTGGAGCTCTGCTAAATCTCTTGCTAAGCGCAAGCGATACAAATGATCGGGTAGCCCCCGAATTGAACAATACCAAAGCAGAAATGCCGTTCACAGAGAACGACCTTAAATAAAACATACCCACATAAGTAATACTCAACCGATATAATAACAATTAAAGATGAAGGAAAGATTCATACCCGTCACCACATCAAGAGTTGCTCGCGCCTCCTCTGCTTTCATCTGAAATGCCCTGCTCTTCGCCACTGGAGCATCAGCTCGGCCCTGCCGGCCATCCGTAATCCTCAAGGTGGCAGGGGCAGGTGCAACCACCTTCCCTGCTGCAGCTAAACTGGGGCACTGGGACCTTTTATGTCCCCTCTGATTGCACTGAAAGCAAATCAGATCTGATGCTGTAACCGTAGTAGCAGGGGTCGTACAATCCCTACTCAAATGCCCAGTCCGACCGCACTTGTAGTAGCCAGAACTCCCTGCCTTGCACGCCCCCTTGTGCAATCTCCCACACTTGCCACACCGACCGTGGCTCTGCTGACTCCTAGACCTGTGATTGAAACCTTGGGCTTTTTGCCCACACTGCCTGAACCCGAAACCGCCTCCGGTTTCCTCTTCTTCTCCATCTCGAGATCAATCTCCCTCTCTCTAGCTCTGGTAATCATGTCGTCCAACGTTTTACAACTGGACCGGCTCACAAACATACGGATGTCACTCCGCAACATCTCATGATAACGGGCCTTCTTCATCTCCTCATCGGCTGCATACTGAGGAACAAGAAGGGCCCTCTCCCTGAACTTAGCGGTGATCTCCGCCACTGTCTCTGTAGTCTGGGTAAGGTCCTGAAACTCCCTAGCTAACTGCTGCACCTCAATGACCGGTGCAAACTCCGCCCTGAACCTGGTAGAGAAATCGGCCCAGGTCATGGCATCCAATGCCGCATCATCCCCGATGGCATGTCCGACCTCCTCCCACCAATCCTGTGCCCTGTCCTTCAGGAGACAGGACGCCAATCTGACCTTGTCCCCTTCGGGACACCTGCTAGTGCGGAAAGCGTTGGCCACATCCGCCAACCATCTGGTACTCGCTATGGGGTCCCGCGCCCCATGATAGTCTGGAGCTCCGCATGCCCTGAACTCCCTGAACGTAAGTGTGCGCGATCCCATCACGGCCGCCATCTCAGCACGGAAAGTACTCAATCTCTCATCCATCAGCTCTAAAATACCCTCCTTGATCGAACCGAAGATCACAGGAGTCTGCTCCAGTATGATGCGAGTAACCTCAGAAGAAAGGAACTCTCTGGTCTGCTCATCCCTCTGCCCGACCTCCGGGCCTGATCCCGATCCTGATCCCCCTCCGGCATCTGAGCTGCCGACTGCTGGTCTCGGACGCAAAACTACCATTCTGAAACATTTCATAACAACATCAGAACACTGAAATATCTCAAGGGATCATGATACTACTACTAGCTTCCTGGTCTTGTCTTGGCCTTCCTTGATTCGAGTACGGATCCTCTACTTTCAGTAGTACGGGCCCATACTACCTTCCACATCTATCCGTACTTTCCTCAAGAACTGCCTTGACTCCACCAAGTCACTTCTACTGCTGCCATTCTCTGCTACTCTCATCCTAGGCTTGCCCTAGGGAAACCTCAAGCTCAACACGACTGGTCCTCAGCTGCTGTAGGTCTCCTCATAATGCCAGCTAGCCACCACCTAAACACCATCACATGTGATGAGGATCAGATAATCCTTCAAGTAAAAGATCCGTCCCTACAACGGTTGGACTCAAACAAGAGTTGCGCAATAGGGCCAGTTCCAGCACTCTGGGATTATTCAAACCTGATTACATGTGGTGTGACGTGTTCACCTAATGGCTAACTCCCAGTACTCAGAACCCCACCAAGCACGAAGCAAGTAGCATTCGGATAAGGGAAACAGACTCAGGCAAAAGCTATTCTCATAACAAGAAACTGCACTAGCATAGGATGCTAAACTCATACTATCAGGCATAACCTAAACAGGCTATCCTACTGCTGTCTACTCAATTCTAGCATGCAATACTCATAAATCTGTAACACATAAGCAGGCACATAAGGCATTCTCCTAGATCCTTAGCCCTATACTAACATGCTGTTCTACTGAAACTGAAACTGAACAAATAACTTGTATGGGTAATTTGGGAGTACTTACTTGAGCTCGGCTGACCGCATGCACACACCTCTATCTTGTTAAAACAATTCTTTCTTTCTAAGTGCTTTCAAAATTCTTTTTGTAAAACATTTTTATTTTACTAAAATCTTTTATTTCCCTTAGTTTGAGTTCAGATACACCCGGAAGTCTATCCGAATCCCTCAAACCAGGGCTCTGATACCAACTTGAAACGACCCAAAAACACGACTCAAAAATTTTCGTTTTTCAATATAATCAAAACCATAATATAAGTATCATAACATAAAACATACGCGATGTATCCCCAAAACGTAATAAAATATTGTGTGGAAAACTGTATCATACTACATCAATCCAAAACATCAAAAGACATCCCCAGGATAAAAGCTATGCTGTGGTGTGTGCGATGCTGTCACCCCGAGCTCTTCCCTTTGCTTGCGAAAGTACCTGAAACCAAAACTGAAACTGTAAGCACGAAGCTTAGTGAGCTCCCCCAAACTACCACATACCATACAATAACATATAAACACATATTGGGCCTTGCCCACTGCATCGGGCCGAAGCCCGGAAACTGCATCGGACCGAAGTCCGGAACTGACCGGAACCTTGTCCCCTGCATCGGACCGAAGTCTGGGACTAACTGCATCGGACCGAAGTCCGGAACTGACTGGGACCTTGTCCCCTGCATCGGACCGAAGTCCGGAACTAACTGCATCGGACCGAAGTCCGGAACTAATTGCATCGGACCGAAGTCCGGAACTAACTGCATCGGACCGAAGTCCGGAACCGACTGACTGAACATGGCATAGCATAACACATCAACTAGCATAAACACATATACGGCATACTACATCGGGCCATAGCCCGGAACACATAATACTTAACGCATAAAACATAGCACATAAAATCTTGTTCGAGCCACGAAGGCATCGAACATACTAGCTACTGCATCGGACCTAAATCCGGAAACCACTGCTAACTGAACGGGCCGGCATTGTGGCCTTAGACCCGTCCCTACTGGAAGGAAACTCACCTCGTAAGCTGGCTGCTAAGTGTGTGGCTCGGGAAGCTAACGGCGGCTGCTCCTGAATCTCCTCGGCTACAAGTCCATAACACACTCAATCAAATACTAAACACTGCGCTTGGGGTAAAATGACTCTTTTACCCTCGGTCAAAGTCAATTCTCTTTTGGGCTGACTCGCCGAGTTGGGCCACCCAACTCGCCGAGTCCTACTCTCACTTTTCACTCTTACTCGCTGCTACTCGTCGAGTCTGGCATCGACTCGACGAGTACCCTCTTGATCCAAGAACTCAGACAATCTTCATCCGACTCACCGAGCCGGATGAACAAACTCGACGAGTTGTTCTTGATCTTAAGAAGATTGCCTTGGACTCGCCGAGTTGATGAACAACTCGCCGAGTCCCTCCATCACTGAGTTCACCCTCAACTCGCTGAGTCCACTCTCTAGCTCACTGGGTTCACTCGACACTGGTAAAAATGAAGGAATCGGGAACTCGCGACCCAACTCGCCGAGTCGTTCTTCCCGACTCGCCGAGTTGCCGCCATGCAACTGATTTTTACTCGATTTTGTTTGAATCCAACACATACAATTGATAGATCTGGGTCCAATAAGTTGATTTACCACGTAAAGTTTCCAACTTTACGTGTACAACCTCATGAATAAGGGAAATAAGGCTAAAAGATGCATAAAATGGGTAGATCTATGGTTATCATGCAATATAACTCCAAAAAGACAGTAGATCTGGGCTCTACAACACCCCAACATTCAGATCCATAGCTATTTCGACTTAATAAGACGTTCATGCAAGTGTAAGGCTTGGAACAAGCATCAACTAGCTCTTAGGAGAGCTCTAATGGAAGTTTAAAGCATATAACAAGATGGAACTCCGAAAATACCTCAATTAACTCTGATTTGGCCTTGGATCTTTGCACTACAACACTTCTCCTTGCTTCTTCCTTCTTCTCCTTCTTCACACCTTCACAAAATGGCACCAAAACACATATAAGCTCTTCAAGGGAGGATTAGGGTTCTCTCACTGCGTTCTCTCGGTGAGGGAGGCGAGAATGGGGGCTATAAGGTGGTTTAAATAGTGGGCAACCCGGGGAATTTAGGGTTTCACCCAGACGGATGGACTCGCCGAGTCAGGGATATGGACTCGCCGAGTCAGGGATATGGACTCGCCGAGTCCCCGGCTCACGCGTGCCCTCAGGCGCGACCCTACTCGGCGAGTCAGGCTATGAACTCGCCGAGTCCCTCTTGAAAAACTCACTATAATTACCAATAAATCAACATACCGGGAACGGGTCGTTACATTTGATACTTCTGGTAAAGGAGTCATGATTTCTTTATATGTAGATGATATGTTGATTTTTGGTACTAATTTAGAAGAAGTTGATAAAACCAAGAAATTCTTATCATCTAGTTTTGATATGAAAGACATGGGGGAGGCTGAGGTAATTCTTGGTATGAGAATTAAAAAAGGAAACAATGGGATTTCAATTTCTCAATCACATTATATTGAGAAGATATTGAAAAAGTTTAACTTTGAGAATTGTTCTCCTGTTAGCACTCCTATAGATCCTAGTCTTAAGCTTCTACCTAATAAAGGATCTCCAGTGTCTCAACTTGAATACTCAAGGGCTATTGGTTGTCTAATGTCTGCCATGATTAGTACTAGGCCTGATATAGCATATGTTGTGGGAAGGCTTAGTAGATATACTAGTAATCCTAGTTCACATCATTAGCAAGCTGTGAGTAGAGTATTCAAATACTTGAAAGGGACCATGAATTATGGTTTAACTTATAGTGGATATCCTCCTGTTTTGGAATGTTATTCAGATGCCAGCTGGATTAACAACTTAGAGGATCACTCCTCTACAAGTGGTTGGATGTTTCTTCTTGGAGGAGGTGCCATTTCTTGGGCATCTAAGAAACAGACTTGTATTACTAACTCAACCATAGAGTCTGAGTTTGTTGCATTGTCTGCTGCTAGTAAAGAAGCTGAGTGGCTAAGGAATTTGATTTATGAAATTCCATTATGGCCCAAACCGATATTTACCATTTCTATAAGATGTGATAGTGCAGCAACCTTGGCTAAGGCTTATAGTCAAGTGTATAATGGAAAGTCTAGACATTTACGTGTTAGACATAGCATCATTCGTGAGCTCATCATGACTGGTGTGATATCTGTGGAGTTTGTAAGAACTCAGTTAAATTTAGCCGATCATCTAACCAAAGGGTTAGCAAGAGATCTTGTGCACAAGGCGGCTGTAGGGATGGGTTTAAAGTCCCTTAAATCTTTTATATTGAGATACCCAATTCTTATCTAATGCAATATTAGATGTTGAATTCAATGTGGAAAGCTTGATATTTGAAGATTGGAACACATTTTATTATCATCCCAAGGTATGTGTTCAGTACTGCAAGTTAAGGAGGTTGAAATTTTATTTCTTAATAGTTCTTTGAAAAAATGCATTTGCAGGTGCAAGAACAAAAGAACTACCTATATAAGCATGAAGTTTAGCTGCTTCAAGAAGTTGGGACTTGACTTTGATATGCTTATTGAAGGATGGGACACAAGCTAGTGAAATATAGCGTCAAGCTAGAACTTAGAGAATGTAAATTATTGTGTATATTATCTTCATGTATTCACTTAGAATAGAAAGGGTTCAATCCTTAGTGACACCCTGATATTCGAATATTTGGAATGAATAATATACTAATGTGAAATTCAATCATCACGATATTTCATTTATGCATCAGTTTGTTATGTTTTTGTTTTAAATTAATCAAGATTACACTTAAATGGGGGAGGTTTGTTGGTGATTTGTTTCACTAATGTGTTTTAAGTGTAATGAGATTACTTTTGTTGACAAAAAGTGATCTTGATAAATATTAAACAAGTAAGGAAGGTGTGGAGTGCACACTTGTTTAAGTTTATTCAAGATTAAAAGTAGACTGTCATTTAGGGGTGAAGCCCCTAAACGAACGGGGGTCCGGGGGCAGTGCCCCTGGGAGCGGGGTCCAATGGGCAGAGCCCCTGGCTGGGATCGAAATCCAAATTTAGAATATTTGACCCGTTTTTGACTTGGTATTAATTCTTATAGAAAACCCGGATTTATGACAGTTTGTTGACTGTTGCCAAACTGTTTTATGACAGTTTTCAGACAAAGAAGGTATTTAACCGATTTGATCGGTTTTTTCTGGTACTTACGAAAATTCATACACTCATTCTCTGTTTTTTTTTTCTCTTCTGAGCCTTATCCAATCAAAGATTAGGAAGTACCACCCAATACTTTAATTTGATAGTGAAATTACAATTCTCAGAATTTCCAAAGCTATTTTATCCCTATTATCTTACAAAAGGTGTATATGTAATATTTTTTCAAACCATAGGAACCGATACATAGAAGATTACATAGTTATTCTTAAATGACTTAAATCTACTGAAGTATACCGTATAATTTTATCTAAAAGTTTGGAATATATTAAAAAAAAAGTTTAATTGTAATATATCCTAGAAAATGATGTTTGGTAGTACAAACCAAAAGATAGTTGACACGAGTAATCTATGTACATTCGACAAGACTCTTGTTCACAAGATTACCCCACTAACTTTTTTTTTCTTCGGTTTCAAATCATATGATTACACAAACGATCGACATTTTATCCTCGTGAGTATTTACACCGATCTATAGTATTTAAAATATTTTTGGATTATTGATTTTTTTTTCTAAAAAACGTTCAAAATTACGTGAATTAGATCCATCTTTAAAAATATTATAGGGAAAATTTTAGAAAAACCCAATATATTTTCATCATATGTTTAAAAAAACCATTATATTATTTTTTTTGTATGTAAAACGTTTATATTTTTTAAAATGTCTAATTTAAAACTTTGAGTTCGATAAACCCTAGAGAGCAAAAAATATTAGGTAATCGATTCTCATCATTTTGGTGGTTACAATCCACTTGATTAAAATTTTTTAAAAAAATATAAGGGTTTTGATGTACTAAAAAAATATAGTGGTTTTTCTAATACTTAGATGAAAATAGATTAGGTTTTTCTAAGATCAAAAAGATTTAAATAACACTTTCATAATATATAAGGATTTTAGTGCACTAAAAAATAATATAGTGGTTTTTTTAAACATTTGATAAAAATATATTGGATTTTCTAAGGTTTTCTCATAAAAATATATACTTTTTGTATGAAATACAACGAAACGGCTTCATTTATTTCTAAAGTAGTTGTTTTAATAAAATTACTATTTTTCACCATTTAATGTAATAGACTTATGATTAACTATTATCATGACCAAATTTGAGTGTGTTGAGAGTACCTAACACAAATGATCAACAATCAAAATAATATGCGTTGCAAATGCGAGAAATTTGAAGTGTAAACGCACCTCTTTCCTTTTCAATTATCGTACGGTTTCTATTGGAGCGAATACGAGGCTTGGAAGGAATTGGAATTTGATTGTAGACAAATTTTAAACTAAGTTGAGTAATTGAAAAGCTAGCAATCTATGTTTGATGGAAGACTTACTCTTGTCAATTTATAAAGTGAAATCATAGGGTGGGTAGGGTGTTGTTTGCTTAAATAGTTAAATACTTTGAATATCTCCCTTCTCACGAAGTGGTGGTGGATGTTAAAAACTGAGCGTAATGGTTAAAATATATGAAGGCGTTGCATATTCTTTCTCTAATGTATGACAAGTCGTTGGCCAAAAATTCCAGGTGTTTGACTTAATATTTATAATATTAATTATGATTTGGTTTATGTTGGTGTCTCTTGAAAGTCTTTTGTAAGGGTGACAAGGTGTAGGTGACAAAACCTTGTTTTGGAAGGATATTTGGTGTGGTTCGTTACCATTAAAATATAAATTTTCTAATATCTACATTGTGGATTCTAATAAAAAATGTTTTTGTAACACCGTAAATTTCAAGACAAATTTTTCATTTAAAATAATCATTTTATTCTTAGTAACGCTTGTTTAAAATCTCATTCATAGTCGAATTACAAAACATAACTCCATTTTCACTTGCATAGAAAACCAGGATCCTCCAAAAATGACTCTTCTTCTGGTGTGTACAATCAAGCCGGTGCCGTCCCGTGATACTGAAAGAAACCTGAAAACATCACACAAAACACTGTAAGCACAAAGCTTAGTGAGTTCCCCAAAATACCACACATAACACATATTAGCCACTCGAGGCTATAACTCTATGGGTCCGTGCACCCAAACTCTGTAAACCCTTAGGTTCTAACTCTGGGAACCTTCCGGTTCCAACTCTATAAACATGCACAACATAAATCACATAGAAGTAATGCAGTACAACACATCACGTACATATAGCATACAAATACTCTGATCACATAACTCTAGTTACCTACTCAAGGTAAAGTATAGTGAGAAGACTCACTTGGCAAATGGAAAGCAGATATCCTCACACTTGAATCTCGAACTCGCCACCGCCTAACACGTAAAGCAAATACTCTCATAAATATAACTCTCGAGACTAGAATCAACCCTCTCATGGCACCCTCTTAAGGGTAAAAGGCTATTTTACCCCTTTCTTGGCCCAAAGGCCACATCGCTGACCAAGCCCTAAAAGTCAACGGTCAACTCTTGGTCCAAGTCAAAGTCCTCAGTCTAAGTCAACCCTTGACTGACCCTACTCGCCGAGTCAACCCTGTGACTCGTCGAGTTCCCATAATCAGAACTTCACTCAATCCGCGACCTAACTCGTCGAGTCACCCCGAGACTCGTCGAGTCCCACAACTCTGAGTCTACTCACACACGACTCACCGAGTCATCCCTTGACTCACCGATTCTCAACTCAACCAGAAAATATTTGGAATTCTTCGACAAAACTTGTCGAGTCCAAGAACAGACTCGCCGAGTCTACGGCTATCTTCAACCTATTCGCCGAGTTGTTCATACAACTCGCCGAGTTCCAGGCCATCTTCATCCAACTCGTCGAGTCCACCCATGTGACTCGCCGAGTACCACCGGTCTGAATCCATTCAGAAGCACTCCAGGCCATGCAATTGATCCAAAACATAGATCTAGCCTCCTACAACCCATCCATCACGTAAAGTGGCAAACTTTACGTGAATCCAAAGAGATCTAAGCCGTTTGCACATTGGGCTAGGGTTTGGGACAAGATGGCTCCATCAACCACTCACAAACAGGGACTTTCATGCACTCTAGACCTTCTCCCTTCCAGATCTGAGGTAGCAACCTCAGATCTAACCTCTAAACTCCAATACATCCAAAGATATGATCTCCAACACCCCTAAAATGATGCATCTAAGAAACAACAGCTCAAAAAAACGAGATATTACCTCAAAGGAATGCCCCAACTGAAATAAAACTCAAATCCAAGCAAAGCCCCTTGCTCCAAGCCTTCAATCTCCCAAAATTCCTTCACAATTACTTCTCCAAGCTCCAATCCATTCAACAATGGTGCTTCTCCATGATTTAGGGTTTTCTGAGGCTCAAGGGGTGATAAAGAGGCTGGGAGGGAAACATAATGATCTTTATATAAGGCTCAACCCCGAGAATTAGGGTTTTCTCCACTCAGCGCCTACTCACCGAGTCTATTACACTGACTCGCCGAGTCGGCCACTTAACACGCGACCAAGTCGCGACTCTACTCGCCGAGTCCGCACATGGACTCGCCGAGTCACTCTTTCCCAATTTACTCTTTTAGCCCTTCAACTCTACTCTTGATATTTCGGGATGTTACAATTCTCCCCCACTTAAATTAGGCTTCGCCCTCGAAGCCTACAGCAACTCAACTCCGTAAATACTCCCACAACGTGCCACCTGACCTTAATCGGACCAGGTCTCATAAGGCATACCCATCAAAACTCGAACGCACTTTCCCTTTCCTTACGGTGTTCTGACCACTGTCTCGAACCGGGCACCGGATGTACCCTCTGATAACCACACTCAACGGTCCGAGAATAACCCATGAAGCATCACTATCCCAAATCTCAACAATCACTCGACCCATAAGGGTTAGAAGCCATGAACCATCGGATCCCCGATCTGAATCCCATTCTATCCAATCCGTGACGACGGAAAGACCCACTCTTCAATCCTAGAGCAACTCCCATGAGTCCTCTTCTTGCAATCACGCACCCATGCCGCACCAACTTTCGCACTCTCGGGTTAGGAAAACCCGTCGCACTGATGACATCTCTAACATCCCCAGGAGAGACCACCACTACGCACACGGCCCTTGATCAGAATCAAGCTGGGAGTCCCAGACTCCATCCCTACATCCATCCTGAGACTCTTGGCTCTACACCCGCGGAATCCCTTCCGCGTCCTCAGCAGACATCCCATCATGATGTTATTCCATACCACTGTCACAGACACAATGTTCGACCACCATACTCCAAATCATCCATTCTCACTACAACTTCCACTTCCGCGAATCGACACTTTCCCCAGCAAAGGAGGGTCCGACACTTCCTCCCATACAACAGCACAAAGGGTGGCATACCAATGCACTAATGATGGCTGTTGAAATAGGAAAACTAAACCAAGGATAAATACGTGCCGCAACACCCTCCGAAATCTAATACACATGCCTGAAGCATGTCTTTGAGCGTCTGAATCGTTCACTCCCTCTGAGGTGTCCTCAGACATCATCATGATAAGCTCTAGCTCATCTCATATCCCTCTTCGAGACTGGGTACCAGGTCAGCTTTTGACTCCACAACTCAGCCTCCAGAGGTCACCCAAATCATGATCCAAATATCCCACTAACTTCCTCCCCGTGACCACTATCCCGGCCCCATGACACGCAAGTCACGAAATTCTCTTTTCCTTATGCAAGAAAG
The DNA here is from genome assembly GCF_052625555.1 of Lactuca saligna. Taxonomy (NCBI): domain Eukaryota; kingdom Viridiplantae; phylum Streptophyta; class Magnoliopsida; order Asterales; family Asteraceae; genus Lactuca; species Lactuca saligna. The sequence goes on along the minus strand of NC_136418.1, from coordinate 131,810,206 downwards.
TACAATCCAACCGAGGATCGTCTCCACTCTGATATTTGGTTTCTGCTGCGCATATCCCTTGCGCATCTCACCACATTCCCCGACAGAGACGGGGACCCCAGTCTCGCCCCCGGTCCAACATCCAGGCTCCAAAAACTCAATACTAGGGCTACTCAAGCACAAAACTCTCCACATCATACATTGATCGGAGAACATTCCATCATCACACTCCCTTGCCATCTAGTGAGCACTACGACTCCCCTCGGTATCACAACACCCTCTGACTAGTGAGTACTACGGCTCCCCGCAGTATCATAACACCCTCTGACTAGTGAGTACTACGGCTCCCGCAGTATCACAACACCCTCTGACTAGTGAGTACTACGGCTCCCCGTAGTATCACAACACCCTCTGACCCCACTAGCTCGTGCTCCGCAGACTATCATAAGCGGCTACCCACTCGTCTCGAATATTCATCACCGACTTTGGAGGCAATCGACATCACAAATGCCCACCCTTGCGAAGATCCACTCTCTCAAATAATCTCCCTGGATGCCCATACTCGAAGGGCTCTCACTAGATCCATAGATACCTGATATACCACAAGTCGTCTCAACTCAAGATTCACGAATAACTTTGAAATAAGGATATCAATACCCGGATACCTCGGAACACCCCTACCGAACATCACAAGATCCTGCCACAACCGCTGATCTCCTGCCCCAAGCACCATATAGATGCAATAATACATTCCCTCTGAACCCCATAACTAGATCTTCATTTTTCCCAAGTTGCAACTTCGGTGTATTCAATTTCTCAATTGCAATACGAATAAACGCTAACGCTACGAAATACGCTAATAATTCTCCGAAACCCTTTTTCCCGCCGCTTAAAATCCAAACAAGGACACGCATACCGACCCGGGAGTTGGCTGCCCAATCATTCTCTATCTACTTGCCCCAACACTAACCAATACCAGATTCCTGACCAATAAACACTTGTCGTGGAGACATTCATCCTTCTCAAACAAGTACTTCCCGCATTAACTCACTCTGACCCCTTTCCTCGGTCACCGACATCTCTGGTCTCATGATTTCTTACCGCATATCTCTATACTCCACTTATTACTGCTCTTGACAATTCTCTGCTTTCTTACATACGGCACCCGGTTCTCCCCCACTTAGGGTTCGAACCATCACCAAATAGCACACAACCAACCATAACTATTTTCTCCAGCAAAATCGCACCTCATATACTCTGAACCTCTGGTGAACTCCTCAAGAACTTCTCGTCACGTCTGCCTCTAGTCGTTCTAAATCTCGTACCAATCTAGTACCAAACAACTCAACTGCTCAATAACATCCCTGGCTCATAAACTGAACCATAAAATCATTGTACTCCTCACCTCAACTCATCAACCAACGCTCCAACACCAGGATCATCCCAAGAACAACGACCCACTCCTATACTCAACACCCCATGGATAGAAAACTCTCTGCACCGCTAAACTCGACTGAACTCCCCACTGATACTACTACCGTACACCCGACTATACTCAAATAGGTGTAGCGTGGCCCTCGACTATCTCAATCCTAACTGACTATCTGCTCATGATAAATCACTGCCTCGCGGCACACATGCTACCTAATACTCTGGTGGGAAATCATCATCAATGACGACCTGCAGGGTTTACCCCTAAACCCAAAACCAAAACATCATGCTTCTCATATTTTCACACATACATAATTAGTACCTCCCATATCATAGGAGGTGACATCTCCTTTATCGACTGATCGCTCAACTCAGATCAAAATCCTCCCTTCTCACTGACTCCTTACTAAAATACTCTGAGGGGCTCTCGATCTCCCTCTCAAGGGACGCCTCTTCGAACTTACTCATGACCGAATAACCGGAGAACCACAAACATTATTCACTACGAACCATGGTCCTCATTCCATGACATCTCTCCTCAGTATGCCCCGGTGTATGGCACCCTAACCATAACATCACTCCCTAATCCGCTCCGATGTATGGTACCCGGACCATAACATCACTCCTCAATTCGCTCCGATGTATGGTACTCGAACCATAACATCACTCCTCAATCTGCTCTGATGTATGGTACCCGAACCATAACATCACTCCTCAATCTGCTCTGGTGTATGGTACCCTAACCATAACATCACTCCCCAATCCGATTCGATGTATGGTACCCAGACCATAACATCACTCCTTAACCCGCTCCGATGTATGGTACTCGAACCATAACATCACTCCTCAATCTGCTCTGATGTATGGTACCCGAACCATAACATCACTCCTCAATCTTCTCTGGTGTGTGGTACTCGAACCATAACATCACTCCTCAATCTGCTCTGATGTATGGTACCCGAACCATAACATCACTCCTCAATCCGCTCCTTAGAACCTTCAGAATACTCCCTGTATCAAGTATGGGTCCTTTGCTTTCAGTAGTACGGGCCCATTCTACCTGCCACATCTACCCATACTTTCCACACGGACCATCCCAGAGCTTCTAAGTAGCTACTCGACCTGCCCTTTCACTAATCCCATCGCGCGTGATCGCTCCCCAGCGAAATTCTCTACTCTGCAAGCGCACTCATCTGGCTAGGGTTACTCCCTAGTCTCTTCCGTTGTCCTCCCCCTTCTTTGCTATCAGCTGCTGAAGAGCTCCTAATGATGCCAGCCATCTACCTCCTGAATATCGTCATATTCACTTGGTAGCTGACTCCCATCATCGAGAGTTCCACAAAGCACAAAGCAAGCAGCATTCGAGCATCGAAGAATACATAGGACTCCCTCTCTGTGATAACTCCACCATCTCGACTCATCCACGAAAGTACCACCGAACTCTGCAACTCTACCCCTCATGGGTTCTAACTGGATACTCTCACTCATCACATACTCAAAAGCATAACACATATAACAACGAGTCCTAGGCTAAGGCATCACAAATCAGGCCACTCTAGTCCTAACATATGAAATACCTACCCTGTCTCTAGCATGCAATAATATCTCATAAAGTGCATCATAATTATCTCACAACACAAAAGTAAGGGTATTTTGGGAAATCACCATTCAGGCTCTGGCTGATTGTACACACTGCTCTTTCTTGCTTTCTCTTTGAACTCTTATTCACTTTTAGAAAATTATTTCCTTAAAAACCTTTCTTACTTCCTCAGTTTGAGTCCAGATTTACCCGAAGGCGCATCCGAATCCCTCAAACCAAGGCTCTGATACCAACTTGTAACACCGTAAATTTCAAGACAAAATTTTCATTTAAAATAATCATTTTATTCTTAGTAACGCTTATTTAAAATCTCATTCATAGTCGAATTACAAAACATAACTCCATTTTCACTTGCATAGAAAACCAGGATCCTCCAAAAATGACTCTTCCTCTGGTGTGTACAATCAAGCCGGTGCCGTCCCGTGATACTGAAAGAAACCTGAAAACATCACACAAAACACTGTAAGCACGAAGCTTAGTGAGTTCCCCAAAATACCACACATAACACATATTAGCCACTCGAGGCTATAACTCTATGGGTTCATGCACCCAAACTCTGTGAACCCTGAGGTTCTAACTCTGGGAACCTTCCGGTTCCAACTCTATAAACATGCACAACATAAATCACATAGAAGTAATGCAGTACAACACATCACGTACATATAGCATACAAATACTCTGATCACATAACTCTGGTTACCTACTCAAGGTAAAGTATAGTGAGAAGACTCACCTGGCAAACGGAAAGCAGATATCCTCACACTTGAATCTCGAACTCGCCACCGCCTAACACGTAAGGCAAATACTCTCATGAATATAACTCTCGAGACTAGAATCAACCCTCTCATGGCACCCTCTTAAGGGTAAAAGGCTATTTTACCCCTTTCTTGGCCCAAAGGCCACATCGCTGACCAAGCCCTAAAAGTCAACGGTCAACTCTTGGTCCAAGTCAAAGTCCTCAGTCTAAGTCAACCCTTGACTGACCCTACTCGCCGAGTCAACCCTGTGACTCGTCGAGTTCCCATAATCAGAACTTCACTCAATCTGCGACCTAACTCGTCGAGTCACCCCGAGACTCGCCGAGTCCCACAACTCTGAGTCCACTCACACACGACTCACCGAGACATCCCTTGACTCACCGATTCTCGACTCAACCAGAAAAGATTTGGAATTCTTCGACAAGACTTGTCGAGTCCAAGAACAGACTCGCCGAGTCTACGGCTATCTTCAACCTACTCGCCGAGTTCCAGGCCATCTTCATCCAACTCGTCGAGTCCACCCATGTGACTCGCCGAGTACCACCGGTCTGAATCCATTCAGAAGCACTCCAGGCCATGCAATTGATCCAAAACATAGATCTAGCCTCCTACAACCCATCCATCACGTAAAGTGGCAAACTTTACGTGAATCCAAAGAGATCTAAGCCGTTTGCACATGGGGCTAGGGTTTGGGACAAGATGGCTCCATCAACCACTCACAAACAGGGACTTTCATGCACTCTAGACCTTCTCCCTTCCAGATCTGAGGTAGCAACCTCAGATCTAACCTCTAAACTCCAATACATCCAAAGATATGATCTCCAACACCCCCAAAATGATGCATCTAAGAAATAGCAGCTCAAAAAAACGAGATATTACCTCAAAGGAATGCCCCAACTGAAATGAAACTCGAATCCAAGCAAAGCCCCTTGCTTCAAGCCTTCAATCTCCCAAAATTCCTTCGCAATTACTTCTCCAAGCTCCAATCCATTCAACAATGGTGCTTCTCCGTGATTTAGGGTTTTCTGGGGCTCAAGGGGTGATAAAGAGGCTGGGAGGGAAGCATAATGATCTTTATATAATGCTCAACCCCGAGAATTAGGGTTTACTCCACTCAGCACCTACTCGCCGAGTCTATTACACTGACTCGCCGAGTCGGCCACTTAACACGCGACCAAGTCGCGACTCTACTCGCCGAGTCCGCACATGGACTCGCCAAGTCACTCTTTTCCCAATTTACTCTTTTATCCCTTCAACTCTACTCTTGATATTTCGGAATGTTACAGTTTTATTTCAGAAAGACTTTCTTTAGGGGTCAGTTCCATCTTTCGTTTGGAATGGGACTGGTGCATATAAATTAGAACGGGTAGGGAGAGTCGGTAATTAACGAAGTTATCGAGTTTAATTGCATATATTCGTTTTTTTAAATGGTGTAGATATATGGAAGTGGTTTGGGGATAATTCAGGGGTGTTTTTGGAAAAGTTTTTAAGATATGTTATTGGCGAGTTAAATCATAGAGGAGATACTCTACAATTTGATTGGGTTAGATGGATTCCTCTAAAAGTGAACGGTTTTGTTGGAGACTTTTATTAGATAGAATTCTGAATGTGGTTAATTTGTCCAGACATGGGTTCTTCTTAGCTCTTCTTCTTGTTGTTTCTGCAATGGTGATGATGAATTTGTTGACCATCTCTTATTTTTGTGCGAGTACACTAAAACCATCTGGAACTGGCTTGGAGTGTGGTGTGATATTCTCCCTATGATTCCTTGCAATCTTGTTGAGCTTTTTTTAGAACAATTAAATTGAGTTAAAAATCGAAAAAAACAAAAAGTTACAAGGAAATAACTAGATAAGGGTTATTAAGCCAATCAACCCATCTATCAGAAATTTTTAAGTTTCTAAAAACGGAGCAATTAAACATAAAATCAACAATGTTGTCAAAAATCTCATCTCGTCGAGGCATCAACTCTCCAAACATCAGGTCATTACAAAACCGCCGAATCCTCCAAAGAACCACAAAGAGAATAGCCTCTACCGTGCTCCTTTTCTTGTCATCTTTTGAAAACAAGTCCATCAAATTAACAATGTCATCATTGCCATCAAAATCGGTTGAGCCATATTAAGCCAACAAAAAATATTTTTCCAAATACTCGCCGGAAGTTCACAAGAAACAAAAACATGATCCGAAACTTCCACTGAAAAAGAACAAATCAGACATAATAAAGAAGCCACTTCAACCCCTTTACGACTAAAATTCCATCTCATAGGAAAGCGATCCAACAACTCACGCCACACAAAGGATGTATGGATTCCATCTAGTGGGAGTAGTTGCATTTGGAAGCAACATTTGATCAATAATTTTCCTAGTATTAGAAACCGTAAAGTCACTTGAACCTTATAAAACCCACTGCCATTTATCTTTGACACCAAAAAGGACCACATCAAAAAAAAATCCTCCCTAAATTATCAAATTGCACTTGCTCATCACCACTTCTTATAGGTCAACGTCATCGCCAGGCTCCCATCGCACCCCACCTTTGATGAACAAAACACTCGTTATGCATCTCTAAAGCAAATAGTCTATCAAACCTTGACATGAAAGGAGTTTCTCCCACCCAGATATTTGTCCAAAATCTCGTATCACACCCATTTCTAATAGATTACCTAAGGGTATTTAACAGAATAATACCTTTTTCATGGATCGTATTGATAAACCCCACTATACAGGCCCACACCCACCACCTCGACCAACCTAAGGACGAAAAAATCTCGATTTTTTTTCACCATGGATCATATTAACCAATTTAACCCAAATGGAATTAGGATTCTGGTAATATCTCCACCGCCATTTTTGTAACAAGGCATAATTCACAACTTCCAAGCTACCAAACTGAAGATCACCCTTATCTTTAGACGATAAATAAAGGCTTTGCAGCAAGCGGAGTTGTACCGAAATTGAATTTTCCGGGCATACAAGAAAAGAGTCCAGCCAAGCATATTTGTTTGCTAGTTTCTTGATCCCGGAAATCTTGTACTCAGAGTCACAGATAAGTGGACTACCCAGCTTGATACTTGGTGGATGACTTTATTCTTAGTTTACTCTTAGTAGATTCATTGAATAACTTCTAGTCTTTTTCTATTCTATTTTTATATAAAAGAGTTCCAAGTACCATAGCATTGCTAGTTCAGACTAAGATTATAAAAGAAATTACTATATTCCATGAAATCCAAGGAATTTTAGCAGTCCGTTGTGTGGTTCCCCAAAAAAATTGTGAACGCAATGATTCCAACTTATTTTTAATCTGAACAGGTATGCGAAAAAAAGAGAGACAATACGTGGCAATAGAACCTAATATCGAATTTATCAAAACAGAACAACCACCTATTGATAACATATCTGACTTCCCAACGAGACAACTTAACTCGAAACTTATGAGGTTCCAATGCTGAATATGAGCCATTAATGACCCCACTGGAAGACCTAGATTCACAAAAGGAAAACACCCGGTTTTACAACCTATCAAAGCAACCAAAGAGCTCACATTTTTTTCATTCACCCCCACTCCATATAATAAAGATTTTTTCATATTAATCTTTAACCTAGAAACAACATCGAAACACTCCAAAAGCTGCACCACATTAACAACATTGGATCTACACCAGTCAACCAAAAAATAGTGTCATCAACATAGATAAGATGAGAAATCATCATATTCCTAATTTTAGTTGCTTTGATAAAACCCGCATCAATGGCATCCTTCACGACAACAAGTAAAGCCTCAGCCACTAAAATAAAGAGGAACGAGGATAACGGGTCACCCTGACAGAGACCTCTCTCGATATTAAACTTATGAGAAGGGCTACCATTCACCAATATCGAGGCTTTAGCCGACACCAATGCCTCGGGAATCCATGACATGCATTTCACCCCAAAATCGAGAATCTCCATCTCCTGCTCTAGGAACTCCTAACTTATTGAGTCATAATCCTTTTCATAATTGATTTTAAAAATCATAAGTTTCCTCTTACACTTCTTGAACCAGTCTACTATCCTGTTAACCATACGAGGCCCATCAAGAATCTGACGGCCTATAACAAACGTTGATTGCTCATGGCTAACAATATTATCAATAACTTTTGCGAAACGAGATGCCAAGACCTTCATGATTATTTTATAATGGGCACCGATTAAACTAAGACACCTCAAATCTATAACCACGATAGGACTATCAACCTTAGGAATAAGAGTTATTAACGAAGAGTAGCACCTTGACGACATCTTCCCCGTTACAAAAAAAACTCTTCCATAAACTTCCTCACATCAGTCCGAATTAAGTCCTAATATTTTTCATAAAACCCAAATGAAAAACTGTTGGGCTTTATAGATTGCGGCTTTTGGGCTCGACTACTTATATTGTTTTGTATTACGGTTTGGGCCTGTCCAACCGTGAGTCTTTTATGCTTTGTATATAAGCCTATGCTTGCATGCATGTTAGGGTAAGGTTTTAGAGATCTGAGAATACGATTTTTCTAGACGACTAAAGGTCTCTTTGATCTTTCTTGTAACCTTCCAATCCTCTACAGTTGATGTTCTTAATCGAGCTCTTCTGAGGATTTTGTTTTAATCATTCGACACGTTTGATTCAATCTTGATCTGTTATTTTACTGTGTTTGTATCATCGTTATTTACTTACTTGTTCAAGATCTAATCGATCTTCACAGATTAAAAGAAACTTTAATCTCTTCAATTGGTATCAGAGCAGGAGGCTGTGTAATCGATACACATCTTTTCTGTGAAAAAGATTTTCATTAGGGTTTTTCCGCAATCATTAATATTTATTGAGCCGTCATCTCTTTATTGACGTATCTTGATAATTATTATTTTGCCCTAATCTGCTTTATTACAAGTCTGATCTTTGAAGAGGTTTTTCGATCATAATGGACGCAACACAATCAAACGTCATTAATATTTCCAACAGCATTGGTTCGACGACAAAGATTCCGATCTTATATACCCACGATTATGAAGTATGGGCACATCATTTCGAAGACTATGTTATTGGATCGGAGGAAAATGGGTATTTGATTTGGGAAGCCATCACAAACGGACCGTTTTCTCATTCTGCAACGTCCAGAATCATTAAAACTCAAAAAGAATACAATGATCTGCTCAAGGACGTGAAAGACATTGCACAAGATGAAAAGGATAAGTTCCAATGCAATATCAAAGCACTAAGATTGATCCGGTTCGCCCTTCAGTCCGATACATTCAGATTGGTTAGCTCGTGCACGACGGCGAAGGATGTTTGGGACAGACTTCGCGAACTGTACTCTACAGACGAAGATCTTGAACATTCTATTCAAACTCTGCTTCTATCTGAGTTTGGAGAATTCAGACAAGGGGCTGAAGAATCTGTGACCCAGACGTTCGATCGCTTCAATCATCTTCTAAGCAAGATGATCAAACATGATATCGAAAGGAAGCTCATCGAACAGAAGGTTACATTCCTGAATGGTCTAAGGTCTGAATGGAGAGCAGTAGTTTCCACGGTTAAAGCCCATGATCAATTTAAATCATACTCTTTGGCGAAACTGGTGGGAATTCTCAAGTCTCAAGAGAAAAACGTGGTGCAAGAAAAGAATGTCGTTTCCGGTCTCGGTTCGTTGGCTCTCTTGTCAAAAAGTAAAGCCGTTATGGAGGATGAAGACCTCAGCCTGGAAGAATATGATCTCACCTCAGAAGATTATGCCTTGATGGTATCCAATCCCAAAAGGTTCATAAAGAAGAAATTTCCCAGCAACAAAAACCGAAACTGGCAGGGGAGTTATAGCTCTGAAAAGGTGGTTAATGAACCGAAAGCTGAGGAGCACAAGAAGGAACCGAAGGTTGACGGAGACTCTGGGGTGAGCTGTTTCTACTGTGGTGGGAAAAATCATTATGCTAAGGACTGTGTCCTCAAGAAAATGGCTGAAAAAGATGATGGGAACGATGAGGAAGATGTGTTGCAGAAAAGATTGGATGAGTTGAGAAAGAAGAAGTCTGCTGCTAACCCTCCTAGTAATGCTCTTATTGTGCAGGGTTCTGTTCCAGGTGATGAGTTCGGTAGCACGGAAGTTTGGTCTACTGACTCAGAAGACGAGGAAGTGAGGCAGCCTACTCATGGAAAGGCGTTCGTGTCTAAGGAAGAAGGTAGTGGTGGTAAATGCCTTATGGTTTCTGACGTATCTCAATTGAGGGGATACAACACTGATGGAGGCAATGATGGACAGAATGCAAAGGAGGACATGTGCTTCACAGCCAAATCACTCAGCCAGCAGTTCAATGAGCTTGATGAACTGATAAAGAAGGTACAATCTGTTTTTATTTCATGTAAAGTACCATCATCCTCTTATGAGAAAGAACTAAAAAATGTCAATACAAGAATATCTCATCTAGATAGTAGCTTAACTCATACTCGGGTCACAAATTCTAACCTAACTGATCAATTGAGCAGGGCAGCGTCGAAGAGTGAGGAGCGGAGAATGTGGATAGAGTTAAAGGAATCGGAATTAGTCAAAGTTAAAGATGAAAACATTTATTTGCAAAGAGACAATTTGAAATTGTTAAAACAACGAAATGTTTTTTGTTTAATTGCTAAACGTCTATATTCTAATATTACTCAGCTTCACTTGGATTGTGAAATAGGCCAAAGGATTCATCGCATGATCTTGCCCTTCCTAGAATTTAAGGAAGATGAAATCGATGCCGAAGCCTATAATTGTGAAAGTGTGATATCGTCTGATGACATAAATCCCACCTACATGTATGGACTGGACAAAATTGAGTCCTTCATTAAATCCAAAGACCACAAGCTCATGCTTAAAAATCTTTTGGATGAAAATGACAGACTTAAACTGAGGACCGAAACCATGCAAAAATTTGACTCTTTAAACGCCAACATAAGCTCAGAAAACAAAATTGATGTTGAAAATGCATCTGAGCTTAACGAGGACGACAATATGAGTGAAATTTCTGTAGAGGACACGGTTGACTGCTCAGAATTTATTAAAACCGAGCCAGAAAATCACAAGAATCTAATTTCTGAAAATTCAGTAGAATTCGCTCGGTCGTCCCATCATAAGTCCCCGAAATTAGTTGAGAAAGCTGTTGTGTATCAAAAGGTCAGGACTACTCCAAATCAAGTATACAAGGTAACAGGAGTTACCGAACATCAAACAGTTGAACTTACAGCCATTGTAAACGAAGACAATGCTGATGGCTGTGATGAGTACTTCTGGGAAGCTCCTATTGATAATGCAGACGAAACCATTGGTCTATCTGAAAGAACTTCATGGAAGAGCAAAGGAAGATACATACCCGAACCGTTGAACAAGCCAAATAACTTCAATGTGTCAAGCACCAGTGGTACACAAGATACTCTTCAGAAGAATATTCACTCACCAAAAGAAGATATTCCTCCGGCTTCTTCAGATCAAAGTAAAACCGCTGCAGTTCAAAATGAACCAACCAAGGAGTCAACAAAAACGAAAGCAAATGTTCATCATCAACCTTCTCAGATGCGGAATAGGAAGATAGAAAGGAATAATAGATACAGGAAGAACCTTTCTGAAAGGAAACAATTCTGGCGTTCCCAGAATGCATACTTCACTCATCAAGACAAGAATCTAAAGTATGAAAACATTCCTGCAGGAAAGCTTGAAAGTCACAAAAACCGAAAGCCAAGGTTCGGTTCACAAGAAGATATCAACCGAAGGCAGAAGTTCGGTTCTGAAAAGGATATCAACCAGAACCAAAGGTTCGGTTCTAAAGGTAGCTCCAACCGAATGCAAAGGTTCGGTTCTGAAGACAAAAGAGTACAAAACTCTAAGGTCTGTCCCTCAGTTTCATCTCGATCTTGTTCTAAATCCGATTCTTCTTGTTCTCAAAAATCTCATTCATCAACTGAGCAAAAGTGGAAGCAGAAGGTCAGTAAATCCACATCAGAGACCGAATCTAACTCTACTAATCTTAACAAAATAAAAGTTTACACCATTAAAAGGAAAGATAAAACAACTCTCGTAAAAAGAACTTATCTTGTTGATATCTCTCTCATTGCTCCTGTTTCAATGCAAAGCTCACGTGGACCCAAGAAACTTTGGGTTCCTAAATCTGTCTAAATTTTGCAGGTTATAAGTGACGAGCAGTTCGACGAAGAATGGTACATTGATAGTGGCTGCTCGCGTCACATGACAGGGAGGAAGGAGGAGCTTAGGGAGTACAGATCTCTTGCAAATGGTGGCAACGTCAAGTTCGGAAACAATTCTTTCGGCACCATAAAGGGATACGGGATGATAACCAATGGGGACTTCTCTATAAGGAAGGTGGCTTATGTGGAAGGACTCCAACACAACCTCATTAGTGTATCTCAACTGGTTGGAGGTACAGGTCTCAAAGTCTCTTTCGATGATGAAGGTTCAGAAATCATAGAGAAAAAGTCAAATAAAGTGATTCTCAAGTCAGAGCGAAAGGGTGAAATGTTTCCCTTAAACATGAAACCCATCAAAGGAAACCCAGCTATATGCCTGTTATCAAAAGCGCAATCCGATGAAAGCTGGTTGTGGCACCGAAGATTATCTCATCTTAACTTTAAAGATATCAACCGTCTTGTTACAGGAGGTCATGTAAGGGGCCTTCCACTACTCAAGTTCGACAGGGATCATCTGTGTGCTGCATGCGAAATGGGAAAGCAGAGTCGTCAAAGTCATCCATCTATAATCAACACAAAAGTTGTTGAACCACTAGAATTAATTCATATTGATTTGTGTGGTCCTTCATCTATCGAAAGCATCGGTGGTAGCAAGTATATTCTTGTTATCATTGATGACTTTTCACGATTTACATGGGTGTTCTTTCTAAAGCTCAAATCTGAAGCGACTTAAAAGCTGAAAGTGTTTATTAAGCAAATTGAAGTACAGCTCAAGAAGGTTGTTCGCAACATCAGAAGCGACAATGGTCTCGAATTCAAGAACAGGGAGTTTGAAGAGTTTCTTGCAGAAAAGGGAATCAGTCATAATTTCTCAGCTCCTTACACACCACAACAGAACGGAATAGTCGAAAGACGAAACCGATCCTTGTGTGAAGCTGCCCGAACTATGCTAAGTTTCGCTTCTTTACCTCTTTATTTTTGGGCTGATGCTATTTCTGCTGCTTGTTTTACACAGAACAGGTCATATCTCAACAAAAGGTTCGCTCTCACCCCATATGAGATATTGAACAACAGGAAGCCAAACGTGAAATTTTTTCATGTGTTCGGCTCAAGATGTTTCATCTTCAACTCTAAAGAACACCGCAACAAGTTTGATGTCAAAGCTGACGAAGGAATATTTTTGGGTTACTCGCTCACATCCAAGGCATACAGGGTCCTAAATAAACGTTCAAGAAAAATTGAAGAGACGTACTATGTGACCTTTGACGACAACTATGTCAAGAAGCTGCAGGCTAAAGAAAATAGCACTGGGGAAATCTTTCCTCTAAATGGCATGGTTACAGTCTCGGTTGCTAATTTATTCGAGACATTTCTGGAGCTCTTTGACGAACCAGAGAATGCTTCACTTTCTGAAGCAAGTGCAGCAGATAACAAGGTTGATCACATGGAGCAGATTATCGAAGATGCTGCAAGGAGAATGTATGAAGAAGTATCAATCTCTAACGACTCTCCTTCCAACGAAGCTCAAATCGAGGGGGAGCCAAGTGCTCAAGTCGAGGGGGAGCCAAACGCTCAAGTCCAGGGGGAGCCAAATTCCACAACTTCAACCGAAGAGGTCTCAACACCAGGAAGCTCAGGCCCACTAGAATCACACGAACCTCATATCTTCCAAAGTACACCAACTGAGGTGGAACATGATGATGTGACACTCGGTTATGACAGCCAATCTGAGCTAGACGAAATAATCAATGCTGAATTAGACCCAACCTTTGATCTAAATTACCCCCCTTTTATCAAATGGACCAGAGATCATCCTGTCTCTCAAGTAGTTGGGGATGTATCTGAAAAGGTTCTGACCCGATCACAACTGAAGGCAAAACAAACTTCCTTATTTTCAAAGGTAGAGTTTTGCATGTTCAATTCATTCGTATCAAAAGTTGAACCAAAGACAGTTAACACTGCTCTCGATCACTCTGATTGGGTTCAAGCAATGCAAGACGAGTTGAACGAATTTGAAAGGAACAAAGTCTGGCGCCTAATTCCAACTCCTCCAGAAGCTTCGGTTGTTGGTCTCAAATGGGTTTTTAGGAACAAAATGGACAAGGAAGGTAATGTTATACGGAACAAGGCTCGTCTGGTGGTAAAGGGATATTGTCAGGAGGAAGGGATAGACTATGAAGAGACTTTCGCTCCAGTAGCTCGGCTAGAATCTGTTAGAATATTTCTGGCTTATGCTGCCCACAAGAACTTTGAAGTTTTCCAAATGGACGTCAAGTGTGCATTTCTCAATGGAGAACTTGAAGAAACGGTGTACGTGGAGCAACCTCCTGGGTTCGTGAACGAAAAGCATCCAAATCATTGCTATATTCTGGATAAAGCTGTGTACGGCCTTAAACAAGCTCCGAGAGCCTGGTATGAAACGCTTACAAAATTTTTAAAGATGTCTAAATTCAAACAAGGTTCGGTGGACCCAACCTTCTTTCGCAAAAAGGAAGGTAACCACCTTATGATAGTTCAAATTTATGTCGATGACATCATCTTTGGCTCCACGAATCCATGCTTAACGGCTGAATTCAGAAAGCTGATGGAGACTAAGTTTGAAATGAGCTCAATGAGTCCAATTAACTTTTTCCTTGGTTTAAACATAAGACAGGGACCCGAAGGCATCTTTATTAATCAGGAAGCTTACACGAAGACTCTCCTAGCAAAGTTCGGTATGATGGGAGACTCGAAAGTTAAAGTCCCAATGGCATTCGGCACTAAGCTTACCCCATCTCTAGACAAACCAGCTGTTGATATCACGCTCTATCGTCAAATGATTGGATCGTTAATGTATCTAACTGCTAGCAGACCTGATATCATGTTTTCTGTGTGTTATTGTGCTCGATTTCAGGCAAATCCTCGTGAACCTCACATGCTTGCAGTGAAGAACATCTTACGATATCTCAAGCGAACCACCTCCCTAGGTCTATGGTATCCATCCAACTCAGGCTTCTTTGTTCAAGCCTATTCTGATGCTGACCTTGGAGGATGTGGACTCGACCGAAAAAGCACAACTGGTGGATGTCAATTTCTTGACGAGAAGTTAGTCAGCTGGCAATCCAAGAAACAGACATGCGTGTCACTGTCTACTACCGAAGCGGAATATATTGCAGCTGCATCCTGCACATCACAAGTGATTTGGATCCAAAGCCAACTTCGAGACTACGGACTCAATATGAAGAAGATCCCACTATATTGTGACTCTGAAAGTGCAATTAGGATCTGTCATAATCCAGTGCAGCATTCCAAAACCAAACACATAGCACTAAGGTATCACTTCATCAAAGATCACGTGGAAGATGGAAACATCGAAGTTCACTTCGTAAGAACCACTGATCAACTGGCTGACGTCTTTACAAAAGCTCTTCCTGAAGCATCATTCAATAAAATATTGCAAGGACTTGGTATGATGGAATCTGAATCAGTACCTCACGCTACCTCTCAAACATAAACATAACAACCGAACGTTAGGGTTCGTTTCAACTATCTAACCCACTCATTTCTTCAAAGATAGTTTCTCAATGTTGTGTATTGTATGTACAATTCTGTTTTTACTCGTTTGATTCAAAAAAAAAAAAAAAAAAAAAAAAAAAAAAAAAAAAAAAAAAAAAATCTTAACTGAAACCAACCACAGGTTCAGGTTCGGTTTTTCAAAATTTTCTAGAACCGAAACCATCCGAAGGTTCGGGTTCGGTTTTTCAAAATTTTGTAGAACCGAAACCAACCGAAGGTTCGGGTTCGGTTTTTTAAAATTTTCCAGAACCGAAACCAACCGAACGTTCGGGTTCGGTTTTTCAAAATTTTCCAGAACCGAGACCAACCGAAGGTTCGTGTTCGGTTTTTCAAAACTTTTCTCAACCGAAACCAACCATAGGTTCGGGTTAGGTTTATCTCAAAAATTCCAAATTTTTTTTTATTATTATTCGTTTATGTGGATACATTTTATGAACTTCCTAAATGTCCCTAGAAGCATGCTGCTGTATGTGTCTCAAGCCTCATAAGATTTTGAATAAAGGCCTTCATGACCTGGTATACACAAACCTTGTCTTCCCAATAAGGCCACTTCATTTATTCTAATCGTGAGCTACCTCACTCTTTTCTCACATGAGTTAAGAATTTCCTGCTTGGTCCTTCTTCTCGCAGTAGAGGTACTTTTGTTATCTTACACCATCTCTTATTACTTCTCCACTACACTCATTCCATCATGGTAACCCTTGAGACTCTCAGCACTTACCACTGAGGTTTATGGTTGCACAACATCTGTGTTTATGATCTTAGTTTTGTGACACTACGAACTAAGTGAAACCCAAAATTCAAAACCTAACGAATTGACGGTGAACAATTATATTGTTCAAGCTTTTACTAAAGAATTGATGAAAGTACCATATTAAAATCTCCAGTTTTATGTGATTCCTATGAAAATGTTATTAACCCATAACTTTTCTTCCCCTGGGATCTTGTCCTTATCTTTCTTTCTGAGATTTTATTTTTTTTAAACCAGTCGTTTTCAGCCTAATTAAAAGAAGCCTTTCAACATTTCTCTATAAATGGTTGATCGTAATATTAATGGACATTCGTTTTAAAATCCTAAGTTTTTCTTTGTCCTGTGGCATTTAATGCGCGTGGTTCAACAGTAACGGCTTGTCCCTATGAAACGGCGCTTATTGGGCGGCGTGGTCCTAGGAATCTGACACTCTCTCTCCTACGTGATCATCGCCCATCCCAACTGTCATCAATAAGAGATTTGAAACGATCTTTCTCTCTCTTCCCACCCACTATAAATAGCCCGTTATACCTCCTTTTACCTCTTTACCACTCTCAAAATTTCCAAAACACAAACTCTCCCATACAGTTTCCTGTTCATCATCTTCTTCACACCTGCATCCATGGCTGACTCCTCTTCAGTTCATGCTACATCCCAAATCCTTCCCATTCGCCCACAGCAATGCTTGGTAATTGATCTTAACCCAAAGGCATACGATCCTTACATGTCGCCGGTCATAGAGTGCTTAAAATATTCACAACTCGAACCAGCACTATCCAGAATCGCATCGGTGCCAATGACGGCCCTATCGCAGGTCTACGCGACTGCATATTACGACAAGGTTGTCGACCGAGTATTTTTCGAGATTGGAGACCACAAAACCTCCGTTTCTCGCCCTCGTTTCTGCTCTCTGCTCGGATTTGCTTCTGACTCATCCAGGGTCCATCCGGAGTCCATACAAACTGGTCATATGTATAGCATGTTTTACAACATGGGATACACGGAGGTTCTTACATCCGTTGCCAGATTCAAAAAGTCTTGCTTACCGCCTCAATGGAACGGTTTATTTACAGTCCTGTTCAAGGGACTGTCGGAGAGAAGCTCAGGTTCCGACGGTGCCAGTCGTCTGTTCCTTTCCATTCTTTATGGAGTTTACAATGGGATCAACCTGGATTACGGGTTTGTTCTATGGCAACAACTTATTCAGAGCCTCTCATCTTCATCCAGACACTCTGAAGTTTCATTGGCCCGTTTCTGGATTCTGATCACTAAATGGGCCATGGACAGATTCGACGTTCCCACTGCTGAAGGTGCATCGATGACTTCTGTTGGTACTTTCCACACCAAGAAGATCATCATCTCAGATGCCTCCAAATTCTCCTTTATTGGCTCTATCCCGGAGTCCATGTATGGTAATGTACCTTCGGACAGCAGGTTGATTCGGAAGCTCAAGGAGCTAACACCTTCTGGTCCAAGGGTTCTGACCCTGGACATGCTCAGATCTATTCACGATGCAGATAAACCACTGAGCAAAGGTAAAAAGGCGGACAAAGGAAAGCAAGCAACAAAACCTTCAAAGGGGCCTTCTCCTAAGAAGAGGAAACAGACAAAAGCTGCACCTTCCCCCCCACCGAAGAAGAAGAAGACTCAACCAAAGCGAAAGCTTATTATACCCTCATCTTCGAGTGACTCTGAGGGTGAGAGTTCGAATTCTGACGACTCTCAAGGGGATGCATCTTCTCCACGAGGTAATACACCACCTCGATCTCCTACCCCAGAGATTAAAATACCCAAATCCCCAATTCCTTCTCCTCCACAAATCTTTACCACTACCACTTAATCACCCCATGTAGCCGAACCTCCTCAACCCAAAACCCACACAACCGCAACTACCCATATACAACCACCAACCGAAACTACCCATACACAACCACCAACCGAAACTACCCATACACAACCACCAACCGAAACTACCCATACACAACCACCAACCGAAACTACTCATACAGAACCAACAACCGAAACTACACCTTCACCCACTCAACCTTCTCCTACTAAACCCTCCACACCCCCAACCTCTCCACCCTCTTCATCTCATGGCAATGCCTCTGAGGGTGAAAACCCTTATCTCGGGGGAGAAGACATGATCTTTGATTCGGTCTACTATAGTCCGTTTCAAGTTCAGAGTGACGAGGAGGATGATGCACCAGTCACTAAGAAACATCTTAAACAGCTCAACGAGAAGATTGATCTACTTCTCGCCTCCTCGTCCAACCAACAATCAATCCTGTCTGAAGCTGCACTTCAGAAGATTGTTGATGCCTTCACCAGGGCTCAACATGATTCAGCAGCCTCAGCAACTGCTGCAATTCAGGCATCTACCCGAGCATGTGAGGTGGCGACCGAAAAAGTTGATAAACTATTTTATGATGCCTCTGCTCTACTGCAGTCCATGCAACAAAGTGCAGCTGCCACAAAGGCATCTTTGGAACCGATTGTCCAACAATTGGTCTCCTTTGTCTCATCAGAGTTGCCATCGTTCGCCAATCTCCGTAAAACCATAAGCGACGACAACTCGGCTTTTACAGCCTCCATTGATGCTCGTCTCGTCAAGTTACAAGAAGATCTGACATCCGAGCGTTCTTTAATGGACGATCTGGCATTAAAAACAACTGCTCTTGAGGTCAAGACCACTCAACTCTCTCAATCTCAACAAGAGCTGGAAAATCTTCGCTCTGAACGGGAGGTGGTTAAGACGTGTGTTTCGGATGTCCACGCTGTCATCTCAAACATCCTGGAAGCACATGATCCAATTTTAAACTTTTCGGTGAGGCGATCC
The DNA here is from genome assembly GCF_052625555.1 of Lactuca saligna. NCBI lineage: Eukaryota > Viridiplantae > Streptophyta > Magnoliopsida > Asterales > Asteraceae > Lactuca > Lactuca saligna. The sequence continues at coordinate 131,791,105 of NC_136418.1, read as the reverse complement.
CTTGCTGAAAAGCTCTCTCCAGCCGTCGATCTACTTAACAAAGTCGAAGGCCTCCCAAGTTTTGTGTCCATTCCGAAACAAGGGGGAGATGAGAAGACAAGTTCAAAACCACCTCCTTCCTCCAAAGCTACTCACGCAACTGAACCATCCTCAACTCATCAAATTTTAAGTTCAGGTGTGAAGAACAAAGGTAAAAATATAACTGAGGACGAAGATGAAGAAGGCGACAAGGAGACCATTGCCGACATTTTGAAACGAAAGAACAGTCGCAAGGTTGGTGATGATGCCGGTCGTGAGGCGCGTGAGGCTGCCGAAGCCAAACGCAAGCAAAAAGAAGCCTACGATCTCCTTGAGAGCCGAAAGACTCTCTTCCCTGCCTGGACCAGGGAACGCTTAATCAAAGAGGCCATCGAAACTCCCAGCATCTTATGGCTCGAGCCGGTCATATCGTTCGACTGCAGCAATACTGTCGATTCGCAGTTCGATATGCCGCTGACTCGAAAGGCGTTTATCTTTCACGTCTTCTCTAATATCTTTGATGTCCCTCACCCGAACGCTGAGCTTGACAGGGAGCTCATTGACTTTTATCTGACGGCTGCTCGTCCTCAATTCCTTACATGGAGCGCTCAGAAGATTGTCAACGTTCGGGTGCTAAAACCTTACACTGAGGGACGTTTTATAAACGTTCGGTTCAAACTGATTCGGGGATCTGCAAAATCTGTTCATCTTATCTCTCTGGCAGATCTACCGAATCTAAATCCTCATGATTGGATCGTCCTATATAATATCCTTTTGACCAATGAAGCTGAATATGGTCCCATTCTAGACCATGTCAAAAGGATGTTAATCTGCTATATCATGGAGGTTGCCCTTATGGATCAGGAGGTCGCCACAGTCTTCAAGAAGAAACCCAAAATTGCTCCTGTGGGATCGGCCAGTGATCTCAATCAAATGCAGCTGGGCAAGATTGACCCAAGACGTAACACAGTTATGTTCACTAGAGCTGAAGGACAGAAATGTCTCTTCGCTTTAGCTGATAAGCATCTTTACACCACAACCTGCTTGGAGCATGTGCTATTTATTGTTAAACGGTGTAAAGAGAACTCGGCCGATGATGTTAAGTATTTTGAAGATATGATTAACTGGTACATCCGGTTTAGACAGACCATTCTTTCCATCACCAAGTGTCTGTTTAGTACTGTGAAGAAGGTACCAGTTTCGGCTGCTGGCCCAAGTAATAAATAAAGATCTCGCTCCAAATTGACGCAAAGGGGGAGATTGTTGGGCTTTATAGATTGCGGCTTTTGGGCTCGACTACTTATATTGTTTTGTATTACGGTTTGGGCCTGTCCAACCGTGAGTCTTTTATGCTTTGTATATAAGCCTATGCTTGCATGCATGTTAGGGTAAGGTTTTAGAGATCTGAGAATACGATTTTTCCAGACGACTAAAGGTCTCTTTGATCTTTCTTGTAACCTTCCAATCCTCTACAGTTGATGTTCTTAATCGAGCTCTTCTGAGGATTTTGTTTTAATCATTCGACACGTTTGATTTAATCTTGATCTGTTATTTTACTGTGTTTGTATCATCGTTATTTACTTACTTGTTCAAGATCTAATCGATCTTCACAGATTAAAAGAAACTTTAATCTCTTCAAAAACCATCAGGGCCTAGGGATTTATCAAAACCGCACTCCCAAACTGCTTCCTTCACTTCTTTCTCGAGAACCATAGCCTCCAATGCCTCTTTGTGGGTTCCATTTAACAATTTAAAATTTTTACTTCTTTTTTAATGAAATCACTATTAAGCTTCTGAAAATTTTCTTGAAAGAACCGAAAAAAATTGTTTAATTCGCTTAGCTTCAGTAACCCACTCCCCTTCCTCCTTGATTCCATGAATAGCAAGTTGCCTTCTTTTTTTTATTTATGATCATGTGAAATTTTTTTGTGTTTTCATCAACTTCAATTCCCCACTTCACTTTCGCCTTCTGCGTAGTATCAGAGATCTCAATCTTTTCAAATTCTTTTAATTGTTGAAGTATCAACCTCCTCTCATCTAACAGGTCCCCATAATTAATTCCCCCCTTCAGCCCCTTCTCGACTTCCACCACCATACTTAATAACTCATTTTTCTTCACATGCATAGCCGAGAGATAAGAAGACTTCCACAACTGAATATACTCCTTTAAAAACTTCATTTTGTTCTTGAAGGTAATAAATTTGTTAGACATCATACAATATTGAGCCTCTACCCAAGCACACTTTATCATGTCATCAAAACCTTCTAATCCCAACCACAAGTTGTAAAACTTGAAAGGGATTGGCCAAAAGTCAACCGAATCTTGAAACAAGCTCGAAGATCGGTGACCATTTTGTTAATCACCACAACCTTCAAATTCAAGACTTCATTCAATAATTCCTCCAAGACTAAGAATCTATCAAGTTTACTTAACTTATTGTCGTGGGTATTGATATGAGTAAAAGCATGGCTACCCAACAGGATACCCCACAAAATGAGCTTGATCTATAAAAGAGTTAAAATTTGCAGCAGGGTCAGATTAAAAATTGTTTCAAGTCATTCTGAAGGACTTCTAACCATGTTAAAATCACCAAATATAACACAATAGCCTGTGTTTTGATTCTTAAAATCAGAGATAATATTCCAAAGATACCTTTTACTAAAGTCTTGTTGAGGTGTGTACACATTGATCATAAAGCATTGAATTTTAGAAAAAAAAATCCATTCATCATGTACAATCAACAAATTTTCCATGCTATTCACCCTTAGTTTTTTAAAAATGGTTGGATCCCATATAGAAAGTAAACTACCAGACCTACCCTACGAAGAGCTTGTAGTAAACTCAAATTGATAATTACCCCATAAACTTTTTACTTTGAACAAATCTACTTTGGTCAAATGCGTTTCTTGAAGACCAACAAAACTGATACCAAATCTGTTACACATCTACACATGTGGTAATATATCTTCTTTTTTCTACTCTCATACCACAAGAATTAAATGATAAAATATTCATTGATAAACAGTTTTAACACCATTTCTATTACTCGCAGATGGCAATTCATACCCTAAAATCCTTCCCGGCTCATCATACGAGTTGCATTCACCATTATCTATATCATTAGAATTAAATATCTTGTATCATCATCTATTTCGGATTTTACCTTAAAAATAGTTGTAGATGTAACTGATCGTGAATGTTTCACAGCCTCTTCTTCAATCTACTGTTCATTAACTACATGTCTTTCAAAGCATGGTGGTTTTGATGGAGTAGCACTAGATCACCTTGATCCACTCTTAGATTTTGGAGAATGCTGAACCGAGTCACCTTGATTGGCATTGACCATGGTTGTCAAATTCAAGTCATCATGACAGTCGAGAGTATTCTTGCTTTTTGGATGAGTGTAACCTCGATTACCAGAGAAATGTTGGTTGCCATGAACATTGTTCATCAGAGTTGATGACAGACCCAAATCACCCTCCGGATAAATCCTTCCGATCTCAGCAAGCGGGTTGCATTCACCATTATCTATATCATCAGAATTAAATTTCTTGTACCACGATCTAGTTCGGATTTTGTTCTTGTTGAGCTTCTTGAGGTGATGAAGACTCAAAATCAGAACGAGATATACATTCTTTTAAGGTTAGCTTTGGTTTCCTCTACTCTTTGGTTGATTTGGAAAGTGCACAATAGGCTCATGTTTAGGAAGGAGAGAATTGCCCCTCTAAAAACGTTGCAGGATGTCCAAGTGTCTACTTTCAATTGGATTAAACATAGAACAAATTTAAGTTCTTTAGATTGGTCTATTTAGATTAGTTCTTCGATGATAAACTTTATTTTGTAATTGTTTCTCTAGCATCTTGCTAGTCTTTTTTGTTTAATATATTCCGCCATTCTAAGAAAAAATCAATAATCCACGTTAAAAAACTTTCATTTTCCATTAATTCAATATAGAACTTCGTAAATGTTTCTTCCAGAGATATTTGTTTGTATTTTACAAAATTAATTCTTTATATTTCTATAAAATAATATTATTATTTCTTTGCATAAACATGCAGAAAAGTGATTTCATAAAATCTATTTTGCAAAATGGATGTTATTATTATTTATCTTTTAAACACCTTTAGTTTTGACGATTTTACCGTTATCCCATATGACAATATGGTACTAGCTCTCGCACAAATTTACCTTATATTGTGAAATTTTGATACAAAATTAATAAATTTGCTATATTAACAGGTCATGTTTAAATAAAATGGTAAAACGGTTATATTCCGGTGATAATAAAAGGCTTAAAAGCTAATCCTATATTTTCCTTTCCTCCTACTCAAAAAAAAAAAAAAAAAAAAAAAAAAAAAAAAAAACCTTGAGAACTCTCATAATATGGATAGAATTTTTTCAACTTAAAAAGAGCTTTGAAAAGTAGATGCTCTTAAATCTAACATTATTAGAAATTGAAAAAAGAATGTTCTATAATTTAAAAGTATTTTAGAAACCATTCAAAAAAAGTTTAAAAAATAAGAAATTCTTAAATTTTTACAAGATAAACTTAAAAAGAATAATTATATTTATTTTTTTCCCTTTTAACTATATTGAGTTGTGTTTTGGTCCTTTTCAAAGTATAACTTCTCTATTTGTGGTGTGCATTTTTCTTAAATTTTCACAAAATGGACACTTAAGTTTAAATCAGTTTGGACGTTGAACCTAGTCATTAATATGTTAATAATATGGTCCACTCTCTTTAATGCGTCCTTCGTGTGTATTTTCTTCTTGTAATAGGCTTTACTAGGTGCGGTCCACCACTTTTTATAATTTCTTAACGACAATAAAGTTAAGATCATTCTAGTTTTAACACTTCAGGTCCTAATATACTTTTCTATTAGTCCATTTTACTTTGAACTTATTCTACCACAACGATCTAATACGCCAAATATTTGTTCTGTTTCGTGGTAACATCACCTTTTATAAAGGAAGACTTCATATATAACCAGGGGAGGTGGTTAGGAAGGGGAGGTAGTTAGGAGTGATTTTCTTCTGTTCCATTCAAACTCATTTCCAAATCAGTTTTATATCAGTTTTTTTCTTGCCTTCTTATCTTTTCCAACACACAACCGATAGCAACAATATCTTTCTCCAACCCATTCAACATACTTGTCATCACTATTAATTATTAATTTGATAAAAAAAAATAAAAGTAAATTATAATATATCTGAATTTAAAGAAAACCTTATATATATATATATATATATATATATATATATATATATATATACACACACACACACACACATAGACACACACAAACACTTGATCTTGACTACCGGTGAGAAGGTTTTCTCATAATCAAACCCTTGAGTCTTAATGTAACCATTCGCAACCAACCTAGCCAAGGGTGGCTCAATGATTTTGGAGGCAGTTTTATCACCAAGTCAAACTCCAACTTGTCTTTGGAACCTAAGAAATATGTATATATACATATATAACAATATAAACTCTAAAATTAGGGGTCCTAAGCCCTTGCTTAGTTTTACAAAAGGTAGAGTCGTCCCTGACCTAGCCTTGAATGTGAGCACTTTCCTATCTATGTTTATCTTCTTCTTGAAGATCTATTTACACTCAACCGTTTTAATGTCAGGGGTAGGATCAACCAAATTCCAAAATTGGTTGTTGTGCATGGTTTGAATCTTGATCTCCATGCTTTCCTTCCAGTTTGTAGCCCCAGGGCCTGCTATCGCTTCCTTATAGTTGGATGACGCATGCATACTAACCAGTGCATCATCACCGATCAATACGTCTCGTTTTGTGGTAATAAGAAAAGTATAGAACTCAAGAGGAAGATAAATCCTTTTGGACCTGCGAAGGGGAGGGGTGGAGATATATGAGTGTTCTCAACATGTTGTTCTACCTTAGGTTGAGTGCTAGTGCCAACTATAGGTTCTTTTTCTCTTGACTCTTGAATCTCTTCAAGATCAAGTTGGCTCCCACTGGCTTCTTTGGAAATGAGATCCCTCTCAAGGAAGAACCCCCTTCGAGCAACAAACGCCTTGTTCTCAGAAGGCTTGTAAAACAAGTATCCAAAAGACTTTTCTAGATAACCAATGAAGTAACACTTCTCTGATTTGGGTCTGAGCTTATCGTTTGCCTCATGGCGAACGAAAGCCTTGCATCCTCAAACTTCTACATGTACTAGTGAAGGATGTGTCCCACTCTACATATTAGAGGGTGTTTTAGCAACCTTCTTAGTTGGTACAGGATTTAAGACGTGTGCGGTTTTCTTTAAGGCATACCCCCAAAACGTTATCAGAAGTGTAGCCCGACTCATCATGGATCGAACCATATATAATAGCGTTTGATTATTCTCTTAGCAACACCATTTAATTGTGGAATTTTAGGAGGAGATAATTGTGAAACTATTCCACAGTTCTTAAGATGATTGTAGAATTCAAGACATATATATTCTCCACCCCTATTGGATTGGATCATCTTGATCTTTCTGCCCAATTGGTTCTCTACTTCGTTTTGAAATTCTTTGAACACTTCAAAGGTTTCTGACTTATTCTTGATTAAATAGGTATATCCATATCTACTATAATCATCAGCGAAAGTCATGAAGTATCTCTTACCATGTCTTGTGGCAGATTTGAATGGTCCAAAAACATTTGTGTCGATGAGGTCTAATAAATCCTTTCCTCTTTCACAGTGGCCTGTGAATGGCGTGATGGATTTTGATACAAAGTATAAGTGTGTTTTTCATAAAAACCTCAACGGAAGTCTTATAAAAATAACAAGTTCATTTATAAGTTTATGACAACCCAAACCATCTAGGATCCATTTATATATGTTAGAATGGTATTAGAACAACCAATGAGTGTTTTAGAATAACAATATTTGAAGCCTTTGAACCCACTTGGTTTTGGGGTGTTGATGAAGATAGAAAAATCAATGTGTATGATTTTCTCTACAAGTATCCATCATCAAGATAAGGGACTTGGATTACTAGTTCCTTCTTGTATTCTTGAGTGTCTTAAGCCTTTAAGTACTAAACTCAAATAAGAACTAAAGGAGACACAACTCAAGTGGGCTTTTAATTACCAACACATAACTACAAAAGGAAAGACGGAGAGACCATAGAAAGCTACGACTTTCTAGAGAAGAAAAGATGTACTTGAACAACTAACCAAAATTCAAGCAAGACACACTCTTTTATAGTCCCATGCAAGGTAAGGGCTTTACATTAAAATACTCTAAAGTATTGGTAGCCTTTAGGATCATGGGAGACATAGTATGAAGGTTGACAAGCAACCTTCACTCCTTTATATAAACTTTAGGCCATACCTTGATATAGAAGAAGAATTGTTTAAATTTTATAAACTTAAATTTTATAAAATATAGAATTTGTCTTTAGGTAAAACACAAAAGGATTCAAATAGTCCAAAATATTGTGTATGACTTATTAATTAATACCATATGAAATAATAACTAGTTATACATAATTATGATTTTCACAAAATAATAATTATTCCCTAATTAAATACAATAATTGATATTATTTATAAATAATCATATTAATAATAAATATAAAGTATCTGCCAACTTGATAAATGTGTGACCCTATAGGATCATATATTATTAGCAATGTCACTAAATAATGATTCTTGGGCATATACATTAAACAATCTCCCACTTGCATAAGATTCATTAGAGACTAGCATAGACAGTAGCTGACGTCTAGAAATGGGCTACTGCCCCTAACAACATATAAAGGGCACCATCTCATTAACAACCAATTCCAAGAGCTCTAAGCTACAATTGTTACTAAGGGTGTAGTATTAGTTATTCCTTTGTCTCAGTCATCATGTTGAACATGAGATATGGATCGCCATTAATCTCATTTAGTGTTCAACTATTAGTAAGGCCTTAAATGTTTAACTCTTAATGAATAAGAGGGAACAAATCCCATCTTGACTACATATGCCTATCATGTAGTTCATGTCTTACCCAACGATAGCCCTTATGACTGCCTTTTACGGAACAACATTAAACCATGTCAAAGAACAATAATTCCTACACTTCAAGTCAAAAATATGTATCTCATGTCTAAGAATACAAAGATATAAACTTGATCAAAACATCACTCATGACTATGATCCATAAAATGATTTTGATGCAGGTCAGGTCCAATACTTATTCTCCTAATCAAGTAGCTATGAAGTTGGTAGTAACTCTTGTTGTTCTCATCTTTATGAGAATCAACCAATCCACTCATATTAGTCTTACCTCATTAATGCTCCCATAACTATGGACATTTAGAATAACCTAGTTATTTAAGGATTTAAACATGCTAATATAGAACACAACAATTATTTAACAAAATACTCATATCCAATATATCAACTCATTATAATATATGTTGTTAGTATTGTTCCAATATCCAATTACTAAATTTCAATCAAATACATTTACTTATATAAACAAGGCCCTATAACACCAACTTGAATTTCATGCTTTAGCTAATGAAAGAGCTTTATTAAGTAGATTTGACAAACTTGATTTGAATAAAATTTGCGTATACAAATATTTTTAGTTTTATATATAACTGGTATATAAAGATAACTATTGAAAATGTATTAGATGCTTAAATATGACTTAGATACCAATACTTACGTAATGAGGTTACTCATAGTCACAAGGAACTATACATTAAGAATCTTTGTATGTGGTTCTCCAAACCACAATGTACTCTAACTATGATGTGTAACGGTAATTAAAATTTACATGGAACCACTATGCATGTCGCTTTCTCTTTATTCATAATGAGGACACACCCGATCGGAAAGTTTAGCGCATGTGTAACAACTTTAAACAAAACTTTCTTTCAAGTACTCCTTAGTTAAGGAATATTTCTTTAGTTCTTGCAAGTACTTTAGAATGTTTTGATAAATCACATCATGACTTGTTCTCGGATTATACTGGTATCATTCGACATGCTCTAAGCATACGAAATATCTGGCCTTCATGCATAATCATGACATATATGATTAATCCAATTGCAGCAACATATAGAATATAGTCATATTATCTAGTTCAAAACATTGTACTATGATTTTGAGGAATACTCAAAATCATGACATGTGGTATTTAAAAAGATAACCCTCTCATAGTCCTTTATCTTAAGCTTTTTAAGATACTTAACAATTAATGCAATTTTACTTAATCCTTTAAGTTTCCATGATCTATATATATATATATATATATATATATATATATATATATATATATATATATATATATATATATATATATATATATATTCGAAGAATTAGTATGTCTACCACACATAAGACTAGGAATGTTACTGCGATCCCACTAGCTTTATAGAAAACATAAGAGTCATTTTAATTTACAATTAAATCACACCATGTAATTATCTTATAAGAAAGATTCTTACTTTGAGATGTCAGCTTAAATCTGAAAAAAAATTTCATTCATGTATGCTTTCTCCTTTGAAAACTCACTTACCCTTTATATTCGTAATATATCGAGGAAGATTAATCAAGTCCATACTTGATTATCATACATGAATGCATCTCTATGTGTCTCATTAGTTTATGATCAATTATTGAACAAGTTCAATAACAATTGAAAAACTTGGTAGTTCCAAACTATGATGCATTTAGTTTATGGTTCTTTAGCTCTTAATGTTCCATATAACTTCCACTTATAAAAAGAACTTTCTAAGCACTTGTGTTCTGTAATGACCATTAGTGGGATTAGAAGAAACTTCATCGTAAACAATCTTTTAGGTTAATTTACATAAATACAGTTAGTAGATGCTAGAGTGGTTAAGATTATTGTCTAACATTAGCTCAATAACTCTATACCTTTTAGATAAGGATAAACCATTACATCCCTAGTATAATGAAGGTATTTAATCCACTTGTTTGGTTGGAAATGTATACATTTAATATGTATTTGCTGCAATGAGCATAACTCCATAAATTTATAAAGTAAATAGTTCTTTAAAACATCATATAATAGACTGCAAGGTCTATATTTTATCTTCTTAAAAAACTTGTACAGTCGATATTCAACCAGTGGCCAGGTGACTATATCCCACTGGAGAATACGATGACTATCTCGAACATTAAAAGATAGATCCAAGTGACCAGGTGATCCTATGACACAAGAACCATACTATTGACGAGTGAGTGTTTTTTACGAAATGAGTTGCGAATTGATTCCTTAACTCCTTAGATGTTCTAAGAATACATGGTTTACAAAAAATCATTTCGTTTATCACAACGAAAGGATATTTATGGTCTCATTAAGTTGTATTTCAATCTTCACTATGAAACAATTTTAGCAAATCAAAGGTTTCAACAATAACGAATAAAAGTCATCAGTGAAATTGACTAAGAATCGATCACTAAATCTATTCATGGATTTAAAAGATTACATACATCACTTATGTATAAATCTTTTTCAATCCTTTTTTTCCTTAACTACTAATCACTATTAGAAAAATAGCTTTTTACGACGCGCGAACAATAACACGTACTGTTTTATGATACGCAATAGTGTGTGCCCTAAAAATAATGTCGGCTGTCCAAAAATTAGAAGAATTTAGGGTACGCATTTTTACGCCCCCTAAAATAAGTGTCACATTGAAAAAATAAAAAAGCACAGAGGGCACATAACATAAGATGTGTGTCCTCTAAGTATGTCGCTTTATATTTTTTTAATGAAACGCGGGGTCACTTTTTGTTGGGAAATGAAATTCCGAAAAGTTTGAAAGGCCCGCCATGTTATTACCTTCTTTCCACCGTTCTTCTCTCTCTTACTCAGATACCCCAAAAAAAAACCTAGTATACTCATCGCTCCTCTTTTCTCCCACAACAAACTCGCACCATCACCAAATCTCTTCGCCATCACGAATTTCTGACTTTTGCTGATTCCAGGAACCAACATCCTCTGCTTCATAAAACCGGAATACATCCTTCAAGCCGCCGGAATCGAGCTCGGATCCAACTACCCTCACCCGATTATGAAAATAGATGAGGCAAAAGCCCGATTACAAGAAGCGCTTACTCAAATGTGGCAGCATGAAGCTTTTTCTCGAGGGATTCTAGAAAACGGGATAGAAGAAGGGCTTAGAGACTCGTCGTAAACTGCTCCGAATGCTTTCCCTTAAGATATGGAGATGGAGATGGATGAGAATATATTGAGGACAAACCCTATGACCACCACGATTTTTCATTATGAAGACCAAATGGTTTCGAGTATGACGACGTCATTGTTTAGGGGAGGGGAAGAGGAATAGTCTTCAGAAATTGGGAATTTTAGGGAAGATAGCAGGGTGGAAGTTCCGATTAATCAAGGCGGAGATAGAGATGGAGATGGAGATGGTCAAACGGTGAGAATGGGTAATATGCAGCCACCGATTGATATCACGAGGGCATTGAGAATTTTGGATGATTTGCCAGCGAATGCTTCCAACAGTTCAAGTTCAAGTTCGAGGGAAAGAGATGGGGATGTTGTGCCTATATGGTCGCCTTCCACTTCTAGTTTCTTGGAGACGTTTGTTGGTGAATATACGCCTTATTTGTAGAGGCGTACATAATCTCATCAATTAATCAAAAAATGGAGGCGGCTTTCGCAAACAAGGTAAGTGTTATGATCTGGAGGCGATATTATATGATGAAATCCATGGATATGATTTGATTGCAATAAATCCGTTTTTTGATGATTCCTCTCCTAAGGATCATGTATTTATTGATGAGTTTAGCTGTATAGGTACATGTTGATGTTCTTGCTTTTACTACATTATGCAAGAAGGGTACTTTTGACATTTTGTTACATATGGAAAGTTTAAAGTATCGCTTGTTGGGTTCTGAAGGTGATATTGGTTCCTGGCCGGGGTCATGAGTATGTTAGGTAATCACATATAAATCGCCAAAATCTGCTTCCAGAAGCAAGAAAACAAATGTTCATTGACCCTGATTTCATCTTATAATTTGTTTCTTCACATGAGACAACTTCCAAATACTATCTAATTGGTTTTATAGGGGGTAGCAGTAATCTTAACAGAATTGGGAGAGTACACCAAGGCAACATCTATGATTGAAGATCTGACCAAGGTAATGATCCCGCCATTAGTAGTTTAGCTATGGTCAGTGTGCCCTAAAACGTTCTATGCTTGTAATCATATATGATGACCTTAGCTTGTTTTTTTTATGACATTGAATGGAACATTCATATAATTATGTCCATTTTTTTGTCTATTGACTAATAGATGTCAAATAAAATGGACTTTGATGCAGAATTGAAATTGTGAATATTGGGAAAATTATTAAGTCAACTGCTATCTTTGAGATCGAGGCATCAATTGATGTAGTATCAAATAAACTTAGAAAATTGCGCACAGGAAGGGTATCAAAAAATGCTCTCATGTTATGAAGGCGACTGATTGATAACATAATTGAATAAATTTGATAACTTTTTTTAAATAGAAAGAAGAATTTACTAGTGTAGGTTTGTTCAATTGTTATTTTTTAATAGTATAAAGATCTATTTCTAATCACTTAACATTCTTTTTACTGGTGTAGGGTATTGTTTAAGAATCTTCTAGCAATGACCCTAACGACCACTTATATACACTGGTGGATAACATTTCTGACGGAGGTAAAACTGTCATTAGTAACGAAGAGTTGGTAGCTGATGACAATTCCAAAAGTTTAGTAGCCTCTTTTTGCAATGATATGACTGTCTACGAGGTATATTTCCTATAAATTCCAAGTTTGAGAATTATAAGCCTTTTTTTATCGTTATCAAAGGGTATTTAAGACATTTGGTGAATATTTAAAACTATCATTACGTGAAGGTTTGGATACTTTTGATAGAAACTTATAATTTTTAATGTAGAAATTCATCATCGGGATGCTTAAAGATTTTGGTAACATGAGCTTGGATTGAATTCATAAAAGTCTCAAGGTAAACTTTTATTTATTATTATTAATTTTTATTTTTGTTCTGAGAAAATGATAGATTTTTTTAAAGAAGTATAAAAACTGTTGGATAAGGTGTCTAAGTCCATAACTATTTCTGCTATGTACTTGACCCGACCCGACATGGTCCATTTGGGTTGCATTGCACCATGCAATTGGATAGACTAAATGAGAGAAATAACACTTGGGGATTATTAATATATTATAAGTTCTAATATATTAATAATATTATTTGATTAGTTTGATCAAGAATTAATTTAGAATTAATTAAGTGATCAAAAGATAACTAATTAAATATATGGGTTGATTATGTAAATCATCCATATCTTGTATAGTGGGCTAAGAGGCTCCATGGATTATCAAGTTGGGTTCCACCCATAGGATGCTCCATGGGAGTTACAAACCCATGGGTCATGGAAATGAAGATTCATGACACATTATGGTTTACATGGTGTAACCCTAGATGTGTCAACACTATATAAGAATCCCATTCTCCACCAAAATTGGCTACACATACGAAACAAGAGGGCTAGGCCGATTTTAAGAAGTGTGTATTCTCTCAAAAGTCTTTCCAAGAGCATTTGGTGTTGTGTGAAGCATTTGAGGCATCACACTTGGGGTGCTAGGCTAAAAGGTTTCAAGGAACATAAGCAACAACAAGGTAAGTTATTCTATCTTTCATTCAAGTTAAAAATTGTTCCCCATGTATGCTAGATAGGAATATAACCTTGGAATTCAACTTTGCATAAGAATTAGACAAACATAGATCCAAGGTTATTAGGGTTGCATGTACACTTAGGAAGTGTTAGAATGCTCAAAACCCATCAGTGGTATCAGAGACTAGGCTTGTTTGTTTGTTATTTGTGCTAAAAAGTTGAAAAAAGTCGAAAAACTTGCTGTCTGCCTGATGAACTCGCTGAGTCCATAGGGGGACTCGCCGAGTTCACTTGAATCTTCAACCTACTCGCCGAGTAGGTTCATGCACTCGGCGAGTAGGAGCCACAGAGTGTAGTTTTTCAACTTTAATTGCTAGAAATGGACTAGAAACATTACCCTAAACTGTTTTGGTACTTGAAAACTTGCTTTAGATGGTGTAATGTCTTTGCTAATTCATTTATAACAACTAGTTATCAAAATTACAAAGTTTTAAGTGTAATTTTGATTCATGAAAGTGTTCATATTCATGTTCTTGATCTTATGATGTTTAGATGATCATAGGAATTATTTGTAACCTATGTGGTAGATTAATTATTGATCATAATGTGTTTTAATGGAGTCCATAAATTTTCCTCAAGTTATGGAAAACCAAAAGTCACTTGAATTAAAACCATTAAAAGAACACAAGAGTTAGAAAAATGAAGAGTCTTCACTTTTTATTACTCTATTAAACTAATAAGTTACAAGAAATGAAAAGTTTTGAAAGTTTACAAAACTTGCCCTCAAGTTTTGGAACAAGTAAAGTCATGTTAAAACTTTAGTTCCAACCCTTAGAATTTCAAAAGTTAAAATTCAACCCTTATACTTATATTATTATAATTTAATAATCATATATATATATATATATATATATATATATATATATATATATATATATATATATATATATATATATATAAGAACAAAGTCGTCTTACCGCTAGTACGCCTCATTCACGAAGCCGGTCTATAAGGTGGGTATAAGGTTTTTGCCTATAAAATGGAAACTTAATGGGTGTCCACTCTCACCCACCGCTTGCTTGACTGGTGGAGGGTCGTTAGTCGAACGGGTAGGACAAGGACTTATAAATTCTCATTAAAAGCATGATGAATATTATAAAGTAACTAAATGTTTTATTAAATTCCCAATCTTAGTTACTTTAGAAAAAATGTGAATAAGGTGCTAATACATGAAATTACACTTTACACTTTGTTTAAGTCGTTGGTGGAGCGTGTGTGGTTAACCGGCACACTAACTTGGACTTAACAAGGTAGGTAAAGGGTGACTTAAGGTTTATTATAGTATCGGTGGAGCGTGTGTGGTTTACCGGTACATCGATTGAGTGATAAACTTTAAGGGTACCAAGTGATTTGCATGGTTACTTCACTCCTCGTTTTGTGATCCTCGGTATCCCAGTCACAAAACTTGGAGGGCACACTCGAGATTGAAACATGCCTTTGAAAAGTTCATGGAATCTCAAAGAATCTAGGAATTTCTAAGAACCAATCAAAAACCTAATATTTAATATTTCGGTTTTCGTGGTGGAAATTGGTGAATCGTCATTCACGTACCTTTCAAATATGTTATAGCTTGGATTACGACATACCTCTTCTAAGTTATAATATATTGTGATTGGATCCTAGCCTTAATATTACATTTGGGTGTTTTATTAAGGACTCTCTTAATTTCTAAACTAATCTTATCCTCTTCCTTTAGATGTCTTCAAACAATGCTGCTTCTAGCTCTAATCCAAATGGCTCCTTTACCCTTATAAACTTGTGTAGGAAAGTCACTTTTGATGGATCCAACTTCAATGAGTGGATCAGAAACACCAGGATGATTACCCGCTACGAGGACAACGAATATGTACTTGACAACGAGCTTAAGGAGATTGATGAGACCACTGCAACTTCTCAGGAGATCGTTGACTTTCAGGCACATGAAAGGGATGCTACGAAAGTGTCATGCATCATGATGGCCACGATGACAGTGGAACTCCAAAAGTCCTATGAGGATTTCTACCCTTATGAAATGCACCAAGATTTGGTGGAAAGATACCATCAAAGTGCATGACAAGAGAGGTATGAAATCATCTGCTCCATGATAACAACCATGATGAAGGACGGGGAATCCGTCACGAGCCACATGCAGAAAATGCAAAGGTATGTGGATCGATTGCTGAAGCTTAATGTGAACTTCCCTGAGGAGCTTGCAATAGATATCATTTTACACTCATTACCATCGTGCTATGATCAATTCCGCATGACATATCACATGAATAAGGAAGAGGTCACACTCAGCAAACTTCAGGGACTTCTCAAGACCGCTGAAACAGGTCTTAAGGGGAAGTCGGTTGTTAACACTCCTACTCCAAACTCCACTCCAGTTTTGGCAATCGGGAAAAGTCGAGGGAAGAAGAGAAAGAGTTCTTAGAAGGGTACCAAGGTTAGGACCCTTGATGGCTCTTCTTCAAGTGGAACCAAGAAAGGTTTCGTCACTCCTTCTTCTGACCCAAAAGAGGCTGAATGCTTCTATTGCCATGAAAAATCACATTGGAAGCGGAACTGCCCAAAATACCAGCAAGATATGAAGGATGGGAAAGTTAAACCCAACCATGCAGGTATCTATACTATCATTTCTAATAACTCACCCCATTCTAAATCTTGGGTCCTTGATACCGGTTGTGGTATTCACATTTGTTGTGACTTGCAGGGACTAAGAAGAAGTGAGAATGTGGAGCAAGGAAGAATAAATTTAATCACGGGGAATAGGAAAGTTACACCTGTCACCAAGATTGGAGTTTATACTTTGTCGCTAAGTAGTGGGTTAAATTTAGATTTGAATAAATGTTGTCATTCTCCAGAAATGGTAAGAAATATTATTTCCTTTCATGCATTGTATAAACAAGGTTTCACCTTTTCATTTGATAATGAAGTTGGTTCGATTAATGCTTTCTTTAATAATGTTCTTTATTTTAAAGCATTACCTTGTGATGGTGTGTATGAAGCTGTATCTGTTGTAGATAACTTAGGAAATAATGTTTTGTGTATTGATTCTCCTAATAATAATAACTTGGATAAAGCATCATTATGGCATTGTCGTCTTGGACATATAAGCAAGAAACGCATAGGCCAACTCCAAAAGGATGGAGTCTTGGAGTCGTTTGACCTAAAGTCAGATGATAGTTGTGAATCATGCTTACTTGGAAAAATAACAAAGTTACCCTTCACAGGCTCGTGTGAGAGGGGTGAAGGTTTGTTGGACCTTGTACACACGGATGTGTGTGGGCTATTCAAACATGCCACAAGGGATGCTAATCGTTATTATTTGACTTTTACTGATGATTATAGTAGATATGGATATGTCTACTTAATCAAGCATAAGTCAGAGACTTTCGAAAGGTTTAAGGAATTTAAACAGGAAGTCAAGAATCAATTGGGCAGGAACATTAAGATGCTTCGAGCCGATTGAGGAGGTGAGTATCTTAGTTCAGAGTTCCTCGACTATCTGAGGGAATGTGGGATTGTCTCACAATTGACACCTCCCAGGACACCACAGTTGAATGGTGTGGCTGAGAGGCGTAATCGAACCTTGTTAGACACGGTTCGTTCCATGATGAGTCGAGCTTCGCTACCAATCTCATTCTGGGGGTACGCCTTAGAGATTGCCGCCCATATCCTTAATCTAGTCCCTACAAAGAAAGTTGCCAAAACTCCTCACGAGAGATGGACTGGTAAAGTACCCAAACTAGACCACATCAAGATTTGGGGTTGCGAGGCTTTCGTGAGATGTGAGACTCATGATAAGCTCGAACCTCAAAGCAAAAGGTGTATTTTCATCGGCTACCCACAGAAATCCTTTGGTTACCTCTTCTACAGACCTAGTGATAATGTGGTCTTTGTAGCAAGAAGAGGAGTCTTTCGAGAAAGAGAGTTTATAAGCTAAGGATACAGTGGGAGGCAGATTGATCTTGAAGAAATTCAAGAGTCAAGTGGTGAAGGAACTTCAAAAACTAGCCCTCAACTTGAGGAGGAAAATCCTGTTGAGCCAATTGACGAATATGTACCTCTGAGGCGTTCCACGAGAGTTAGGAGTGCACCTGAACATTACTATGGTTTCCATATTACTGTAGAAGGTGAGACACTTATTAGTAGAGATGCACACAAAAACCGGTTTCACTATTCAAAACCGGATCCAATCCGAAACCGGATTGGGTCAAAACCGGTTTTGACCAAACCGGATCGGATCGGATTTAAAACCGGATTTTCAATCGGATCCTAATCCTATATTCCAAATCGGATTTGATACCGGATCGTAAACCGGATTCGCTAAAAACCGGATCCAAATCCGCCCCAAAATCCGATTAGAACCCACTAAAATCGGTTTAAACCGGTTTCAAATCGGATTAGAATCGGATTCGGATTTTGGTTAGAACCGGATCGGATTTTGACCGGATTCGGATCGGATTTTTGATGACGTAAGCGAAACCGGATCGGATTCGGATCCGGATCGGATCGGATTCGGGTTTTGTGCATCTCTACTTATTAGTGATGGGACACTAGTAGGTCTGGATGACCCTAACAGCTATGAGGAAGCCATGGTAGGCCCTGAGTCTGCTAAATGGAAAGAGGCTATGGATAGCGAGATACAATCCATGTATGACAATCAAGTTTGGAACTTGGTTGAGAATGTACCAGGTTGTAAGATAGTAGGGTGCAAATGGATCTTCAAGAAGAAGACCGACATGGATGATAATGTACACACTTATAAGGCTCGACTGGTCGCAAAGGGGTTCTCTCAAATTCCTGGAGTGGATTACGATGAGACCTTTTCTCTAGTAGCCAAGATTAAGTCTATTAGGGTTATGTTAGCCATAGCTGCATTTCATGACTATGAAATTTGGCAAATGGATGTCAAAACCGCTTTCCTTAATGGAAAGTTGACTGAAGATGTTTACATGAGTCAGCCAGAAGGTTTTGTCAGCAACGAGTACCCTAATAGAGTGTGTAAGCTTGAGAAATCCATTTATGGATTAAAGCAAGCACCTCGCAGATGGAATCTTTGTTTTGATGAAAAGGTCAAGGAATTTGGCTTTTCTAGAAATGAAGATGAATCTTGTGTTTATGTCAAGGCTAGTGGGAGTATAGTTAGCTTTTTGGTATTGTATGTGGAGGACATACTACTCATAGGAAAAGACATCCCAACCCTGCAGGAAGTTAAGTCCTGGCTTGGGAAGTGTTTCTCTATGAAGGACCTTGGTGAAGCTGCCTATATTCTAAGGATAAGGATCTTGAGAGATCAGAGTAAAAGACTAGTTGGACTTAGTTAGACTACCTACTTGGATAAGGTGCTGAAGAGATTCAGCATGAAGGACTCCAAGAAAGGAGAGTTACCCATCCAGAGTAACTCCAGATTGAGTAACACACAAAGCCCTAGCACTGAGGCTGAGATAGCAGAAATGAGTCGAATACCTTATGCTTCGGCTGTAGGATCGATCATGTATGCTATGACGTGTACTCGACCTGATGTAGCCTTTGCCCTGAGCATGGTTAGCAGGTATCAGGGGAACCCTGGCAAGGAAAATTGGACTGCAGTAAAGAATATCCTCAAGTATCTACGGAGGACTAAGGACTGGGTCCTTACCCTCGGTGGGAGTGATGACTTGAGAGTTGTAGGGTATAGTGATGCTAGCTTCCAGACTGATAGGGATAATTTCCGCTCTCAGTCGGGCTGGGTCTTTACCCTAAACGGAGGAGCAATTTCTTGGAAGAGTTCCAAGCAAGAGACAGTGGCTGATTCAACTTGTGAATCAGAGTATATTGCAGCGAGCGAGGTGGAAAAGGAGGCGATATGGCTGAAGAACTTCATTGGAGACCTTGGAGTTGTACCAACTATTAAATAGCCAATGGAAATTTTCTGTGATAGTGAAAGCGCTGTTGCCTTAGCCAAGGAACCACGTGATCACAGGAGATCCAGACAAATCGACAGAAGATACCATTTTATCAGACATCGAATAGAAGAAGGACTCCTCGTGGCAAAGAGGGTATCATCGGATGAGAACCCAGCAGATCCCCTCACGAAGGGACTGACTCGGGTTAAGCATCTCCAGTATGCTCGGAGCATAGGGTTGAAGGATGATATTAGATTTAGTAGTTAGGTAACCTCGAAATTTGTAAAGTGTAATTGACATTAGATGATGAATAAAAGGTGTTTTATTTATGAGTAAAGTGTTGTTATCTCTTGTCGATCGTTTACAATATTTCTTTTGCTTGTTTTGACTTCCAGAATAATTTTGTTTGGTATAACTTATTATTCAAACCTCCACAGTCGGTCATATGTCAGAAGTAGGTATGAATCAAGACTGTCATGATTGGTTGCAGAGGTCTACAGTGCTGGACAAGGCTACAACAAGCATGAGTGCTAATAAGTTCTGAGCATTGGACTCAACCCACGCTCACTGGAATCACTTCATGGAATTCTATCTCGAGTGATCGTGAGACGGTAATATCATATAAGTCTTCAAACCTAGAGATATGATTTGTTACTTACAAGTTGGTTATGCATTGATTGTACGAAAATGCATTGGTAACTCGATCTTATAAAACATACTTTTGTGTATAATTCAATGAGTGGTAGAACAAACATATGAGTCAAAGTTTATCTGTTCCTTCTTGGATTAGTAGCTGATATCTAGGACCCTCGATGATTTTGTTTTGACCTATGTACCGGGCCCGATCAGAACTAAGTTGATGTGTTCAATTAAGTTCTTTGTCAAACAAATCGGAAATCAGGAAACAAACTGTTGGACAATAAGTAAGATATTGTTCCATGTATTTGTCTGGTTGATAGCTAGAACAGAAGATTATATGATCACTTATCTTAAATGGCGTACCATCATCTTCTCAGTTCCGAGAAACCTTGAAAAGAGCTACGATTGCTGATCGGTTCCTAAAGTCATACTTACAGTAATAGTTATTAGACTTATCCAAGTGGGAGACTGTTGGATAAGGTGTCTAAGTCCATAACTATTTCTGGTATGTACTTGACCCGACCCAGCATGGTCCATTTGGGTTGCATGGCACCATGCAATTGCATAGACTAAATGAGAGAAATAACACTTGGAGATTATTAATATATTATAAGTTCTAATATATTAATAATATTATTTGATTAGTTTGATCAATAATTAATTAAGTGATCAAAAGATAACTAATTAAATATATGGGTTGATTATGTAAATCATCCATATCTTGTATAGTGCGCTAAGAGTCTCCATGGATTATCAAGTTGGGTTCCACCCATAGGATGATCCATGGGAGTTACAAACCCATGGGTCATGGAAATGAAGAGTCATGACACATTAGGGTTTACATGGTGTAACCCTAGATGTGTCAACACTATATAAGAATCCCATTCTCCACCAAAATCGGCTACACATATGAAACAAGAGGGCTAGGCCGATTTTAAGAAGTGTGTATTCTCTCAAAAGTCTTTCCAAGAGCATTTGGTGTTGTGTGAAGCATTTGAGGCATCACACTTGGGGTGCTAGGCCACAAGGTTTCAAGGAACATAAGCAACAACAAGGTAAGTTATTCTATCTTTCATTCAAGTTAAAAATTGTTCCCCATGTATGCTAGATAGGAATATAACCTTGGAATTCCACTTTGCATGAGAATTAGACAAACATACATCCAAGGTTATTAGGGTTGCATGTACACTTAGGAAGTGTTAGAATGCTCAAAACCCATACAAGATGTTATTGTTGCAGATGTTTTGTTCTGATCCTGCTTATGACAAGTCACTTCAGCAGCTACAATGCTTCTTCAGGTTAGTAGTAGACAAATGAGTTGCATTGGAATCACTAAATCCTCCAAACGTGACAGAAAATCCGGATAGGAATTAGCATCTTATGTTCTCAGAAATCGGAATCACTAAATCCTCCAAACGTGGCAGAAAATCCGGATCGGAATCAACATCTTATCTTTTTGCTCTGTATGTTGAACTTTCACCAGGCATATAGGGACTCCTCATTGGAGGATTGTAAGAAAGCATCTAAAGAAGTAATTCCAGTTATCATTAACTAGCTTCAGGTATATTCATGGTTAATTTATTTCTGATAATATTATTCAAATCCTTATATAGCCGTTTCGCATATATGTCTTTTAGGATAAGGTTATGCATGTTGGAACAAAAGTGGATACATGCTCTTGCTTTAATTCAATAATGACCTGACTGGTTGACAACCAACTTTCTGTAAGTATATATGCTTTATTTGTTCCTAAATTGCAGTTTATCATTTCATTTATTAGTGTGTGCTTAGACAAGTATGTTACTACTTCTTTTGTTATCTTAAGGACTTCATAGGAACATGACCTAATATATGGGTATTTTGTTATTATTTAATACAAAAAGAACAACTTAATAGAAAAAAGCAAGAAAAATGAGATTTTCCCCATTAAGTCCCAAGCTTTACCAAATTTGTGTTGCATAGCTTATTAGGTCGTATTACATAGCTTATTAAATACAAACACTTGATATATTTTATGATAATGGTGTTCATGATGACAGAGATGGAATACATTTTATAGCAGCTGCGAGTGGAACAGTGGCAATTGAGATCTAAAACTTGATGAGAGTGAAGATGAGAAATAGAAGCAGGATGGTCAATTGAAGGATTTTTAGGGGAAGAAGCTTGTTACTGAAACCAAAGAAGGTCTAAAATTTGTATATGTTGTTTATCTTGAGGTCAGTAGTCTCTTAATTCCTTATCTTTTTTCATTCTCCTTTTCTTTTTTAGTAAAAAGTTTATCTTTTTTTAGGTCATCTGCCTTTGACTTTTAGAACTCCACCTGATTTGCTTGGCACTCCTTCCTCTGAATGTACTACAAGGGTTGGGTTTATTAATCATTATCTTTTTTTTATCATTCAAAATGATGCTTCAAATCAGTTATCTAATCTTTAAAATTCAGGTAAACAATCTTGTTGAAAAAGGTCAGAAAGTCCCTGATGAAGGTTTTATTTTGCAGGATGGAACACCTTGGCCAGGAAATAACATAAGGGATCATCCAGGAGACAACTATGAGGCTTGAACTTTTCCCCACTGATTGACTTTTAAACTTTGAATTTTTCTGCTTATAATCAAGGATTTTGTGACATCCCCAAATTCACAGCCAGAAAAGACTGATTTGTTTAAGCTTTATTTGAAAATCAGAGTATATTTTTAAAGAAATATAATGCGGAATTTGTTCCCAAAAAAAATATAAAAAAGAATTTATCAAAGCATTTACGTAGAAATGTATTATATCAAAAACTTTGGGATATCATTGTTAATATAGATCTAAAGCATAAACATAAACAACATAGACATTATAATATCTATTTATTCTAGTAGCCTATAGTCCATTGATCTCTCATCAGATCGTCACTCATGTGCTCTCTTTCCACTACCTGTATATGAGAAAACTGAGTGGGTCTTGGGAGCCTGGTGAGCACATAGAGTTTTCAACCCGCAATAAATAATTTTATTAATTTCATCAACCAACAATAACCCGATTACCCATTCCCGTTATCCCCACTTTATGTCCCTAAGCACCTATCATAAGGGATCTAGCCTAAGGATTATCATCGGTATGGACAATACTGCTAAGGGGGTTCCTTAGCAATAAATGTCCTAAAGGAAACCATGTGGGGGATGGAGTACACCGGTGAACACATCGTTCACAACACCTACAGGTTGAGAGCCTGCCAGCGTTCCACTGGACTGTCTAGAAGAGTCTGTGGTCATCATCTATACTCCGCTAGATGAATGGATCAACAACGACAACATCGAGGTCTCTCGTCATTTTATCACACATCGTCTTATTACAGCTACCCATGTTTTAGCCCAACATTTTTGTAGATATAAAATACATATACAGTTTAAATCATTTAAAACTTGTATAAAAACATTCATCCAACATAGATAGTAAGTATACAGATAATATGAACACATATCAAGTAATATATAAAATACTTCATATCTATGTGTAAGATGAAAGTAACTATGCACTCACCTGGTAAGGTGGTGATTCGGCACTCGGACAGCACTTCGTTACTCTTAAAACAATTTTCCTCGACAAAACAGCGGATTTTAAAGAAAATCGGGCTTCGCTCGGAGTAGTGTTTCGAAACCAAAAGACCCTTTTTTCTCAGTACTCCGGGAGCCTCGGGGCTTCCTTCGTGAGCTAGGGGGTTTGCATAGGGTTTAGGGGGGTTTAGGAGAGCTAGATAGAGAATGAAGTTAGAGAGAAGTGAGAAATAGTGTAAGGAAGTGAATGGGTCGATCTTTGCTATTTATAGTAAGTTTTTCTGACACTCATGTCGTGAGTGTCATAAGACTCACGTCGTGAATCTCATGATTCACTCTGTAGACTTGCCATTTGCGTCCCTAGCTTCGGATGGTGGCCATGACACCTCACGTCATAAGTGTCATAAAGCTCATGTCGTGAATTGGATCTTATCCTCTTGCAGCTTCTAGATTCCGAATTATGACAGAATGTCTTCAGCGTCATAAAACTCACGTCGTGAATTAGCTAGTTTAGGGTTTTTTAAAAGCTAAATCTTCGGAATGCCATAACTATTGCATTCGAACTCCGTTTTTGACGTTCTTTATATCTCCTGAATCCTTGTCCTGACCACTACAACTTTCTTCATAGATATTGGACCTATTTATTATTTTATTTTTTTATGCTTATTTTTATTCTTAACTTATTATATATTATAATTAAGTATAAGGCACATAAAATCACATAATATTCAAATAATTCCTATGTATTATTTCAAAGTAGGTTTTAAGTGTTAACCCTAACTATTACACCTTTAAATTAATGCTTAACCTAGAAACACGAACGTTACAATTCTCTCCTCCTTAGGATGATTTCGTCTCGGAATCATGCATCAGCAAACAGATGTGGGTAACGACTCATCATGTCACTCTCTGTTTCCCAGGTGAGGTTCAGCCCCTTCGTATGTTTCCAGCGCACAAGCACTAAGTCAACCATCTTGCGGCGCAACTTCTTAGTCTTACGGTCAACAATCTCCTCAGGCTCTTCAATTAGCCTCTTATTTTCATCCATCCTTAACTCTGAAATTGGAATTATATCGGGAATTTCTACCGTAAACTTCCTCAAGTAATACACATGGAAAGTGTTATGAATACCATCTAGTTCTTCCGATAACTCTAGCTTGTAATCTTGGTTCCCAATCCTCTGAAGAACTTTGAATGGTCCTATAAACCTTGGACTCAACTTTCCTCTCTTTCCAAATCGTATAAGTCCCTTCCATGGTGAGACTTTGAGCAAAACTGAATCTCCAACTTCAAATGTTAGCGGTCGTGTTTTCTTATCAGCATAACTCTTTTGACGATTCTAAGCTGCTAACATCCTTACCTTGATCACTTTAAGCTTTTCAGCAGTCTGATGGACTATCTCAGGGCCCATAAACTGCTTTTCTCTAGCTTTAAGCCAACAAGATGGCGTACGACACTTCTGTCCATACAACGCATCATAAGGTGGCATCTTAATGCTCGAATGATAATTGTTGTTGTAGGAAAACTCTACCAGAGGTAAGTGCTCATCCCAGTTACCTTGAAGTTCTAGGGTACATGCTCTCAGCATATCTTCCAGTGTTTGAATCATTATTTTGCTCTGACCATCAGTCTGTGGATGGTAAGCTGTACTTAAAGACAACTTCATACCCATTTCTTCATGTAGGCTTTTCCAAAACCTTGACGTGAAACGACTATCACGATCTGATACAATCGTTAATTTTACACTGTGAAGTCTTACCACTCCCTTCACGTAAGCATTTGCAATCTTATCCATAGACCATTTATCATTGGTTGCTATGAAGTGTGCACTCTTTGTGAAACGATCCACGACTACCCAAATCATGTCGTGAGCGTTCTTCGTTCTGGGCAGTTTAGTCACAAAATCCATGGTGATATATTCCCATTTACCCATGGGTATAAGTAAAGGTTCTAAACTCCCATACAGTTTCTGATGTTGTGCCTTAACCCTTGCACATGTTAAACATTCAGCCATATACTTTGCAATATCGAGGTTCATCGTCGGCCACCAGTAGTAGGGTTTCAAATCCATATACATTTTAGTGCTACCTGGATGAATTGAGTACATGGTTTTGTGAGCTTCTTCCATTAGAAGATCATTTATTCCTCCCATCTTAGGTACCCAAATTCTATCTTGGAATACCTTCAATCCTTGTTTATTTGAACCGAATACCAACGTTTTGCCTAAACGTTCTTCCTTTCAGTCATTTTTCTCCAAAGCTTCTTCCTGAGTTTTCTTGATACTTTCCACAATCGTCGAGACAACTTCAATTCGTAACGATCTTGGCCTTTTTCTTTCAAAGTTTACTTTTTGACTTAGAGCATCAACTACAACATTTGCTTTACCAGGGTGGTAAAGTATCTCACAGTCGAAATCTTTGAGTAACTCTAGCCAACATCGTTGTCTCATGTTCAATTCCTTCTGATTAAAGAGATACTGGAGACTATTATGATCAGTGAAAAGTTTGCACTTCATGCCATAGAGGTAATGCCTCCATATCTTTAGGGCAAAAACCACCGCTGCCAACTCCACATAATGAGTGGGGTACTTATTTTCATGATCCTTTAATTGTCGAGATGCATATGCTATCACCTTTTCTCTTTGAGTTAGAACACATCCTAACCCGACTCCCGACGCATCGCTATACACTGCGAAATCTTCAACTCCATCGGGTAGAGAAAGAATTGGTGCTTCACACAATTTCTTCTTTAGCTTCTCGAATGCCTCATCGTGTTTCTCACTCCATGCATATGTGGCTCCTTTATGGCTCAAAGCTGTCAATGGAGCAGCTATCAAAGAAAAGCCTTGGATAAATCTTCGGTAATATCCAGCTAATCCAAGAAAGCTTCGAATCTCCGTGGGACTTTTTGGTCGTTCCCACTTCATTACAACTTCTATCTTTGCTTGGTTAACCATTATTCCCTCTTGGTTAACCACATGACCCAAAAATTGGACTTCTCGAATCCAGAATTCACATTTGGAGAACTTAGCACACAACTTCTCCTTCTTCAAAACTTCTAATACTTCTCTCAGGTGCTTTCCTTGCTCCTGCTGACTCTCTGAGTATATTAGAATGTAATCTATGAACACCATTAAAGATTTATCGAGGAATGGTTTACAAACCCTATTCATCAAATCCATAAATGTTGCTGGAGCATTGGTCAGTCCAAATGACATAAATAAGAACTCGTAGTGTCCATATCTCGTTCTAAATGCAGTCTTCTCAATATCCGGCTCTCTCACCTTCAGCTGATGATATCCTGACCTAAGATCGATCTTTGAGAAATAGATCAAACCTTGCAACTGATCGAATAGGTCATCAATCCTTGGCAATGGATACTTGTTCTTCACCGTTGCCTTGTTCAGCTCTCGGTAGTCTATACACATCCTCATGCTTCCGTCCTTCTTCTTTACAAATAGCACCGGAGCTCCCCAGGGTGATGAACTAGGCCTAATAAAACCTTTGTTCAATAACTCCAGAAGTTGTGTCATTAGCTCCTTCATCTCCGTCGGTGCAAGTCGGTATGGTGCTTTCGCTATTGGTGTTGATCCTGGCGACAAGTCTATTCGAAACTCCACTTGTCTATCAGGGGGAAATCCAGGAAGATCTTCGGGAAAGACTTCCGGATAGTCACACACCACGGGTATACTTTGTATCTCCTTCTTCTCCTTCTTAGTATCAATCACAAATTCCAAGTATGATGTGTATCCTTTGGACAAACATTTTCTGGCTTTCATCAAGGAAATTATTCCAGAATTTACTCTGTGTTTATCCCCGTACACCATAAATGACTCTTTTCCAAATGGTTTTACTCTTACCATCTTCTTCTTGCATAGTATCTCAGCATCATACGTACTAAGCTAATCCATTCCTAGCACGATGTCGAAACCATTCAACTCAATGGGTAGTAATTCCTCATGGAATTTATTCCCATTCAATTCGATGACGATATTTTTAATGCAATTACTAACAGGTATGAACTTGCCACTGGAAACTTCTACAACTATAGTATTATTAAGTTTATCTATAGGAAATGCTAGTCTTCTACCAAAATTATGTGATATAAATGACTAGTTGGCTCCAGAATCAAATAGTATATTTGTAGGCAAACCATTTACAAGAAAGGTACTTGAAGCGACGTCTGTTGCCTCTTTCGCAGCCTCAAGCATCATCTGGAAGGCTCTTGCCTTCGGCTTCAGTGGTTTGTTGGGTCTTCCTGCCTCCTTCTTCTTCGGGCAGTCCCTCAAAATGTGCCCCTCCTCGTTGCAATCATAACAAACCTTCTTAGTGAACGTGCATTCGTTGGCATAGTGCCCAGGCTTTCCACGTTTGAAACAAGTGACTCCTCCGTCACATTTCCCTTGGTGCTTCTTCTTGCATTTGTCGCACCATATTGCTTCGGCTCCTCCTCCTTTCGAACCAGACTTCGAAAATTTAGTCTTCTTACCGGAACTGAAGGATCTGTCAAATTTCCTTTCCTCTCCCACCTCCGCTCTCTCCAGACCCTTCTCTCGTATCTGAGTCTCCACATTCTTAGCAGCCCAGATGTCGGCTTTCAGAGTGGTATTTTGCTTTACCATTGGACCAAAGTCTGCTGGTAATCCGAGGGAAAATTTGTTAACCTTGGAGAGTTCAGTTGGGACGATGTGAGGAACAAGATTCATCTTTTCCATAAAGCTTGCAACATATTCAATAATGCTCAGTTTTCCTATCTTCAAATTCTGGAACTCGTTGTTGATTTCCAGAAGATCCTGCTCAAAGCAGTATTGCATCTTCAACGACACCAGAAAATCCTCCCACAACATCTTGCTTGCTTCACCTTTAGGCATTGAATCAGCTAGTAGCTTCCACCAGCTTAGTACTCCAAATTTCAACAGAGGAATCGCGATGACGGTCTTCTGACTATTGCTACACTTGCAACTCTCAAACATCATCTCCATCTCAGAGATCCAATTCATCACTTCCACCGGCATCGGGCTTCCAGATAGACTCAGTGGTTTGGATGGCATGAAATCCTTGTATTTGCATCCGCGTCCATCATTTCCTCCCTCCTGGTGGTTTTGCCTAACTATCGGTGGGTTGTCTTGACCAACAGTCCCATTGTAGTTTCCTCCTTCTGACTGCCCATCATTCAGCTCGCGCTGTTCAATTGGTACTGTAAGTTCTTCTCGGTTCTGTTGAAGTAAACACCTTGTTTCCTCCATTTGGCGATCTAACATCATCTGGATCATCGCTTGCACTCCGGCCATCGTCATTGGCTCAGGTGCCACTTCTTCGACAACAGGTATTTGTTGTATCACTGGAGGTTGACGCTGTTGATTGTCATTCACATTGGCATTTTTGACTCCACTTCGAGTTCTTGCCATGATGGTCTATACACCAAATCAGACGTTCAGTGTGTAGTGACGAAAATTAAGATAGGAAAACTTTATCTACGATAGACGTATTAAATCCTCCTTATTACTCCTAAACATTTACATGCTATTTCTAATATCGTAGTCAAACGTTTAGAATCCTAAACACATAAAGTTTCAAGATTCGGCCGGCAACAGACCATAGATTCGAACAAATAATAGCATATATGGCATCTTTATAGTTATAGCTATAACACAAAGCATTTAGCACATAAAAGCATTTTAGGCATCTTTCCTAAAATAAACTAGTGCTTGTGTCAAAAATATAGCAGGCACTCATCTCACAATCATCACTTAGCATTCTAAGTTTAAGTCTACAAATCCTACAATTTCCTAGTTCGCTTAAACTAGTGCTCTGATACCAACTGTGACATCCCCAAATTCACGGCCAGAAAAGACCGATTTGTTTATGCTTTATTTGAAAATCAAAGTATATTTTTAAAGAAATATAATGCGGAATTTGTTACCAAAAAAAATATGAAAAAGAATTTATCAAAGCATTTCCGTAGAATGTATTATATTAAAAACTTTGGGATATCATTGTTAATACAGATCAAAAGCATAAACATAAACAACATAGACATTATAATATCTATTTATTCTAGTAGCCTATAGTCCATTGATCTCTCATCAGATCATCACTCCTGTGCTCTCTTTCCACTACCTGTATACGAGAAAACTGAGTGGGTCAGGCTTAGGAGCCTGGTGAGCACATAGGGTTTTCAACCTGCAATAAATAAGTTTATTAATTTCATCAACCAACAATAACCTGATTACCCATTCCCGTTATCCTCACTTTACGTCCCTAAACATCTATCATAAGGGATCCAACCTAAGGATTATCGTCGGGATGGATACTACTGCTAAGGGGGTTCCTTAGCAATAAATGTCCTAAAGGAAACCATGTGGGGGATGGAGTACACCGGTGAACACATCGTTCACAACACCTACAGGTTGCGAGCGTGCCAGCGTTCCACTGGACTCCTCAGAATAGTCTGTGGTCGTCATCTATACTCCGCTAGATGACTGGATCAACAACGACAACATCGAGGCCTCTCATCATTTTGTCACACATCGTCTTATTACATCTACCCATGTGTTTACCCCAACATTTTTGTAGATATAAAATACATATATAGTTTAAATCATTTAAAACTTGTATAAAAACATTCATCCAGCATAGATAGTAAGTATACAGATAATATGCACACATATCAAGTAATATATAAAATACTTCATATCTATGTGTAAGATGAAAGTAACTATGCACTCATCGGGTAAGGTGGTGAGTCGGCACTCGGACAACACTTCGTTACTCTTAAAACAATTTTCCTCGACAAAACAACGGATTTTAAAGAAAACCAGGCTTCACTCGGAGTAGCGTTTCGAAACCAAAAGACCCTTTTTTCTCAGGACTCCGGGAGCCTCGGGGCTTCCTTCGGGAGCTAGGGGGTTTACTTAGGGTTTAGGGGCGTTTAGGAGAGCTAGAGAGAGAAGTGAGAAATGGTGTAAGGAAGTGAACGGGTCGATCTTGCTATTTATAGTAAGTTTTTATGACACTCACGTCGTGAGTGTCATAAGACTCACGTCGTGAATCTCATGATTCACTCCGCCGACTTGCCATTTGCGTCCCTAGCTTCGGATGGTGGCCATGACACCTCACGTCGTGAGTGTCATAAAGCTCACGTCGTGAATTGGATCTTATCCACTCGTAGCTTCTAGATTCCGAATTATGACAAAATTTCGTTAGCGTCATAAAACTCACATCGTGAATTAACTAGTTTAGGGTTTTTGAAAAGCTAAATCTTCGGAATGCCATAACTTTTGCATACGAACTCCGTTTTTGACGTTATTTATATCTCCCGAATCCTTGTCCCGACCACTACAAGTTTCTTCCTAGATTTTGGACCTATTTATTATTTTATTTTTTTTACTCTTATTTTTATTCTTAACTTATTATATCTTATAAATAAGTATAAGGCACATAAAATCACATAATATTCAAATAATACCTATTTATTATTTCAAAGTAGGTTATATGTGTTGACCCTAACTATTGCACCATTCAATTAATGCTTAACCTAGAAACACTGGTGTGTTACATATTTGTTTTTAATAGATTGGTTTATGTGAATCTAATGGTGGTATTATTCAAATTTGTAGGACATGTTGATGTGCATAGTGTCAAGCAAAGTAGCTCAGATGTTGTGAAGGTGGGCAACAAGTTCTTCTACTTCAACTATTATTTGTTGATGACTTTTATCTCTTTCACATTTGATGTATTACATTTGTCTACTATTGGAATGATTATTTGTATGACATTAGCTTTTGTGCAATGGATTGTATTTTTTATATATGATATTTTATTTTCTATTATTAGACATGAAATGCAAATTTAATTTGAAAATTAGTAAATCTATAAATAATTTTTTTAAAAAAAAATAAAAGTAAAATTACGATACGCAAAAATGTGTGTCATCTTCATTTATAACATGGCCTTTTTTAACAGCAGCTTTAATGATACGCATCGTGTGTCGTAAATGCACATCGTCTCTCGTTACGCGCATTTCCGCGTCGTCTGAGCGTTTTACGACGCCAAATCATAAAAATTATCATTAAGCCCTAATTAGCTCAAAAATGGAAAAATCAATTACCTCATGTGTTTTTTATGCTCAATCCAAGTCATAATCACCCACAATCGCCTCTTGATCATCCACCGCCATCGAAATCATCGGAGCTTAACTATGGGGGTGTTTGAGTATGTTATGCCCATAATAGATATAAACTAATCTTTTGATCTGTTTTGTTGTCACGTGGTGACTAGGTCTTGTTCATGTCGTGAGAGTATTTTCCACGCTGTGGTGAACATACAACCACGTCGTGGTTTCTGGGAATCAACAAAGTACATTGTTGATTCTATTCCAGCTTTGGGGCATTTTTCTCCCAACTTCAAACATGCATATTTGCTTTGTTTCTTATCTGTTTTCAATGGTATACACACAAAGGTGGAAGCATAGCTGCGAAGGTGGGAGCATAGTCTACATGTTTGTTAAGTCATATCACATTGAATTAATACAGATCTTAATCTATTAAGTCACGAAATTGGCCTAAAAAGCATAAAAATACCAATTTTACCCTTTTGATAAAAAAAAAATGCATCTCACGCATTGTTTTTCTAGAACTTACTCACTTAAACTCTTATAGTGACTTAAACTTGTCTTGGCTGTTTTCATAAAATTACAACTTTATATTCTTATATTTTTCCCATTAATGATCAAATTAACATTTTGGTCAATATTTGACTAAAAGTCAAATCTTTCTACATTTTAGGTTGTTACACAAAGAAACAAGATCCTTGTAACCATGTATATCTAGAATCACATCGTCACAAAGTACTTACCTACATGCTATGATGAATAGCCTAACTTGAGATGAATGGACGAAGTTGTAATGCTCTATAAGGCTTCGTATAATTCTCGATTTCACGTTTAATAGACAATTTTTTAAAGCTTGACTTTAAGCTGAATGGAAAATTGTTTAGGTTGTGAATGAAATTTTAAGACTTACTGAGAAATCTCCTAGGGTGTACAAGACTAAACTTGATTATAGAATAAAAACTAAAGGCATATCCAAGTCATTGATAAATTTTAGTTTTTAACTTTTAAGAAAAAACTTGAAATTGAAAAAAATACTCCATTCAAGAGTAAGACCTTAAAACTTTTAAGTTAAAGAAAAAAAAAATTCTAATCCAAAATTCTAACAAGTAACTTTTTAGAGCTTTCTAGAAACTTTTATTTTTTTAGTTTTTATGTTTTATGTTTTACACTTTAAAATTATAGTTTACAACTACCTCCTTTTAAAGAATACTCTACATAAATAAAATATTTTTTTTAACCGTAAATACAATATATTCCTAAACTATTCAAAATTCATTTATGTTTCAGACGACACTTGAATCCTCCACTCTAAGAAGAGAGGACAATACCTAATACCACTGAGCTAGAAACCATTTGGTACACAAATAACAACTTACAACTTTCGGCAAACAGCTAGCTTTGTCAAAACAATATTAAAGACATCGGATAAAGACCGAAACTAAAAAGGTAAAATCAGTAACGACATAATATTGACTAATTAGGTGGAAAAGATTTTAAGTAGAAATGACGAGTCGGGGTCTTAAGGTCGCATCATAGGTCTCGACATCTTGTTTTAGAGTTGGTCTCGGTGTGATGGGGATTACTTTTTTGTGTGTATAGTCTTCGTAGGAACTTAAGAGATCAAAGTATGATGTTAACTAATCTAAATTAATATATAAGAATGGGCAAGAAAAGTTTCGATACAATCTATGATATTAGATTATAAGAAAACATATACTTGATCTTATCTCTTGTTAAATCCACGAGTAGTCTAGTAGTGGTCCCTTTCCGTTAAACAACAAAAATAAATGCAGTTTTAAGCTAATTTCCACTTTGACCCTTTAATCATTAATATGTTTTCTACGTGTCAAAGCTTCACTATCTACTTTTCAGTCCACTTGAATTTTAGGTAACTTCAAACATCTGTCGTACTTACACATGGATTAACTGTATAAACCTACTAAACTTTATCTTAAATTTTAGTTGGGTTATTGAAGTTTTACAATTATTATAATATAACATTAAACTTTGAGAAAGATAGTTTAAGATGCTGTTTTAAAAACCGAATTTTTAGTTGAATTGGTGTGATACACACCTTCTAATAGTCTAATCGGTTTCTAAAACTTTCATGTTCATTTAAAAAAAAATTGGTATAAAGAAAAATTTCTCAAAAATCCAATACAAGGAGATCTTTGTCATTTTGAAAGTCTACAAATTCGATGAATATGAGCATTAAAATTCAAATCAATTCTACTAACCAGGTTTTTGTAAATACCAGTTAGTTATTTTGGTTCAAAAATAAATATAAAATCATAATAAATTGAAAATGAACTTTTTTTTTTCGGTTCTGATCCAATGGAATCGAACCAATTTTTAAAACATTTGTTCAAGATCATTTAGACGAAACTTATATTTAGACGAAACTTATATTTCATATAAAAAAATATATAAAAATTAACTAACTAAGTTGGGTAGTTGGGGTGAATCTAGGATGATGCAAAGCAAAAGTAGGAGATTTCATTTACTTGTGTGTTTATACAAAAAGTACACTATAGTGCCTGTGTGACAGCACACACTAG
Source organism: Lactuca saligna (assembly GCF_052625555.1). Lineage (NCBI taxonomy): Eukaryota > Viridiplantae > Streptophyta > Magnoliopsida > Asterales > Asteraceae > Lactuca > Lactuca saligna. The sequence continues at coordinate 131,756,649 of NC_136418.1, read as the reverse complement.
ATTACACATGCAATCCAAGAAACGTATACAAACGTGTACACGATTACCATATTTACCACATTTTGACCCTGCATCCCTTTACTCACACTGATCTGCTACAATCAGCTACACCGAACCCCACTCTTCGATTCACAATATCAAATTCCACCCATTGATTTTGCTGATGAAAATTCCCTATAATATTACTAGGAACACCTAGTCCTTCTGATCGTCCGATCCCCAAGCAACTAATCCCACGGCCCACATCATCCAATACCCTCTCTTTTCCAATCACTACTTCCACACCCTTGTCAAGTTCAAACACCATGTTCCCTATCAACCGTCCGATCTCCATCGCATTTCCTTGAAAACACAAATCCAACGATCCGCGATACACGTACCCTTTTTTATATCTTGACCCCGCGAGTCGGAGGATCTCTTCCCGGATCTTTTTATACGCTTCGTCCACTAAGTACGTGTACTCAGTACCTGAGTCGATCAGTGTCTGACCGGACCCACCTGCGTCTGGTCGAAACACTGATCGCGAAATATTTAATCGTTTCGCTCCGATTCGGATACCGTTTAACCCGAGGGTGTATGCATAAGGGTCAAAATTGGGAGAGTGTTGACTATTGGGAAAAGTCAAAATGTCAACGTATTTAAATGTTTTGGAGTAAGGATTTTGACCTAGGTAAAAAGCTCCGGAGGGTTTAATTTTGGCATTATTTTGACGTGTAGGAGTACAATAAGAGAACTTGGAAATTTTAGCTTGTGAAGCGAAGGACAATCGTCCGAGGTTCATTCCCAAAATACCCTCGGCCTCGTCGGAAGCAGTAGCACATCCGAGGGTGATAGGAGGGGTACTTTGGTAACGAGAAAACGTAATTTTTTCTCTGACTAAATTACCCTCGGCGAGAGTACCATCTGCGTAGAAGTAAGAGTAGTGGCAAAGGCGATTTTGGTCACAAGTAGTGGGGAGGGTAAAATCGGGAACTCGTGGTTTACAAATAGGGTGATTACAGGGGAGGATAGAGAAAGAGGAAGAGAGAGACGGATCAAACGACGCCGTAGGGGTTTTGTTGTGGCACTGGATCCATGATAACTGGCTACCGGTGTCTAAAACCATCTGTTGCGCTTGTGGTGGAGTTCCGATTGGGAGAGAAACAACCAGAGCCATTGAATACTTGAACGATAGCTTGTGATTGGGATTCGACGTCGATGATGGTGTTGATTGAGGGAGGGAATTGCGTAGAAGCTTAGTTGCAGCGGATTTGTGAGAGAGAGGAAGGTAAGAGAGAGAGAAGGAGAGAGAGTTGTTTAATGGGGTGTTCTGAATTGAGAAGGAGAAGGAGAAGGAGTTGATGAAGAGGAGGAAGACGATGAAACAGTTGGAGTGGAGTGTAAGAGGAGCCATGGAGGAGGAGGGAGGAGAGTGGTGGTGGTGGGTTAATATGGTTGAAAGGAAGAATTGTGGGGTTTATATTTGGAAGAGAAAGGGGGACAAGAGTCGGAAAAGAACAATACAAAGCCGAAAGAGGGAAGCAAAAACGCGTTTTTTAAGTTTTTGGGGAGAGATAGTTGGGTGGTTGGGCTTTGCTTAAAATTCAGTCATGCTATGTTTTATTCTTTTAGTTTATTTTTATACGATACTAAATTAATTAAATATAATATAAAAATGAAAAAAATTAATTTCGTATATAAAGTTATTGCTTTTTGTTTTAATAAAACAGTAATGTTTGCTTTTTAATTTATCTTTTTTGCTTTGTATTTTTAATTGTTTTAAAGTGTATAAAACATTAATTTTTGTATGATTTTTTATTGTAAATGAAATTGAGAATTTTATTATCCATGTATATATAATTCTTTTTTTATTTATGTGGATGTAAAATATTTTTTTTTTATTATAATTTATTTTGGATATATATGTATAGTAAAACATGTTTGGAACATGTATGTCGAATCAAAAACTATTTATCAGTAAGAGAGGATTCACAATTATAAAGATATTTCATCATACTTTTTATAACATTAAAAATGTTATTGTGTCCTCGTTATAAACCAAAAAAATTCATCAACTTATTAAGGTTCCATCAATTATATTCTATTTCATTTTAGTATTTTATTTTTGTATAAATTAATATATCTTATATTAAATCAATGTAGCTACATATTATATATGTATTAATATTTAATCTTTTTCTATATTTAAATAATACTTTATGTTCTTTTTATATATATAAATACATAAATTTTTTCGGAGTGCTAATATATTTATATTATATGTTTTTATAAAATTATATTTAGTTGTTAAAACATTTTCAAATCTCTAATGTACTTTGTGAAAATAAATTTTTAAAAAAATAAACATGTAAATGAGAACAAAATAAAACGTAAAACAAAAATAACAATATTAAATTTACAAACATTCTATCCCACTATAACAATATTTATTTTCAATCTGGGAACTAAATATAAGATATATTTTTATACCGATGAAATAAACATCAAATAATTTGGCAAATACATTATACATATGTTTTTCCACATGATTTGATTTACCATATTCTCCCACTCAAGTGCATGTATGGCTTCAATTTGGTTGCCTACTTTCTTTCTTTTAGTTGAGATATACAAAATATCATTGGAATTTTATTATTTTCAATTAAATGTATATAAAAAATTATTACATCATAATACTTGTGCAAATAACTAAATGGTCCTTCTGGCGTAATGCAAAACCGAAAAGTATAACTTCAGTTCAAGTTTCGATTTAATTAAGAGTATTTATATAGTTTCAATTTATCAAATTTATCTTATTTTGTTTTTTTTCCTTCTTATTTTCTCCTTTTGTCTTTTTATTTTTACTTTTGTAATTATATATATTTTACATATCTTTTGTTATTATATTAATTAAAGCAACAAATTAAAAAAAAAAAAAACCCATAAAAATGGTAGAACATTTTGGTAGGGGTGATACTAAAAAAAATTCCAAATAAATATATATTAGTAGTGTCACTCGTGTTTTAAGTAGGTGCACCAATAGAAAAAACATTAAAATAAATTTTTTTTATCAGAGCAGTGGCGCGGAACCCTTGGGGCACCACTAAGGTCCGTCACTGAAAACGGTCCACATGATTTATTGTTTTTTCTTTAGATTGATTACATTTTCGTTAGTTTTAAGCCTAGAGAATAAGCAAAAAAAAAAATTTAAAAATAAATAAAAAATCTTTATATTTTGGTTCTATTAACAAAAAGATTACCTTAAATTTTATTTTATTTTATTTTATTTTTTTGCAATCTAACAACATTTCCAAAATAACCCTTATAACAGATAATGTATGTTTTAGAGGTTAAATTGAAAAAAAAAACATAGATGACTTTTTTGTTAATAAAATTAAAGTTTAAAGACTTTTGAAGATTTTATTTTTTATACGTATTAGTTTAGTTGAAGAAAACTTATATATATTTATTAAAAAATTCAAAATAAAGATAATTTTTTTTTATTACAAAACACAATAATAAAAATTGATGTCATTTTGGAATTTTTTGTGATTATCTTTTATAAAAATCATTACTACAATCATAAAGATATCATCTATATTAAATATAACTTAAGAAGATCTTGTTGATTTGTCGCAAGAAGTGCATTTTTAGATCAAATGCTACTTTGTTAAAATTTTAGGTCTTGGGTGTAAAACGTTGACTATAAAACTACCACTTACCAGAGATCATTTCACAATCGAACGATGCTTCAGAAAATATAGGCTTATTAGAGGCTGTTATTCCTAAATATAGCTCCATTACATACATTATATGTCCTAGAAACGCACTTCTTACGACGGATCAACTAAAGTATGTTTTTGTCTTTACTAATGCCTCATATTTGTCAAAAAAAAAATCATTTTAACCTTTTATCATACCTAAAAAGTAGTGAACGAAATCGCCTCCTCCTCACCTCTCTCTCCTTAAATCCTATGGTTTCCTAAGTTTTGCGTGTTAACCACTAGAGACCGCCCTAGTTTTAGAGCTAGTTTTCCTGGAGACTACAAAGGGTATTTGATTAGCTTGTTTCGAATCAAGCAAGCGGTAGGTGGTTCTATTCATGAATTTTATTAGTAGGGTTTGTAGTTTTTGTTTCATAATTATGCTGCTATTAATTGAGAAAAGACATAGATCCATTTAGGTTGCATGTACCCTTAAGAGTTAAGTGAAATTTCGTATGTACAATGTTGTTGTGATCTAAAAGCCCCAATAGTGGTATCATAGTCATGCTTTTATATTAGTAGTGCATAAAAGATGAAACCAGAACAAAAAATATAAATCAACAATTTGTCGTCGCCACAATGTGGGCAACCCTCTGCCACGTCGTGGCAACTACCTGAAATTTGAATTTTATGATTTTATTGTCTTATTCAAAAGATAGGATAATTAATAGTTGTTTAATATTATTTTAAATGTCTAAAATTTAAATATCATAACAAGATAATTAAGAATTCTAATTTGAATATAGAAGATTTTAAAAAGGTAATTATCCAATTATAAGATAATTAGATAATGGAATTATCATTTAACAAAGATTTAATTATATTTAATTAAAACTTTAATTAAAAATAATTTTTAAATCTTATTTAGTTCAAATATTAATTATTAAAAGTTATCTGAATTAATATGATTTGAACCTTGTAATTTAAAAGAGTTTTAAAATACACCCTATACATATGTATAATAGTATATTACTATATGTATAACTAAAAGTCAGTCAAATCAATAGTATGCCTCATCCACGAAGCTACACTATAAGAGATGTATAACGAAACAACTTATAAAATGACCGTTGAAAGGCTGTTCTTTTCACCCACTGCTTTTTTGTGTAGTGAATGGTAGTTAGCCAACCGGGTTTGATAGTACAGTCACATTAAAAGTATAATGTATAAAGTATTAGAACCTTCTATAAATCTCACTCTAGTTACTTTAGGAAAAATGTGAATTGTTTGCTAATCGAGGAAAACACACATCAATTCTTTCCAAGTAGTTAGTGGAGCGTGTGTGGATAATCGACACACTGATGTGGGACTACAAAGATGAAATGATGGCATATACTCGATTGTATGGTTGTTAATGGAGCATGTGTGCTTAATCGACACGTCAATGTGAGATCATAAATGACCCTGAGGATGTCACGCGGGTGTGTATGGTTATTCACATCTTATTTGTGATCCTCGACATCTCAGTCACAAATCGAAGAGCATAATTTGAGACTAACACACCATTGATTGTTGAATGAATCTAAAATGATTTAGAAGTTCCATTGTGATTGAAATTGGTAAAATGCTTTACCTACCTGATATAGATTCGCGATGTGACTACGACATCCATCTTCATATTAAGATCCGTATATATGGATCCTAGCGTTAATTTAAAATTAGATTAGCAATTAACGAATAAATCAAATTATTTAAACTTTCTTCTTTAGGTTAGATGGAATCCTCTCCCACCTCCTCGCTTTCTTTCTAATTCTATATTCTCTTTGTTCTCTATCTAGAATGGCTCATTTGTTATAGGATATTCCTCGATTTTGTATTGAGAATGATGTCCATAATAAGCATATATCTGTAAATCAAATATGCGTCAACTTGGAAGAAGTTGTTATTGCTATAAAATGTAGATTTGTCAAATGGGTCTCTTGCATCATTATGTTTATGTCCTCGATGTTCCAAAATGACCTTTTATGAACATGTGAACATATGAAAAGAATTTGTATTTGAGTGAAATGTTTCACCAAAAGGCAAGAAACACAATGATTTGAAAATCATCAAAAGTTCCTAATTATATTCAAATTAAAGAAGAGAGTTTTGTATGTAATCAATAAAAGCTACATAGACAAACTTGAGTATCTCAGTGTTACCCTTGACATATGTCTTGCTATAGATCTTGTGCTTGGATCTTTCATTAGTTATTATGATAACTTTTACTTGAATTATCATATGAATATTATGGAGGAAAACATTAATGGGATTGTTAAGCCTTCTCCAGATTGGGAAACTAGAAAAGAATTAGATATCTTATCCAATTCTAATTATCACTTTTGAATGTTGGTGCAATGACTATGAAATGTTTGAATCCTAAATGGAAAGGAATAGTTTTGGTCGAAACCTCTCATTATGATGGAATGGAATTGGTATGTACCTTATTCCACGCAACCATGATTCAAAAGAGGCAAGTTGAAATTAATGTGAAGACAAGGATAAAAGGAAACAAAGATTGCCCTAAGTATTTTGGGATGGTTATGTCAAATGTTTGACTCTACATCAAGTACTTAAATAATCAAACTCTAAATACTTCCAATTCCTGGCTTCTTAATGCAAGATGTTGAAATCACATTTGGATGACATTGTAGGATCTATAGAAAGGAAGGAAGTTTAATCATTGAAAGCTAAACCCAATCATTGGAATGGACGGATGTCGCATGTCTCAATGATTGAGGATTTCAAGCTTATGCTTACTAATGGAGTTAGGCTTAAACTACTTATCTACTATTAGTCTTCGAAGATTTCTAGAAATCAAAATTTCATCTTATGCGTTGTATAAACATGCATTTTAATTTTCAATTCATAATTGAAAGGTGACAATTCTAGTTTATAAAGATGATGATTTATGTTTAAATCACCTTTTTGCAATTGACATTCATGGAAATGTAGTTTGTGTTTCTAATAATAACAGTGATCACTGAGTATTTATTCCTTTAATAGTTTAGATATGATCACCATTGTGACATGATTGCCTTATCCACATAAGTGAGAATCACATCACCAAGCTCTAATTGGATCAGAATTGGAATTGTTCAAATTTAATTTGAATGATGTATGTGAATCTTGTATGTTGGAAATATGACTTTGTTACCATTCACATGGACATTTAATATGTATAAAATATTGTTAGACCTTCTATACACTAATGGTTGTAGACCTGTAAAATCCACCACAAAGGATGACATATATTACCATGTCATATTTATTGTGAAACATCACAAGAATACGGTCCAAAAATTTCATTTTGATTATTTATAAAAATCCATAAATACCATTTGTCATTTCATAAAAAGATATGCAATGTATCTTAAATCATCATAATAAAATACTGTCTCAAAATCAAATGCGAAATATCAGAGTCTAAACATCCCAAGCTGAACCAAATGGTGTGTGCACTGCAATCATCTCGAGCTCTTCCCCTTGCTACCGGAAGTATCTGAAATGAAAACTAAAAACTGTAAGCACAAAGCTTAGTGAGTCCCCCCAAACTACCATATACCATACACATAATCACATAATGCCATACATTGGGCCATGCCCACTAAATTGGGCCCCGCCCGACATCGGATCATATCTGGCATCGAGCCCCGCCCAGCATCAGATCGTAGTCCGACATCGGACTGAAATCCATTATACATATCACATACGAACCAACATATAACATAAACATATAAGCTAAATCCTTCCTCGGGCTTACCCCGACATCGGATCGAAGTCCGGAACACATAATACATAGCATATAACTAAAAATTCCTCAGGCTTACCCCAACATCGGACCAAAGTCCGAAACATATAAACAAACACATGCAAGAATCATGAAAGACATCAGGCATACAAATCCTTCCTTGGGCTTGCCCCGACGTCGGACCACAGTTCGGAAACATATAATCTACATCGACCTGTCCCTAGCATCGGAACTAAGTCCGGCATACACTAACATACATAAACGGGATGTCAATGGTACCTTAGACCCGTTCCTAATGGAGGAAAAATCACCTCTCGAGCTGACAGCTGAAATCTCGTGTGAAGAATCTCTAATGGTTGCTCTAATTGACTCCCCGACTATCATCATCACAATAAGCACTCAGTCAAAAATTGATAATTCTTCTAAGGGTAAAATAACCATTTTACCCCCTGGTCAAAGTCAACGTTCTGATCAAATTCAACATTCTCGTCAAAGTCAACATTCTGGGTTGACCAACTCACCGAGTCAACCTATCAACTTGCCGAGTTCTTTAATTCAACAGTCCTGAAATCGTGACCCAACTCACCGAGTCATCCCCCCGACTTGTCGAGTTCTATCGAGATACTCATGGTCATGATTTAGCAAATCAACTCATCCAGTCTCTTCACAGACTCGTCGAGTTCTATCTTAAGCTGAAACGGGACAACACGACCCAACTTGTCGAGTTCCTCTGCCTGTTTCGCCATCTTAATAGATTATGCCTCTACTCTCAGATCCAAAGTCCAAACTTCGTCTATACATTGGAAATGCCGCTTTTACGGGTAAAGTTTCCAACTTTACCCTCTAATAGCCCATCTTAATGGGTTTAACTAAAATCCTAGTTCCTTAGGACATATATTTTGTCTAAAAGGCTTATTACTCCAACTCAAAGCATGAAAAACGAGATCTATGTCTTAGATACCAAATGAACACGTAAAGTCTCCGACTTTACTTTCATGCAGGACCTTTTGGGCTAAAAAGGGCCAAAATGACACTCTAAGGCTTGCATGGGGACTCCTATGGAATAAAGTTTGCACCTTTATGCCATAATAGTCCTTCAAGATCGTAGATCAAGAAGAATACCCATTTGGATCGTCCATTCTTCACATGCTAGCATACTTGGACCAAAACCCTCATAAATATGAAAAGAAGAGATCAAAGAAACCATTGAGCAAGGTTGGGACTTGCTTACCCGAAAATGTAGAAGATAATGTGTAGTTTCTGGATCTAGTCTTTCCATCTTGAGCCCTCTAGCTTTCTCTTCTTCTACAAGCTTCAAAAACACACAAAGATCAGTCAAAATGGCTCACAATCTCAAGCAAATCATTAGGGTTTCGTGGATTTGGGTTTAGGACTTGGAGGCTATAAGTGAAGCTGAGGGGTGGGGATTAAAATGCTTAAATAGGGTGCAAAACCCTGAAATTAGGGTTTCATCTGGGCAGCCCTAATTGTCAAGTCAAGGCTGTAACATCCTGAGATTTGTAGATCTTTCTGAATCCTCTCTGTTTATTTTTCCATTTATAGTCCCTGGGGTTCGTAGAATCGAGCCATGAGAAGCCTAAGGGCTAGAGTTGAAACTTTGAAGACAAGACGAGTATGCTAAGCATACTAGGAGCGCCCAAGCACGTTGGGCGTACACTTGTGTATGCTAAGTGTACTTGCGTTAGATGGAAACCCTAATATTTAGGGTTTGAGTGCTATATAAACATCCTTATGAGCTCAAAACCCTCCATCGTCTCAGCCTCTACAGTTTTGAGTAGTTTTCCCCAAACCCTAACCCCTTTCTTCAGTGTGTGAGCTAAAAGTGGGTATTTTAAGTAGTTGGAGAAGAAGGTCTTGCATCAATAAGTTGGAGAAGAAAGAAAAGCTTGTAGATCTGAGGATTCTTTATGCTCTAGAAGCTCCAGGAGGTAAAAAGCTCCAAACTTTATGCTTGTATGATATAGATCTTCCCATGCTAGCTTTATGGAACAATTTCTTCTCCCAAAAGTCCTAAGTTGGTGCATGTTATGATTTAAACGAAATAAAATGTCCTTTTAGACCCTAGAGAGGGTCCTAAGTGATAAAATGTTGTCCTAATGGTTGGAAAAGTCCCATGCATATAGTAGGAAGGTCTTAATGGGTTAAGTCCATGTATTAAGAACTTTCTGGATGTCCAAATTCTTAAAGTTCAAGACTTTATGGCTCAAAGACACATTTGGTTGATGGATATGGAATTTGGGCTTAAGTGCTTAAGCCATTAAGCACTTATTAGGGTTTTGGCAAAACCTCGCGTATGCCCCGCGTAATTTCTGTACGCCCAGCATACTGAGTCAAACACCCTGATGGTGGTCAACGCAAAACGGAAGTATGCTCAACGTACTAGAGGAGTACGCCCCATGTACGCCCTCTGTTGGGCTTTGGGATTGGGCTCCTTTATGGGCCAGTTGACATGGGCCTTGCTGGGCTTTCTGAATAAATGTGTTTTAGGACATTAATGGTAATAGATATTAAATGAGGACAATTTGGGAGTTGGGACCCAATTGGGAAAATTGGGCCAATAATGGGCTTTAAGTATATGGACTTCTAGACAGTGGATTTGATAATTGGGCCTTGGCCCAAATTAGAGAAAAGGCAAAATGGACTATGTGGACCCTTAGCCAAGATTTATATCCCATGTGTTGACTTAGTAATTGTTTTTTTGGATAGTTCAGGATTTTCGGTGAGATAACGATCAGAGACTTTCAGTCCAGTTCTGCACTACTTGTGAGGTGAGTTCTCCTCACTATATCAACTGGGTTTAAGGCACCAATGTTGGCCCTTTTGGATTTGTATCCAGGTTATTGCATGATATGGTTATTGATTTACATCCTGGTAGTTAGGATGGTGATATGCTCAATGACCTGGTTAGGTCGGTATCTTAGTATATAGGATGATGCTATGTTTGTGACCGGCTAGGTTTGTTTACTGGTTATATGACGTTGCTATGATTAGGGATATATTATATCGGTTTGACTGTTATATATGCTAGCGTATGATATTTATGTGCACATGATTATTTGATTGGAGGTTGGGTTGAGGTTGTCCTGCTTTGTGCTGAAGGCCAACATACCCAGGGTGGTCTAGATAGACTGAAGGCACTATGAGGTGGTCCAGTCAGGCCGAAGGCCCAAAGAGCTATCCAAATAAGCTGTAGGCCTTGCGAGGTGGTCTAGACGTGTCAAAGGCTCGGAGAGCAGTCCAGATAGGCTGAAGGCCTGCAAGGCGGTCCAGTCAGGCTGAAGGCTCACTATGCATGCGGTTTGCTTATATGTTATTGATATGTTTATGGCGTTGGTATTTTGGGGGTAACTCACTAAGTCTTCGAGCTTAAATTTATCGATTATTGTTTCAGGTACTTCTGATGATCGCGGGAAAGCAAAGGCGTAATCGTACACCTCCTTATGTTTTCATGTTTTGATTCTGGGATACTCTGATATTATACTATTATGAAAACAAGTTTTGTAATAATCATTGGTTTTAAAATGTTTTAAAATTTTTAAATTTGGCATGATTTTTATGCATGTTACAAGTTGGTATCAGAGCCTTGGTTTGACTGAATTGGAGGAAACACTTGTGTGCCTCCACTCTTAAACTAAGGACAAGAATATTAAAATGATTTTTAATGGTTTTTAAAATAATAAATGAGGATGCAAGTGTAGGATCAGTCGGAGCTCGCGAATAGACCCCAAAATTGATGGGTTTTGAGCATTTTAACACTCCTATGGTGTACATGCAACCCTAGAAACATTGGATCTGTGTTTTCTCTATTATACATGCAAACTTTTATTTTCCAAGGCTTTCATCCTAACTAGCATATTATGGGGTATATGTATTACAAAAAACTAGTAGAACGACATACGTTTCTTGTCGCTTGGATTCCTTAAGACTTTGTGAGCCTAGCACCACAAATGTGATGCCTAAAATGCTTCACACAATACCACCAACAAAATGGAATAACTTGAGAGAAGATTATTAAGCACCAAAATCAGCTAGCCCTCACGAGAATCACTTAGGTGCCAATGTGCTAACATGAGGCTTCTTTATATAGTGTGTATATTAGGGTTACACCATGTAACTCATGAATTTCCACATTCCTCATGATCCATGGGTTTTAACCTCCATGGAGTATCCATGGGTAACCACATGGGTTTAGCCCATCATGAAGAAATATGGATCATAAACCTACTATATAAGAGTGAATGATTTACCAATCAATCCCCATTTCTTTAATTAGTCTCTTTTGATCACAAAATTAACTCCAAACTAATTCTTGATCAATACTAATTAAATAATTCATATTAATATATTAGAACTTATAATATATTAATAAGCCATAAATATCCTCTTCTCACCAAAGTCTATCTAAATTGTTCTGATGCCATGCAACCCAAATGGACCATGCCAAATCAGGTCAAGTACATACCAAATATAGTTATGGACTTAGACATCTTATCCAACAGTCTCCCACTTGGATAAGTCTAATAACTATAGATGCAAGTACGACTTCAGGATCCGACAAACAATCGTAGCTCTTTCAAAGTCATGCGAAACTAAGTTGTGCCATTTATGATCAGTGATCATATAATCTTTTGTAAGATATCAACCGAACAAATACATGGAACAACATCGTACTTATTGTCTAACAGTTTTGTTTCCTGATTTTCGATTTTTTTTGACATAGAACTTAATCGAACACATCAATTGAGTTCTAACCGGGCCCGATACATAGGTCAAAAAAATCATCGAGGGGCCCAAGATATCGCTTTTAATACTCTAAGGACTAAAAGGAACAAATAAACTTTGACTCATATGCTTGTACTAACAAATCATCAAGATGTACACAACACCATGTTTTATAACATCAAGTTACTGATGCGTTTTCATGCTATCAATGCACAACCAACTCATAGTCAACAACTCACATCTCTTGGTTTGAAGACTTATATGATATTACCGTCTCATGATCACTCGAGATAAATTCCATGAAGTGATACAAGTGAGCTTGGATTGATTCCAATACTTAGAACTTATGAGCACTCATGAATGTTGCAGCAACAATTGTTATGTCTAATAAAATTCAGACAAATCTACAAACCAAATTCATGATAGTCTTATTTCAATACCTACTTCAATGTATGATCAACTGTGGATAGTTTTGAATAATATGATATAACATAACATAATTATTCTGGAAGTCAAAACACGCAAAATGAAACAATAGTAAATGATTGACACAAGACAGTACCATACTAGTAAATAAAAACACCTTTTATTTAAACATCAAATGTCAATTACATTTCAACTATTACAAATTTCGAAAGCTATCTAATTACTAAAACTTATATCATCCTTCAGCCTAATTCCCCTCACATTCTGTAAATGCTTAACCATGCACAGTCCCTTCGTGAGGGGATCTGCTGAGTTCTCATCAGATGATACCCTCTTTGCCACGAGGAGTCCTTCTTCGATTCAATGTCTAATGAAGTGGTATTTTCTGTCGATGTGCATGGATCTTCCGTGATCCCTTGGTTCCTTGGTTAAGGCAACTGCACTCTTGTTATCACGAAAAATCTTCATAGGCTCATTTATAGCTGGTACAACTCCAAGGTCTCCAATGAAGTTCTTCAGCCATATTGTCTCCTTCGCCGCCTCGCTTGCTGCTCTATACTCTGATTCGCAAGTTGAATCAACTATTGTCTCCTACTTGGAACTTTTCCTAGTAATTGCTCCTCCATTTAGGGTAAAGACTCAGCCCGACTGAGAGCAGAAATTATCCCTATCAATTTGAAAGCTAGCGTGACTATGACCCACTACTCTCATGTAACCACTCCCACCAAGGGTAAGGATCGAGTCCTTAGTCCTCTGCAGGTACTTGAGAATGTTCTTTACTGTAGTCCAGTAAGCCTTTCCAGGATTCCCTTGATATCTGCTGACCATGCTCAAAGCAAAGGCCACATCATGACAAGTACAAGTCATAACATACATGGACAAGCCTATAGAGGAACCATACAATACTTGACTCGTCTCAGTTATCTCAGCCTCTATACTCGGGCTCTAAGTCTTACTGAGTTTGGCATTACTCTGGATCGGTAAGTCACCTTTCTTGGAATCCTGCATGTTGAACCTATTCGCCACCTTATCCAAGGAGGTACTTTAACTAAGTCCAATTAGTCTCCTACTCCTGTCTCTCAATATCCTTATCCCTAGGATATAGGCAACTTCTCCAAGGTCCTTCATAGAGAAACACTTCCCAATCCAAAACTTAACCTTCTGCAAGGTTGGGATGTCATTTCCTATGAGTAGTATGTCTTCCACATACAATACCAAAAAGCTAACTATACCCCCATTAGCCTTAACATATACACATGACTCATTCTCGCTCCTCGAGAAGCTAAACTCTTTGAATTTATCATCGAAACAAAGATTCCATCTATGAGATGCTTGTTTAAATCCATAGATGGATTCTTAAGCTTATACACTCTATTAGGGTACTTTTCATCGACAAAACCCTCTGGCTGACTCATGTAAATATCCTCAGCTAACTTTCCATTAAGGAAATCGGTTTTAAGATCCATTTTCCACATTTTATAATCATGAAATGAAGCAATGGATAACATAACCCTAATAGACTTAATCTTTGCTACTGGTGAGAAGGCCTCATCATAGTCAACTCCCAGAGTTTGAGTAAATCCCTTCGCAACCAATCACACTTTATAAGTGTGTACATTCCCATCCATGTTGGTCTTCTTCTTGAAGATCCATTTGCACCCGACTGTCTTACAACCCGGTACATTGTCAACCAAGTTCCAAAATTGATTTTCATACATAGACTGAATCTCGCTGTCCTTAGCCTCTTTCCATTTGGCAGATTCAGGGCCTGCCATGGCTTCCTTGAAGTTGTTAGGTTCATTCAAATTTATCAGTGTACTATTACTGATAATTGCATCACCTTCTATAGTAATATGGAAACCATAATAATAATCAGGTGTGTTCCTAAGAAAAGTTTCCTCATCAGGTTGATTGCTAGTGTTTGAGGTTCTTTCACTGCTTGACTCTTGAATTTCTTCAAGATCAATTTGCCTCCCACTATTTCCTTGGCTTACGAACTCTCTCTCACGAAAGACTCCTCTCATCACCATGAAGATAACATTGTCACTCGGTCTATAGAAGAGATAACCAAAGGATTTCTGTGGGTAGCCGATGAAAATACACCGCTCACTTCGAGGTTCGAGCTTGTCATGAGTCTCGTGCCTCATAAAAGCCTCGCACTCCCAAATCTTGATGTGGTCTAAAGTGGGAACTTTCCCATTCCACATCTCGTGCGGTGTTTTGGCAACATGTTTGGTACGGACTAGATTAAGGATATGGGTAGCAGTCTCTAAGGCATACCCCTAGAATGAGATTGGTAACGAAGCTCGACTCATCATGGAACGAACCATGTCTAACAAGGTTCGATTGCACCTCTGAGCCATACCATTGAGTTGTAGTGTCCTAGGAGGTGTCAATTGTGAAACAATTCCACATTCCTTAAGATAGTCAAGGAACTGGATAGCAAGATACTCACCACCCCGATCGGATCGGAGCATCTTTATCATCCTGCCCAACCGATTCTCCACTTATTGTTTAAACTCTTTGAATTCCTCAAAGGTTTCTGACTTATGCTTGATTAAGTAGACATAACCATATCTACTGTAATCATCAGTAAAAGTCACATAGAAGCAGTTAGCATGCCTTATGGCGGTTCTGAAGGGTCCATACACATATGTGTGTATGAGGTCCAACAAACCTTCACCCCTAGCACAAGTACCAGTGAAGGGTGACTTGGTCATTTTTCCAAGTAAACAAGATTCGCAACTATCATCTGACTTTAGATCAAATGACTCCAAGAATCCATCCTTTTGTGAGTTGGCCTATGAGCTTCTTGTTGACATGTCCAAGACGATAATGACACAAGGATGCCTTATCCAAACTAGTGGAAGAAACAATATGCAATACATTATTTCCTAAGTTGTCTACAACGGACACAGTTTCATATACACCGTCACAAGGTAATGCTTTAAAATAAAAAAAAACACCATTATAAAAAGCATTAATACCACCACATTCATTATCAAATGAAAAAGTAAATCCTTGTTTGTACAAACCATCAGAGGAAATAATATTTCTCGCCATTTAAGACGAGTAACAACATTTATTCAAATCTAATATTAACCCACTACTAAGTAATAAAGACTAAACTCCAATCTTGGTGACAAGTGAAGCTTTCCTATTTCCCATGATCAAGTTTATGTTCCCGTGCTCCACATCCTCTCTTCTTTTTAGGCCCTGCAAATTAGAACAAATGTGAATTCCACACCCTGTATCAAGGACCTAAGAATTGTTATGTGGTGAGTAATTAGACAATATAGTGTGAATACTTGCATGGTTGGGTTTAACTTTCCCATCCTTAACATCCCTCAAGTACTTGGGATAGCTTTGCCTCTAGTGCCCCTTTTCCTGACAGTAGAAGCATTGTGCATCCTTCGTGTTGGAAGAGGGAGTGGCAGAACCACCCTTGGTTCCACTCGAAGTGGAGCCATCAAGAGACTTTCCCTTGGTACCCTTCGAAGGGGTCTTCTTCTTTTTCCCTTTACCGTGCCCGATTGCTAGAACATGGACGGTAGTAGGAGTGGGAACAACATTCTTACCTTTAAGACTACTTTCAGCAGTCCTCAAAAGTCCTTTAAGTTTGCTAAGTGTGACCTCCTCCTTATTCATATGATAGGTCATGCGGAAATGATCATAACAGGAGGGTAAGGAGTATAGAATGATATCTATTGCTAACTCCTCATCAAAGTTCACATTTAACTTCAGCAAACAATCCACAGATCTTTTCATTTTCTATAGGTGGCCCATGATGGACTGTCCATCATTCATTTTTGTTGTTATCATGGAGGTGATGATTTCATACCTTTCCTAATGAGCACTCTGATGGTATCTTTCCATCAGGTCCTGGTCCATCTCATAAGGGTAGAAATCTTCATAGGATTTATGGAGTTCTGCTATCATGGTAGCCAACATGATACAAGACAACTTAGTGGCATCCTTCTCATGGCTAGTGTACTCAGCAATCTCCTCGGGAGTAGAAAACGACTCATCGATGACCTTAAGCTCCTTGTCGAGGACATATTCCTTGTCCTCATAACGAGTGACTATCCTTATGTTCCTAATACAATCATTGAAATTAATTCCATCAAAGATGACTCTCCCACGAAGGTTCATGAGAGAGAAGGAGCCGGTAGGGCTTGAGCCATAAGCAGCATGATTGGAAGACATCTGAAAAGGAAGAAAGATGAGTTTAGAATAGATATAGAATCCTTAATAAGACACCCAAATGAAATATTAAGGCTAGGACCCAACACAATATTTTATAACTTGGAAGAAGGATGTAATAACCCAAGCTACAAAATATTTGAAGGTAGGTGAATCACGATCTACCAATTTCGACCATGAAAAACGAAATAGATTATTAGCTTTTAATTGGATTGATACTCCTAGATATTTTGAGATTCATTAAACAATTCAATGGCATGTTTAAATCTCGATTACACCCTTCAAGTTTATGACTGGGATACCGAGGATCACAAACTAGGTGTGAATAACCATGCAAATTAACTTGGTACTCTTAATTTTATCACCTAATCGATGTGCTGGTTAACCACACTGTAACGACCCAAAATACGACCCAAAATTTTTTGTTTTAATATTACTAAAAACCACAACATCAACTATTATATAATAAACCCATGATCTGTATGTCTCAAAATGCCATAGTAAATGTATCAATTCAAAACTGAAGTTAATATCATATCAAAATATCTAAACAAAACTCCCACGAATAAACTGCAACTGTGGTGTGTGCCATGCCATCAACCCGAGCACTTCCCCTTGCTAGCAGAAGTACCTAAAACCAAAACTGAAACTGTAAGCACAAAGCTTAGTGAGCTCCGCTAAACTACCACATACCATAAAGTAACATATTAACAACTATCGGGCCTTACCCACTGCATCGGACCAAAGTCCGAAGACTGCATCGGACCGAAATCCGGAACTGACTGCATCAGACCGAAGTCCGGAACTGACTGGGACCTTGTCCCCTGCATTGGACCGAATTTCGGAAAATGACTGAACATAGCATAGCATAAACATATCAACTAGCATGAACACATATACTGCATATTGCATCGGACCAGAGTCCAGAACACATAACACAATACATGTTTGAATCACAAAGACATAAAGCACTCTAACTACTACATCGAACCAAGGTCCGGAACCACTTCTAACTAAACGGGCTGGCATTGTGGCCGTACACCCATTCCTAGTGGAAAGAAACTCACCTCGGAGAACTGACTGCTGAAAACCCACGTGAAAGATAACTAACTGCTGTCCCGGCCGCTCTCCAGCTATCATGACAAATCAAAACACTTAATCAAAAATAGGATCTTTCTATGGGTAAAATGACTATTTTACCCCTGCTATGGTGTGGGTCATAATCATTTCCCAAATCCTTTAATTCCTTCTAAGTTCACCACTGGCCCATAAAAGGCCCACTAATGGCCCATAACTACCCTTGGCCCATAATTTGACTCCTGCTAGCCGACTAACGCTCAAAGTCCAAAATACAGCCCACACCGAGGCCCAAATACTCAAAGCCCAACTGACTGTGTTACGCGGAGCGTACACCAAAGTACGCTTAGCGTAACTACTTGATGGCGAGTACGCTGGGCGTACCTACGCGTACGCTCAGCGTAATACCCTGATAAGTCCTTTTTCATATTGAGTGCTTAATATTCTGAGTCAGAAGCTACAAACTTATATCGAAGTCTTATTCCATGCCTTAAAGCATAAAGTTGCTTACTTGATTGCTTACATGACTCACACAATCTCAAAACTCTAAAAACAATAATCTATTTCCAAGGAAGTGGCTAGATCTCATGCATGGCTTCATGAAAGCCCCAAAAATTGAAACTTTATTGCTAAGAAGGTGTTATGAGCCTCAAGGATGGCAACCCAAGCTCTAAAACGGATTCACAATATCAAGGTCTAACCTTTGGACCCAAATAGGTCCAAGACTTCCATAACCCTAGATCTAGAACATGAGGAAGAAAGTTTAGTGCTTTATACCTTCCTTTGATGACAAAGAGTGAGTTTAGTCTAGATCTCTAAGCTCAAGCTTCTTCTCCAACCTTTCCCTTCCTTCCCCACAAATTTCTTTCACTAAAAACACTCAAAATAGCAACTTCACACAAAGGAAAGGGTAAGAAAGAGTTAGGGTTTTCTTGTGGGTGAGGAGGCTGATAAGAAACCAGGGATGGAGGCTATAATGGGGTTTATATAGCTCTTAAACCCTAAAATTAGGGTTTAGTGTCTGATCGCGTACGCTGGGCGTACCTTATGGTACGATGCGTGTACGGCTCCCATAACCCGCGTATCCAATGACACTACGCCCCGCGTACGACGGGTTACGCGGCCTATGGGCATCGTACAACTCGGCTCAAAAAGTCTAAAGGTCCAATCCAAGATGTCAATTTCAAACATAGTCCAACTATAACTTAAGAAAATTTAATTAATTAATACCTTGAAAGTCGATCGTTACAATTTACCCCTACTTGGATCAGACTTCATCCTCGAAGTCTGCTGCCACTGAATCTGAAAACATCTTTTGATAATGCTCTCGTATATCCTCCTTGCTCTCTCACGTCCACTTTGAACCCTTTCGGTGCTGCCAGTGCACCTTCACTAACTAAACCACCTTGTTCCTCAAGGTCTTCGTCTTCCAATCTAAGATCGCAACTGGTCTCTCGATATAATTTAGGCTGCTATCAACCTGAATATCCTCCAAGGGTACAACTGCTAACTCGTCCACCAAACACTTCCTCAACTGAGAAACATGGAAAGTGTTGTGGCTCTGGCTAAGCTATATTGGGATATCCAATCGGTAAGCAACCCGAACCACCCGGTCCAAAACCCTAAAGGGACCAATAAACCTGGAGTCCAGCTTGCCCCGCTTTCGGAACCTGATAATACCCTTCCAAGGTGATCCTTCAGGAGGACCATGTCACCCACCTGAAACTCCAAATCTGAACGCCTCCTATCGGCGTAACTCTTTTTCCAACTCTGCGCAGTCTAAAGTCTACTACGGACCTACTGGATCAATTATGTGGTCTTGAGCACCACCTCAGTGCTCCCGATGACCCGCTGACTGACCTCGCCCCAACAAATCGGGGTCCTACACTTCCTCCTATAGAGCATCTCGAAAGGAGGGCGATCAATACTAGCATGGTAACTATTGTTATACGAAAATTCCGCTAGTGGATGATACGTATCCCAACTGCCACCGAAATCTAGGACATATGCCCGAAGCATGTCCTCGATAGTATGAATCATTGTCTCTCTCTGACCATATGTCTGGGGGTGGAAAGCGGTTCTAAAATGAAGACGAGTACCCATCTCGTCATGAAATCGCTTCCAAAACCTAGAAGTGAATCGGACGTCACGATCTGATACTACTGATACAGGCACTCCATGTCGTGCCACTACCTCGCACAAATAAATATTGGCTAGCTTCTTAGCCAATATACTCTCCTGGATCGGTATGAAATGCGCCCTCTTGGTCAGCCGATCCACCACGACCCAAATCGAATCAACTCCATGCGCGGTCCTGGGAAGCTTAGTGATGAAATCCATAGTGGTATCCTCCCATTTCCACACAAGAATGTCTAATGGTTGCATCTTGCCATGGGGCCTCTGGTGCTCTGCCTTGACCTTCTTGTAGGTCAGGCATCTCTCCACATACCAAGCTATGTCGCACTTCATGCAGGGCCACCAATAATCAGGTCGAAGATCTCTGTACGTCTTCGTCGCCCCAAGGTGGATAGAGAAACGAGACTTATGAGCCTCATCCATCAACACCTGCCGTACTCCCCCCAGTACGGTACCCATACTCTCCCATGAAGGATCTACCATCCTTGACTGTCATAGTTAAAAGAAGCTACTCGGCCCACAATTCTCTCACACTTCTGCCTCTCCTCCTTCAGGCCCTCAACCTGAGCCTCTCTAATTTGCTCCAATAAGGGAGTAATCACTATCATCCTTAAACAAATATCTCTAATCGGGGCTACAACCGCCTTGTGGCTCAGGGCGTCGGCCACTACATTGGCCTTACCTGGATGATAAAGGAACTCACAATCATAATCCTTTACCACGTCTAACCATCTGCGCTGCCTCATGTTCAAATTCGACTGATCCATGAGGTACCTCAAACTTTTATGATCCGTGTAAATGGTACAATGGACCCCATAGAGGTAATGTCTCCAAATCTTAAGGGCAAACACCACCGCCCCCAGCTCTAAATCGTACATCGGATAGTTTGCCTCGTGTGGCTTCAACTGTCTAGAGGCATACGCTATCACATGCCCTCGCTGCATCAAAACTGCTCCCAACGCTGTGATAGAAGCATCACAATAGACTACAAAGTCATCTACTCCCTCTGGCAGGGTAAGAATCGGTGCCTCACACAATCGCTGTCTGAGAGTCGGAAATGCTGCCTGCTGCTCAGGCCCCCAACGAAACACTACCGACTTCCTAGTCAGTCGGGTGAGCGGAACTGTTATCTTGGAGAATACCTGAATGAATATCCTGTAGTACCCTGCCAAACCTAGGAAGTTCCGAATCTCAGATGGAGACCTCGGGACCTCCCACTGCATCACGGCCTCTATCTTGGCCGGATCTACTAGTATACCCTTCTGGTTGATGAGGTGCCTAAGGAACTGCACTTCGCGCAACTAGAACTCACACTTGGAGAACTTCGCGAAAAGTCTCTCCCTCCTCAAGGTCTCTAGCACCTCCCTCAGGTGCTCCTCGTGCTGCTCCTAAGTCTTGGAATAGACCAAGATGTCGTCGATAAACACTATCACAGAACGATCCAACATCGACCTGCACACGCGGTTCATGAGATACATGAACACGGCTGTAGCGTTGGTGAGCGCAAACAGCATCACCACAAACTCATAATGACCATAACGGGTCCTAAAAGCAGTCTTCTGCACATCTTCACCTCGGAAATGCATCTGATAATACCTGGAGCGCAAATCAATCTTTGAGAACCAAGATGCTCCGTGAAGCCGATCAAATAAGTCGTCTATCCTTGGAAGTGGGTAACGATTCTTCACTGTCACCTTATTCAACTCCCGCTAATCTATGCACATACGGTGCGACCCGTCCTTCTTCTTCACAAATAGGATCGGGGCTCCCAAGGTGAACTGCTCGGCCTGATAAAACTCTTTTCTAGCATCTCCTGCAGCTGCGTAGACAACTCTTGCATTTCTGGAGGAGCCAACCAATATGGTGCCTTGGATATCGGAGCCGCACCAGGAACCAGATCAATCCTGAACTCAACCTGTCTCTCCGGAGGTATCCCAGGTAAATCCTTCAGGAATATGTCCGGGTAGTCTCACACTACCGGAACATCATCGAATGTCGCCTTGCCCTCCTCCCGGGCATCTAACACATAGGCGACGAACCCCGCGCAACCCTGCTGAACAAAGAATCGGTCCGCGTCGTAGCCTCTCGCCCTAAATCACTAACTCTCCCCTATTGGGAGTGGAAACGCTCACTAACTGCAGTTCACAATCAACCACTGCCCCATTGGGGCTCAGCCAATCCATGCCTACTATGACCTTGTTCCCTCGTAGAGGAATAGGAACCAGGTCTACCAAAAACTTCTCATCAAATAACCGAAGCAAACACCCCTTATGCACTCTCGCGACCCTGACGGTCCTGTCATCAACTATCTTGACCTCAAGTGGACTATCCAGCTCCCCCGGAGCTCTGCTAAACCTCTAGCTAGGCGTAAGCGAAACAAATGATCGGGTAGCCCTTGAATCAAACAAGACTATAGCTAAAATGTCGTTCAGTAAGAACGACCCTGTATAAAACATATAACCATAAGAAACAATTCATAACAATAGAAAGACAAAAGGAAGATACATACCCGTCACCACATCAGGAGTCGCTCGTGCCTCCTCTGCCGTCATCTGAAAAGCTCTACTCTTCGCCACTGGCACCTCACTCCAGCCCTAACGGCCCAATCTCTACTCATATGCTCGGTCCGGCCATACTTGTAGCAAGCGGCACTACCTGCCTTGCACGCCCCATCGTGCAATCTCCCACACTTGCCACACCGACTGTGGCTCTGCTGTCCTCTGGATCTATGATCGGATACCTCTGGCTTCCTGTTCTTCTCCATCTCTAAATCATTCTCTCTCTTACAAGCCCTAGCAATCATGTCATCCAGCGTTTTACAGCTGGACCGGCTCACAAACTGGCGAATATCACTCCGCAACATCTCACGATAACGGCCTTCTTCATTTGCTCATAAACTGCGTACTAAGGAACAAGAAGAGCCCTCTCCCTGAACTTGGCGGTAATCTCTGCCACTATCTCTGTAGTCTGAGTAAGATCCTAAAACTCTCTGGCTAACTGTTGCACCTCAATAACCGGTGCAAACTCGGATTTGAACCTGGTAGTAAAATCAGCCCAAGTCATCGCATCAAGTACTGCGTCATCCCCGATGACATACCCTATCTCCTCCCACTAATCGCATGCTATGTCCTTCAAAAGACAGGATGCTAGTCTGACCTTGTCCCCATTGGGACATCTGCTGGTGCGGAATGCGTTGGCGACATCTGCCAACCATCTAGTACTTGCAATGGGATCTCGCACCCCATGGTAGTCAGGAGCTCCACAAGCTCCGAACTCCCTGATCGTGAGCGTGCGCGACCCCATCATGGTCGCCACCTCAGCAAGGAATGTGCTCAACCTCTCATCCATCATCTCCAAAATACCCTCCTTGATCGAACTAAAGATCACAGGAGTCTGCCTCAAGTATGATACAAGTAATCTCTGAAGAGAAAAACTCTCTCATCTACTCATCCAAATGCTCGGCCCCCGAGCCTAATCCTGATCCCTCACCGGCACCCGAACTGCCTCCTGTTGGTCTAGGGCGTAAAACCACCATTCTGAAAAGACATCACATCAAACGTCAGAAACACTTATATATCTTGAGGGAGCGCTACTACTACAGGTTTCATGGTCTCACCTCGGCCTTCCTTGATTCAAGTACGAATCCTATGCTTTCAGTAGTACGGGCCCATAATACCTTCCACATCTATCTGTACTTTCCTAAAGAACTACCTCGACTCCACCAATTCACTTCTACTACTACTGATCTATTCTACTCTCATCCTAGGCTTAGCCTAGGTAAATCTCTGACCCAAACCAGTCCTCAGCTGCTGAAGGCCTACTTGTAATTCCAATTAGCCATCACTTGAATACCATCACATGTTACGAGGCTTAGAAAACCCTTCGAGTAAAAGACTCGTCCCCACAACGGTTAGACTCAAACGAGAGCTACGCAATAGGGAAAAATCCAGCACTCTGAGATTATTCAACCCGGATCATATGTGACGTGACTTATTCACCTAATGGATAACTCCCATCACTCATAGTCCCACAAAGCACAAAGCAAGCAACATTCGGACACATGAACTACTCAACAATTCTATTCTCATAACGAGAAACTGTACTAGCATACAATGTTAAGCTCATACTATCAAGCATAACCTAAACAGGCTATCCTACTACTGTCTACTCAATACTAGCATGCAATTCTCATAAAGTTGAAATACATAAAGTAGGCACAAAAGACATCATTCCTAGATCTTTAGTCCTATTCTAGCATGATGTTCTACTAAAAATGAAACTGATAATCATAACATAAAATTGTATGGGTAATTTGGGAGTACTTACTTGAGCTCGACTGATCGCATGCACCATACCCTTTTCTCTTTTTAAGAAAACTCTTTTTCTTTCTAAGTTCTTTTTTTCAAAAATTCTTTTTGAAAATGTTTCTCTTTTGAAAATATTTTACCATTTCCTTAGTTTGAGTTTAGGCACACCCGAAAGTGTGCCCGAATCCCTCAAACCAAGGCTCTGATACCAACTTGTGACGACCCAAAATACGACCCAAAATTTTTGTTTTAATATTACTAAAAACCAAAACATCAACTATTATATAATAAAACCATGAATCGTATGTCTCAAAATGCCATAGTAAATGTATCAATTCAAAACTGAAGTTAATTTCATATCAAAATATCTAAACAAAACTCCCAGGAATAAACTGCAACTATGGTGTGTGCGATGCCATCAACCCGAGATCTTCCCCTTGCTAGCGGAAGTACCTAAAACCAAAACTGATATGGTAAGCACAAAGCTTAGTGAGCTCCCCCAAACTACAACATACCATACAATAATATATAAACTACGATTGGGCCTTGCCCACTGCATCAGACCGAAGTCCGGAAACTGCATCGGACAGGAGTCTAGAACTAACCAGGGCGTTGCCCTCTGCAACGGACTGAAGTCCGGAAACTGCATCGGACCAAAGTTCGGAACTGAGTGCATCGAACCGAAGTACGGAACTGACTGGGACCTTGTCCCGTGCATCGGACCGAAGTCCGGAAATTGACTAAACATAGCATAGCATAAACATATAAACTAACATGAACACATATATTTCATACTGTATCGGACAAAAGTCCAGAACACATAACACAAAACATGCTTGAATCACAAAGACATCAAGCACTCTAACTACTGCATCAAACCGAGGTCTAGAACTACTGCTAACTAAACAGGCCGACATTGTCACCGTAGACCCGTTCCTACTGGAAAGAAACTCACCTCGGAGAACTGACAGCTAAAAACCCGCGTGAAAGATCCCTAACTGTAGTCCCGGATGCTCTCCGGCTATCATGACAAGTCAAACACTTAATAAAAATGAGGATCTTTCTATGGGTAAAATGACTATTTACCCCTGCTATGGTGTGGGTCATAATCATGGCCCAAACCCTTTAATTCCTTCTAAGTTCACCACTGGCCTATAAAAGGCCCACTAATGGACCAGTTATTCTATATTCGGCCTATGTAAGCCCAGAACTTCCCTTGGCCCATAAGCTGACTCCTACTGGCCCACTAAGGCTGAAAGTCCAAAATACAGCCCACGCCGAGGCCCAAATACTTAAAGGCCAACTGACTGTGTTACGCGAGGCGTACACCAAAGTACGCTTAGCGTAACTGCTTGATGGCGAGTACGTTGGGCGTACCTACGCGTACGCTCAACGTAATACCCTGATAAGTCCATTTTCCTATTAAGTGCTTAACATTCCGAGTCATAAGCTACAAACTTATATCCAAGTCTTATTCCATGCCTTAAACCATAAAGTTGCTTACTTGATGGCTTACATGACTCACACAAGCTCAAAACTTTTAAAACAATAATCTATTTCCAAGGAAGTGGCTAGATCTCATGCATGGCTTCATGAAAGCCCCAAATATTGAAACATTATTGCTAAGAAGGTGTTTTGAGCCTCAAGGATGGCAACCCAAGCTCTAAGACAGATTCACAAGGTCAAGGTTTAACCTTTGGACCCAAAGAGGTCCAAAACTTCCATAACCCTAGATCTAGAACATGTGGAAGAAAGTTCAGTGCTTTATACCTTCCTTTGATGACAAAGAGTGAGTTTAGTCTAGATCTCTAAGCTCAAGCTTCTTCTCCAACCTTTCCCTTCCTTCTCCACAACTTTCTTTCACTAAAAACACTCACAAAAGAAACTTCACACAAAGAAGAGGGTAAGAACTAGTTACGGTTTTCTTGTGGGTGAGGAGGCTGATAAGAAACCAGGGAGGGAGGCTATAATGGGGTTTTTATAGCTCTTAAACCCTGAAATTAGGGTTTAGTGTCTAATTGCATACGTTGGGCATACCTTATGATATGTTGCGCGTACGCCTCCTATAACCCGCGCATCCAATGACACTACACCCCGCGTAAGATGGGTTACGCCCCACGTACGACCTATGGGCATCCTACAACTCGGCACAAAAAGTCTAAAGGTCCAATCCAAGATGTCAATTTCAAACATAGTCCAACTATAAGTTAAGAAAATTTAATTAATTAATACCTTGAAAGCCGATCGTCACACACACGCTCCACTGATCTATGATAAACCTTAAGCCACCCTTTGCCATCCTTGTTAAGTCCAAGTTAGTGTTCTGGTTAACCACACACGCTCCACTAACGACTTTAGCAAGGTGTAAAATGTAATTTCATGGGTTAACATCAATTTCATATTTTCCTAAAGTAACTAAGATTGGGAATTAATAAAAGGTTTAGTTAGTTTATGTTTATCATTATACTTTTAATGAGAATTATAGTCTTTGTCCTACCCATTTGGCTAACGACCCTCCACCAGTCAAGGAAGTGGTGGGTGAGAGTGGACACCCATTAAGCTGTTATTTTATAGGCAACAACTTTATACCCCCCTATATAGACCAACTTCCTGAATGAGGCCTACTAACGGTAAGACTTACTTAATCTTATACATACATACATACATACATACATACATACATACATACATACATACATACATACACACACACACACACACACATATATATATATATATATATATTATTAGCTTATAATACTATAATAGTATAAGGGTTGAATTTGAAACTTTTAAAATTCTAGGGTTTAGAATTAAAGTTTTCTAAAAAGACTTTACAAATTCCAAAACTTGAGGGCAAGTTTTGAAACTATTCAAAACCTTTCATTTCTATAACTTATGAGTTTTAATGAAAAATACTTTTGGAATTCAATAACTTGAGGACAAGTTATGGAGACCATTAAAAATATTTAGATCAAAAATTACACTAACAAGCATGTCAAATAATTTCTATGATCTAACAAAACTCATAAGCAAGCATAATTCAAATCAACAAATTTCAAGTATCGTATGAACTTAATATAAAACTTGAAACTTTGACAATTATCATTGAAATTGGATAAGCACAATCATTACCACATCAAAAATAGTTTAACAATCTATAAACAGTTTAGGGTAATGATCCTCATACAATTCCAACAATAAAACACAAACAGTTTAGGGTAATGATCTCTATTATACATGTAAACTTTTATTTTCCAAGGCTTTCATCTTAACTAGCATATTATGGGGTATATGTATTACAAAAAAACTATTAGAATGACATACCTTTCTTGTACCTTGGATTCCTTAAGACTTTGTGAGCCTAGCACCCCAAATGTGATGCCTCAAATGCTTCAGACAATACCACCAACAAAATGGAATAACTTGAGAGAAGATTTTTAAGTACCAAAATCAGCTAGCCCTCACCAGAATCACTTAGGAGCCAATTTGCTAACATAAGGCTTCTTTATATAGTGTGTATATTAGGGTTACACCATGTAACTCATGACTTTCCATATTCCTCATGATTCATGGGTTTTAACCTCCATGGAGTATCCATGGGTAACCACATGGGTTTAGCCCATCATGAAGAACTATGGATCATAAGCCAATTGTATAAGAATGAATGATTTACCAAATCAATCCCCATTTATTTAATTAGTTTCTTTTGATCAAAAAATTAATTCCAAAATAATTCTTGATCAATAATAACTAAATAATTCATATCAATATATTAGAACTTATAATCTATTAATAAGCCATAAATATCCTCTTCTCACACAAGTCTATCCAAATTGTTCCGATGCCATGCAACCCAAATATAGTTATGGACTTTGACACCTTATTCAACAAAAATACCTTACGGATTATTTGATTTTGTGATATGTTAGAACATCATGCTAGTGATAAGATAGGGATCCTCAGGAATCGTATGATAGAATTGTTTGATCTTTGATGCCTTATCTTATGTAGAGTACCTCATTGATTGTTGTATGACTATTCATGTGTGAATTAACTATTAGATGAATACTCCAAGTCACATGCTACATGGGTTAAATGGTCTTAGGGTAAGGGATTTGGTCCTGCTGCACAGCTCTTGTCTGACTCCAACCATTGTTGGATTAAATATTTTAGTCTAGGATTGTTTAAGTCATGCAGTATGTGATTGTATTCATGCAATAGTTAACTAGAACCAATAGAGGGTCGTGTGGCAGTTGGTGGATGGGTGGGTTGTGCAAGGTCGATAGGCCAGTATGAGATATTTATCGTTCCTCTAGGAGTAAGGATTGAGAGCTCTCTATGTTTGTGTGTGTATATATATATATATATATATATATATATATATATATATATATATATATATATATATATATTGTTAGGGCGTTGTGATGATACTTTAGAAAAATATGGATAGGTGTGAAAGGTAGTATGGGCCCGTACTACTGAAAGCACAGGACCCATACACGTAGCAAGGAAGTCACAACCTCGAGGGTTTGGTTGGGAGTAGGTTCCCCATCATTTATGCAGATTATGTGATATCTTCCTGGTATATGTTCAATATAGTGATGGCGAAATGATTTAAGGCGGGATCCAGATCAGGATCGGGAGCGAGTGGCCAAGATATGCTAATATTGTCCATTAATGAAATATGGGTGATGATTTCCATGGAGGTTTCTCAGATTTTGTGAGAATAATTGTTCGGTGTCATGGATCGGGTCACCGCCAAGGTTATCGCCAAGTTCGAGGAGCATGTTGCAACCTTGCAATCTATGAGAGATTTTGCTACCGGATGACTACTGGGGGAGTGCCGGTGGTGGGGTCACAACTAGGAAAAATGAGGAGGGAATTTTTAGCAGAGGATGAAGGGTTTGTGGCTGTTGACCTGGGTACTAGAAGTCAGGATGGTCAGGAGGTGTGTGGCAAGTGTGGGGAAACCCACAGATTTGTTTGTCACAAATTATGGTGCTACAAGTGTGGGGAGCGAGGGCATGTGTAACAGGATTGCAAGAATGATCATATATTCTTTCATTGTCACCAGCCAGGTCATTTCAGGTCCAACTATCCTACATTATGGGCGGAAGGAATTCGGATTATAGCGGTCATTATTCCTCAAGAGGTTAAAGTGGAGCCGCAAGATGTCTCTGGTATGTAATTGGAAACCCCATTCTGTAATAATATTATGGTCAAATCGTCTTTGATCAGTATTTATTTGGTCTTGGAATATTGTTGAGTATGGATAAGAAGTAATTTCGGGTTAGTTGCATGTTTTGTCTGATCTATGTGTTGCGGAGCTTCATGAGTTGTTAGGTCAATGGAGGTGTCAGGAGAATTTTATTATCAAAGGATTGTAGGTAGTTAGAGTTCAGGGATTCATTAGAGGATGGGAAGTAGAATGGTTAATTAGAATTTTATCATCTATGGCAAGGGTTGTACCAGTTCAGTTTTTTCTGAAATCACAGGAGTGAACAGGCTTGTGACCCCAAGGTCAGGTTATATTTCCAGCTCGGGACCGCTGGTTGCAAGGGTTGGCAACAGTATTTTAGTGCTGGTAAGCGCAGGAGAGTTAATGTGGCGTGAGCATCTTGTGAGACAAGTAGGTACCGTATTCTCGGGTAGTTCGGGTGTCAGACTATTAGTTAGATCACAAACATGGATTAGTTCATGTCACCTGGGATCGAAGGGGGGGGGGGGTGTTTTCTTGCGTACCCTTAGGATGGTCAGGGTAACCCAAGAGGAGGGAGTCATGATTTCTTTGAATGCTCTTGAGAGTGTGACATCTCCTGTATTCTCCATGGTGAAATCAGGAAATTGTATTGTGTTGGAATGTTGATGTATTAGGTAAGCCATATCCCGAGTTGAATTTATGCTATACTTGAGTTGATCTCTAACCAGTGGGTGGTAGTTAGTGTCCCAAGTAGGGGAGAATTGGAAAATCTCAAGTTGAGTGTCAGGCATTGAAGAATTTGTATATGATCTATTAGAAATACGTTTGGGAATTGAGTGTGCTGCTACATTGTAGCAACCAGTAGGTCTATCTCCTGGTATTGAGCATGCTACTTTGTGATTATAACCTGTGGAACTATATGTTAGTTTCACCTGCTGGTTATCACTTATCGAGTCCCCTTAGAGACTGTCAGTGGACATGTAAGAGAGCTTCGAAACTCTTGAGTAGCAACCTATCCCAAAAAGGGAAATCATGCGTGGTAGAGTTTCAATATTGCAACGCTTGGAACGTTGATTAGGCCTTTTAGGAAGTGGAGGGAAGGTGGATACCTTTAGGCAAAAAGGAATGGGCCACTGCCGAGAAGATGACAAATTCGATAGGTTATCAGAAGCGTTCCAGTCATAGGTTGTGGGCCTAATGAGCGTGAAGGTCCATTCCTTCTACTTGTGGAAGTTCTTGGTTGATCATCTTTTTTCATTGTTCCAGAGAGCGGCAATGGCATGGTAAAGAGTCAAGGGTTATACTAAGGTTTTGGGTATCATCTAGATTTAGATTGTAAAAGGTCCGCTGTTGACCTGTTTGAGGGTCTTCTCTGCATGATTGTGGCAGTTTCATTCAGAGACTTGGGGCGGATTCATCGACGGCCATTTCAGAATGGCTTATAGTGGAAATTTACTTTGGAAATCGCAACTGTATCCATGTGAGGCATGCACTCTGGAGGTCAGTAAGGTGATTGGAGGGAAACTTTCAATCCAGTGGTTATCAGATTCGACATATTGATATTCCAACCCGAGGCTGATCTGGCCAGTCACAAGTGTTATGGGTATATTAGCTGTTGACTGTTACTATATGTAGATTAGGGATCTGAAGGAAGCATTATCATGTCAACACAATAAGGGGTTATCTCCTAATTGCCGTTCATAGTCCGTGTTATCTCTAAAAAATTTGGTTCTCAAATGCGTTCCTGTGAAAGAATATGTAATCTCTTCTTCCGCAGAGAAATTATTGGCAGCCGCCTATGATCCATGATTGTGTCCTGAGAAGGATTCCAGGTTTTTAGGGTGTGATCCACTTTAGGAAGAAGGGAAATTGGGTTTCGATATATCGGGCCATTTCGGGTCTTGCCAAGGTTGGAAAGGCAGTGTATGGATTGGGTCTCCCGGAGGAGCTCCGTCAGCTTCATAGCACTTCCTATATCTAGTAGTTGCAAAAGTGCATGTTGGGAGATCCATGGCATCATTGGGTGATGTTCAGGATGATGAGTGCCTAAACTACGTCGAGAAGCCGATGGCTGTAATGGAGAGGAAGATAAAGGCTCTACAGAACAGAGAAATACCACTCGTAAAGGTGCAGTGGTAGCGTCGGAAAGGATCCGAGTGGACTTGGAACTACGAGATGCGGGAGTATTATCTGAATCTGTTTACTACAGTAGAATTCGAGGACAAAGTCTAGGTCAATTGGGTGAGAGTTGTAACATCTCGAGATTTGCAGATATTTCCAAATCATCTCTGTTTATTTTGTCTTTTATAGTCCTCGGGGTTCGAAGAATCGAGCCATGAGAAGCCTAAGGGCTAGAGTTGAAACTTTGAAGACAAGATGAGTATGCTAAGCGTACATCAGGTATGCTAAGCATACTAGGGGCACCCAAGTATGCTGGGCGTACACTTGTGTACGCTAAGCGTACTCACGTTAAACGGAAAGCCTAATATTTAGGGTTTGACTGCTATATAAACATCCTTATGAGCTCAAAACCCTCCATCATCTAAGCCTCTATAGTTTTTTGCTTTTATCCCCAAACCCTAACCACTTTCTTGAGCGTGTGAGCTAAAACTGGGTATTTTGAGTAGTTAGAGAAGAAGGTCTTGCATCAAGAAGTCGGAGAAGGAAGACAAGCTTGTAGATCTGAGGTTTCTTTGTGCTCTAGAAGCTCCAGGAGGTAAAAAGCTCCAAACTTTATGTTTATATGATGTAGATCTTCCCATGCTAGCTTTATGGAACCATTTCTTGTCCCAAACATCCCAAGTTGGTGCATGTTATGATTTGAACGAAATAAACTGTCCTTTCAGACCCTATAGAGGGTCCGAAGTGATAAAAATGATGTCCTAATGGCTGGAAATGACCCATGCATATAGTAGGAAGGTCTCAATGGGTTAAGACCATGTATTAAGAACCTACTAGACATCCAAAGTCTTAAAGTTAGAGACTTTATGGTTCAAAGACACATATGGGTTGAGGTGGTCATGCTTTGTGCTGAAGGCCAACACACCCAAAGCGGTCCAAATAGACTGAAGGCCCTGCATGACGATCTAGTCAGGCCGAAGGCCCGACAAGCGATCCGGATAGACTGCAGCCCATGCAAGGCGATCCAAACATGCCGAAGGCTCGGAGAGCGGTCCAGATAGATTGAAGGCCCGCGAGGTGGTCTAGTCAGGCTGAAGGCTCATTATGCATGCTGTTTTACTTATATGTTATTGATATTTTTATGGCATTGGTATTTTGGGGGTAACTAAGCCTTCGAGCTTACATTTATTGATTACTGTTTTAGGTACTTCTCATGATCGCAGGAGGCGAAGGCGTGATCATACACCTTCTTATGTTATAATGTTTTGATTCTGGGATACTCTGACATTATACTATTTTGAAAACAAGTTTTGTAATAATCATTGGTTTTGAAATGTTTTAAAAAGTTTTCGTTTGGGATGATTATTATGGATGTTACGAAGTCCCTGAACTCGTTGAGTAGGTGACTTAAGATCCCGTGTCAAATTTGATTTCTACTCGACGAGTTTGGGGCTTCTAACTTGTCGAGTAGCTCTATATAATCGAATAAAGTATAACTAAATGTGTACCTGGAAAAAGACATTACAATTCTTCCCCACTTGACTTAGACTTTGTCCTCAAAGTGAACTGCATCTGGAAACAACTCCGGGTAATTCTCCATCATCTTCTCCTTGGGCTCCCAAGTCCATTCTGAACCCCTGCGGTGTTGCCACTGCACCTTCACCAACTCCAACCTCTTGTTCCTCAGCTCCTTCGTCTTCTTGTCGAGAGTAACTACTGGTCTCTCGATGTATTTAGGCTGTCATCTACCTGAATGTCTTCTAGAGGCACAACCGCTAAGTTGTCCACTAAGAACTTCCATAACTAGGAAACATGGAAAGTGTTTGGGATCTGGCTGAGCTCCACTGGGAGATCTAATATGTACGCCACCTTGCCCACCCGGGCTAAGACCCTGAAAGGGCCGATATACCAGGGGCCCAACTTGCC
The DNA here is from genome assembly GCF_052625555.1 of Lactuca saligna. NCBI lineage: Eukaryota > Viridiplantae > Streptophyta > Magnoliopsida > Asterales > Asteraceae > Lactuca > Lactuca saligna. The sequence goes on along the minus strand of NC_136418.1, from coordinate 131,723,031 downwards.
CCGCTTCCGAAATCGGATGACACCTTTCCAAGGTGACACCTTCAGGAGGAGCATATCGCCCACCTGAAACTCCAAGTCTAAATGCCGCTTGTCAGCGTAGCTCTTCTGCCGACTCCGAGCAGTCTGGAGTCTGCTCCGGTCCTTTTGGATCTGCTATGTAGTCTTGAGTACTACTCAATACTCCCCATGACTCTCTGAACGACCTCGCCCCAACAAATTATGGTCCAACACTTCCTCCTGTATAGCATTTTGAAGGGAGGTTGGTCTATGCCGGTGTGGTAACTGTTGTTATACGAAAATTCCTCTAGCGGAAGATACGTATCCCAACTGCCACCAAAATCCAAGACACATGCACGTAGCATGTCCTCTAGAGTCTGAATTGTCCTCTCACTCTGTTTGTTTGTCTAGGAAGTGCTGAATTGGAGACAAGTACCCACCTCATCGTGAAACCGCTTCCAAAATCTGGAAGTGAAACGAACATCTCAGTCTGATACCACCGAGACAGACACTCCATGTCATGCCACTATCTCCCGCGCATAAATCTTGGCCAACTTCTCAGCCAATATGCCCTCATGGATTGGGATAAAATGAGCACTCTTGGTCAATTGATCCACAATAATCCATATCTTATCTACTCCGCGTGCAGTCCTGGGAAGCTTCATGATGAAGTCCATAGTGATATCTTCCCACGTCCACACAGGAATGTTTAACGACTGCATTTTTCCATGGGGCCTCTGGCACTCTGCCTTGAGCTTCCTGTAGGCCAAGCCTCTATAAACATACCAGGCTACATCCCGCTTCATGTAGGGCCACCAGTAATTAGGACGAATATCTTTGTACATCTTTATCGCCCTAGGATGGATGTAGAACATGGACTTGTGGGCCTCGTCCATCAAAATCTGCCATACTCCACCGCAGTACGGTACCCAGACTCCCTAATGTAGGGTCAACAACCCACGACTGTCCTAATCAAAGGAGGCCACCTAACTTATGATCCGCTCGTACTTCCGGCGTTCCTCCTTCATGCCTTCAACATGCGCCACTATGGTTTGATCTGGCAATGGAGTAATCATCGTCATCCACAACCAGATGTCTCGAGTCATGGTCACTACCGGCTTGAGGCTCAGCGCATCGGCCAGCACATTAGCCTTTCTCGGGTGGTAAAGGATCTCACAGTCATAATCCTTCACCACATCTAACCATCGACACTGCCTCATGTTCAAGTTCGGATGATCCATGAGGTGCCTCAAACTCTTTTGCTATGTGTAAATGGTACAACGCACCCCATATATGTAATGCCGCCAAATCTTATGGGCGTAAACCACAACCCCCAGCTCGAAATCATGCGTCGGATAATTAGCCTCATGAGGCTTCAACTGCCTTGAAGCATAAGCTATCAAGTGACCCCACTGCATCAATACCACTCCCATGCCTATGATCGGAGCATCACAGTACACCACAAAGTCATCGACTCCCTCCGACAAAGTCAGGATCGGTGCCTCGCATAACGGATGTTTGAGAGTCTCGATGGCTTCCTGCTGCGCAAGCCCCCAAGGGAAGGTCACTGACTTCTTAGTCAGTCGGGTCAAGGGAACAACGATCTTGGATAAATCCTAAATAAATCTCCGGTAATAACCCGCTAGACCCAGGAAACTCCGAATCTTAGTTGGAGACCTCAGAATCTCCCACTGCATCACGACCTTTATCTTGGCCAAATCGACTAGAATACCCTTCTGGTTGACAAGGTGCCCTATAAAATGCATCTCGCACCACCAGAACTCATACTTCAAGAACTTTGTGAAAAGTCTCTCCGTCCTCAATGTCTCCAGAACCTCCCTCAGGTGCTCCTCATGCTGCTCTTGAGTCTCGGAGTAAACCAATATGTCATCAATGAAGACTATTACACACAGATCCAGCATCGGTCGGCACACATAGTTCATGAGGTCCATGAACGCGACTGGAACATTGGTGAGCCCAAACAACATCACCACAAACTCATAATGACCATAGCGAGTCCTAAAAGTTGTGTTATGCATGTCCTCATCCCCGACTGGCATTTGGTGATAACCCGATTGCAGATCAATCTTCGAGAACCAAGATGCACACTATAGTTCGTCAAACAAATCATCAATCCTCGGGACGGGGTAACGGTTCTTCACCTTTACCTTATTGAAATCCCGGTAGTCTATACACATGTGATGTGACATGTCCTTCTTCAGAAACAGGATCGGGGCTCCCCATGGCGACCTACTTGGCCTGATAAATCCTTTGTTTAGCAGATCTTGCAGCTGTGTGGAAAACTCCTGCATCTCAGGAGGAGCCAACCAATATGGTGTCTTGGCTATCGGAGCTACACCAAGGATTAGGTCAATCCTAAACTCGACCTGTCCCTCCGGAGGTATCCCAGACAAATCCTCTGGAAATACATTCGGGTACTCTCACACTACCGGTACATCATCCACTGTCGTCTTACCCTTGTCCCGAGTATGCATAACATACGTGACGTAATCCGTGCAACCCTACTGAAGGTAGCACCTCACTCTCGCTGCTGAACATAGAGTCGGTCCACCATGTGGCCTTTCGCCCTGAATCACTAACCCTCCCCCACTAGGAGTCCGAACCCTCACTAGCTGCTGCTCATAGTCGATCACTGCCCTATTGGGGCTCAACCAATCCATACCAACTATCATCTTGTTCCCCCTAAGGAGAATAGGGACCAAATCCACAGAAAACTACTCATCAAACAACTGTAGTGTACAACCTCGGTGAACCCTCGCAACCCTAACGGTCCTGTCATCTGCTATCTTCACATCAAGTGGGTAATCTAGCTCCCCTGGATCACCTATAAATTTCTTTTTGATAGCGAGTGCCACAAAAGATTAGGTAGCCCCCGAATCAAATAATACCTGAGCAGATATATCATTCACAAGGAATGATCCTATAATGAAACACATAAACATAAGCGATAATCAACAGTAATAAAGAGATAAGGAGAAGATACATACCTGTCATCATGTCGGGAGTTGATTGTGCCTCCTCTGCTGTCAACTGAAAAGCCCTGCTCCTAGCCACAACTGCCTCTGCCCGGCCCTAACGGCCATCCGTAATCCTCAAAGTACCTGTCCTACCACTGTAAACTCAGGCACTGGGACCGCTTGTGCCCCCTCTGATTACAATGAAAGCAAATCAGGTCCGATACTATCGTGGTGGTGGTAGTAGCCGTACAATCTCTACTTACATTCCCAGTTCGGCCGCACTTAAAGCAGTCAGAACTCCATGCCTTGCACGTCCCATCGTGCATCTTTCCTCTTTTTCCGGAACGGCTGCGGCCCTGCTGGCTCCTATGTCTGTGATCTGACACCTTGGGCTTCTTGCCCGCACTCCCTTTCTGAACCCCCTCGGGTTTCCTATTCCTCCCTATCTCTAAATCCAACTCCCTTTCTCGAGCCTTAGCAATCATGTCCTCCAGTGTCTTGCAGCTGGAGAGGCTCACAAACTGGTGGATATCACTCCGCAACATCTCATGATATCGGGCCTTTTTTAACTCCTCGGCCAGTACATACTGCGGAACGAGAAGGGCCCTCTCCCTAAACATGGTGGTGATCTCCGTTACCGTCTCACTCATCTGCTAGAGATCCTGGAACTCCCTAGCAAGCTGCAACACCTCTATCATAGGTGAAAACTTGGCCCTGAACGTGGCCGAAAAGTCACTCTAAGTCATAGCATCAAGAGCCACATCATCACCAATGGCGTGTCCGACCTCCTCCCACCAGTGATGTGCCCTGTCCTTTAGAAGACAGGACGCAAGTCGAACCTTTTCCCTATCGGGACATCTGCTGGTGCGGAATGCATTGGCGACATCCGCCAACCATCTGTTACTTACAATTGGGTCCCGAGCCCCATGGTAATTAGGATCTCCATAAACTCTGAACTCCTTGAATGTTAGTGTGTGCAACCCCATCATGGCCGCCACCTCGGTGCAGAAGGCACTCAATCTCTCATCCAAAAGCTCTAAAATACCCACCTTGATTTTGCTGATGATCATAGGAGTCTGATTCAGAATACTGTGCGTGATCTTAGATGAGATGAACTCCCTCGTCTGGTAATCCAGTTGCCCGACTCCGGAGCCCGAGCCCGATCCCTCACTGACGCCTTAACTACCGACCAGTCTAGTGCGTAATACCACCATTATGAAAAACAACATCATCACACATCAAAATACTAATCATATCTCTAAGGATCACATATACTACAAGTTCTTTGGATTCATCTCAGCCTTGCTTAGTTCGAGCTCGGATCTTATGCTTTCAATAGTACAGGCAGATACTACCTTCCACATATATCTGTATTTTCCTCAAGAAATGCCTTGAATCCACAAACTCCCTTCTACTACTACTCCCTTCCACATATATCTGTATTTTCCTCAAGAAATGCCTTGAATCCACAAACTCCCTTCTACTACTACTGCTTCACGCACTAATCTCATCTTAGGCTTGTCGTAGGGTAATCACCGACCTACTCTCTGCCATCAGCCGCATCAGAAGTCCCTGCTGTCTCCCCTTAACTAGCTCTCGAATACTATTACATATTACTAAGACTAGATAATTTTTCGAATCAAAGGTCCTATCATACAATGGTTTGCTCAAACAAGACCTGCGCAATAGAGATAGACCTAACATTCTAAAATTATTTAGTCCATCAAAATCTGCCATACTCCACTGCAGTACGGTACCCAGACTCCCTAATGTAGGGTCAACAACCCACGACTGTCCTAATCAAAGGAGGCCACCTGACTTATGATCCGCTCGCACTTCTGGCGTTCCTCCTTCATGCCTTCAACATGGACCACTATGATCTGATCCATCAATGGAGTAATCATTGTCATCCACAGCCAGAAGCCTCGAGTCATGGTTGCTACCGCATTGAGGCTTAGGGCGTCAACCAGCACATTAGCCTTGCTCGAGTGGTAAAGGATCTCACAGTCATAATCTTTCACAACATCTAACCATCGACACTACCTCATGTTCAAGTTCGGATGATCCATGAGGTGCCTCAAACACTTTTGGTATGTGTAAATGGTACAACGCACCCCATATAGGTAATGCCGCCAAATCTTGAGGGCGTAAACCACAACCCCCAGCTCTAAATCATGCGTCGGATAATTAGCCTCGTGAGGCTTCAACTGCCTTGAAGCATAAGCTATCATGTGACCCCGCTACATCAATACCACTCCCATGCCTGTGATTGGAGCATCACAGTACACCACAAAGTCATCGACTCCCTCCAACAAAGTCAGGATCGGTGCCTCGCATAACGGATGTCTGAGAGTCTCGATGGCTTCCTGCTGCGCAGGCCCCCAAGGGAAGGTCACTGACTTCTTAGTCAGTCGGGTCAAGGGAACAACAATCTTGGATAAATCCTAAATAAATCTCCGGTAATAACCCGCTAGACCCAGGAAACTCCGAATCTTAGTTGGAGACCTCAGAATCTCCCACTGCATCACGACCTTTATCTTGGCCAAATCGACCAGAATACCCTTCTGGTTGACAAGGTGCCCCATAAAATGCACCTTGCACAACCAGAACTCACACTTCGAGAACTTTGTGAAAAGTCTCTCTGTCCTCAATGTCTCCAGAACCTCCCTCAGGTGCTCCTCATGCTGCTCTTGAGTCTCGGAGTAAACCAATATGTCATCAATGAAGACTATTACACACAGATCCAGAATCGGTCGGCACACATAGTTCATGAGGTCCATGAACGCGACTGGAACATTGGTGAGTCCAAACAGCATCACCACAAACTCATAATGACCATAGCAAGTCCTAAAAGTTGTGTTATGCATGTCCTCATCCCCGACTCGCATTTGGTGATAACTTGTTCGCAAATCAATCTTGGAGAACCAAGATGCACACTATAGTTGGTCAAACAAATCATCAATCCTCGGGAAGGGGTAACGGTTCTTCACCTTTACCTTATTGAACTCCCGGTAGTCTATACACATGTGATGTGACTTGTCCTTCTTCAGAAACAGGATCGGGGCTCCCCATGGCGAACTACTTGGCCTGATAAATCCTTTGTCTAGCAGAACTTGCAGCTATGTGGAAAACTCCTGCATCTCAGGAGGAGCCAACGAATATGGTGCCTTGGCTATCGGAGCCGCACCAGGGACTAGGTCAATCCTAAACTCGACCTGTCTCTCCGTAGGTATCCCAGACAAATCCTCTGGAAATACATTCGGGTACTCTCACACTACCGGTACATCATCCACTGTCGTCTTACCCTTGTCCCGAGTATGCATAACATACTTGACGTAATCCGTGCAACCCTACAGAAGGTAGCGCCTCACTCTTGCTGCTGAACATAGAGTCGGTCCACCCTGTGGCCTTTCGCGCTGAATCACTAACCCTCCCCCACTAGGAGTCAGAACCCTCACTAGCTGCTGCTCATAGTTGATCACTGCCCTATTGGGGCTCAACCAATCCATACCAACTATCATCTTGTTCCCCCTAAGGAGAATAGGGACCAAATCCATAGAAAACTACTCATCAAACAACTGTAGTGTACAACCTTGGTAAACCCTCGCAGCCCTAACGGTCCTGTCATCTGTTATCTTCACATCCAGTGGGTAATCTTGCTCCCCTGGATCACCTACAAATTGCTTTTTGATAGAGAGTGCCACAAAAGATTAGGTAGCCCCCGAATCAAATAATACCTGAGCAGATATATCATTCACAAGGAATGATCCTATAATGAAACACATAAACATAAGCGATAATCAACAATAATAAAGAGATAAGGAGAAGATACATACTTGTCACCATGTCGGGAGTTGATCGTGCCTCCTATGCTGTCAACTGAAGAGCCCAACTCCTAGCCACAACTGCCTCTGCCCGGCCCTGACGACCATTCGTAATCCTCAAAGTAGCATGAGTGGGTACTGCCACCTGTCCTGCCACTGTAAAACTCAGGCACTGGGACCGCTTGTGCCCCCTCTGATTACACTGAATGCAAATCAGGTCCGATACTATCTTGGTGGTGCGAGTAGCCGTACAATCTATACTTATATTCCCAGTTCGGCCGCACTTAAAGCAGCCAGAACTCCGTGCCTTGCACGTCCCATCGTGTATCTTTTCTCTTTTTACAGAATGGCTGCAGCCTTGCTGGCTCCTAGGTCTGTGACCTGACACCTTAGGCTTCTTGCCCGCACTCCCTTTCTGAACCCCCTCGGGTTTCCTATTCCTCTCTATCTCTAAATCCAACTCCCTTTCTCGAGCCTTAGCAATCATGTCCTCCAGTGTCTTGCAGCTGGAGAGGCTCACAAACTGGTGGATATCACTCCGCAACATCTCATGATATCGGGCCTTTTTTAACTCCTCGGCCAGTACATACTGCGGAACGAGAAGGGCCCTCTCCCTAAACATGGTGTTGATCTCTGTTACCGTCTCACTCATCTGCTAGAGATCCTGGAACTCCCTAGCAAGCTGCAACACCTCTATCATAGGTGAAAACTTGGCCCTGAACATGGCCGAAAAGTCACTCCAAGTCATAGCATCAAGAGCCACATCATCACCAATGGTGTGTCCGACCTCCTCCCACTAGTGATGTGCCCTGTCCTTTACAAGACAGTATGCAAGTCGAACCTTGTCCCTATCGGGACATCTGCTGGTGCGGAATGCATTGGCGACATCCGCCAACCATCTGTTACTTACAATTGGGTCCCGAGCCCCATGGTAATCAGGATCTCCACAAACTCTGAACTCCTTGAATGTTAGTGTGTGCAACCCCATCATGGCCGCCACCTCGGTGCAGAAGGCACTCAATCTCTCATCCAAAAGCTCTAAAATACCCCCCTTGATTTTGCTGAAGATCATAGGAGTCTGATCCAAAATATTGTACGTGATCTTAGAGGAGATGAACTCCCTCGTCTGGTAATCCAGTTGCCCGACTCCTGAGCTCGAGCCCGATCCCTCACCGGTGCCTTAACTACCGACCAGTCTAGTGCGTAATACCACAATTATGAAAAACAACATCATAACACATCAAAATACTAATCATATTTCTAAGGATCACATATACTACAAGTTCCTTGGATTCATCTCATCCTTGCTTAGTTCGAGCTCAGATCTTATGCTTTCAATAGTACAGGCAGATACTACCTTCCAAATATATCTGTATTTTCCTCAAGAAATGCCTTGAATCCACTAACTCCCTTCTACTACTACTACTTCACACACTAATCTCATCCTAGGCTTGTCGTAGGGTAATCACCGACCTACTCTCTGCCATCAGCCGCGTAAGAAGTCCCTGCTGTCTCCCCTTAACTAGCTCGCGAATACTATTACATATTACTAAGACTAGATAATTAGAAGTCCCTGCTGTCTCCCCTTAACTAGCTCGCGAATACTATTACATATTACTAAGACTAGATAATTTTTCGAATCAAAGGTCCTATCCTACAATGGTTTGCTCAAACAAGACCTGCACAATAGAGATAGACCTAACATTCTAAAATTATTTAGTCCTTGCAATATCTAACTTAACATATTCGTTTACTAGTTAGTAAAAGATAACTAGAACTCCTAAAAGCACAAAGCGATCAACATTTGTGCATCGAGTAAACATAATCAAGCATATCTCATTTAAGACATCCCTGACTAATATGTACTAGCGTGCAGTTCATAAAGCTAAGATACATATAACAGGAATATAAGTCATCTTTCCTACATCATTAGCCCTAATATAGCATGCAGTTCTCATAAAGTTGATACACATATAACAAGGGCATAAGGCATCCTTCTGAGATCCTTAGTTCTACTCTAGCATGTAGTTCTCATAATCTATCATAACATAAACTTGTATGGGTAATTTGCGAGTACTTACTTGAGCTTGGTTGATTGCATGAACCACACCCTTTTCTCTTTTTAAATTCATTTCTCTTTTCAAAGTACTTTTTATAAAACTGATTTTCTTTTGAAAATTTTCATACTAAGTCCTTATTTTGAGTTCAGACACACTCAAGAGTGTGTTTGAATCCCTCAAACCAAGGCTCTGATATCAACTTGAAACATCCCAAAAATACGGCCCAAAATTTTTGTTTTGATTATTTATAAACATGCATAAATACCATTTGTCATCTCATAAAAACATATGTGATGTATCTCAAATCATCATAATAAAATACTATATCAAAATCATGTGCCAAATATTAGAGTCTAAACATCCCAAACTGAATCAAATGGTGTTTGCACTGTAATTATCCCGCGCTCTTCCCCTTTCTACCGGAAGTACCTGAAACCAAAACTGAAAACTTTAATCACGAAGCTTAGTGAGTCTCCCCAAACTACCACATACCATACATATAGTTACATAATGCCATACATTGGGCCTTGCCCACTACATCGGGCCTCACTCGACGTATCACATATAAACAACCACATAACATAAACATATAAGCTAAATCCTTCCCCAGGCTTACCCCGACATTGGAATGAAGTCCTGAACACATAACACATATCATATAACCAAACATTCCTAGGGCTTACCCTGGCATCGAACCAAAGTCTGGAACATGTAAACAAACACATGCAAGAATCACGAAGACATCAAGCATAGAAATCCTTCCTCGGGCTTGCCCCAGCATCGAACCGAAGTTCGGAAACATATAATCTACATCGGGCTAGCCCCGGAATCGGACCTAAGTCCGACATACACCAACATACATAAATAGGCCGACATTGGTGATGGGTTTTGAGCACTCTAACAACCTTATGGTACACATACAACCCTAGATGCTTTGGATGTATGTTTTCTCTAATTATACATGCAAATTTGATTTTCCAAAGCATTCATCCTAACTAGCATACAATTGAACAAAATAACTAGTTAGATAACTTACCTCTTAGTAGGACTTGTAGTTCTTGGCCTTCAAAAGCCTTAGCACCTCAAATGTGTTGCCTTTAATATGTGACAAACACCAAGTTCATAAGGATGCTTGAGAGAATAAGTTATGTAGCTCAAAATTGGTTCACACTCTCCAAGAATGTATGTGGCAACCAATATTAGCTCTAGGTGAGTCTATTTATAGTGTGGCAAGTGCTAGGGTTACATCCATGTAAACCCTAATGCACCATGACTCTTTATCTTACTTAGGCTCCATGGGTTAACCTTTATGGTCTATCCATGTTGGCTTAGCCCACCCAAGTAACCGTGGATCATTGGCTCACACTATAAGAATAATTGATTTACCAATCAGTCCCTGTATATTTAATTAGTGTCTTTTGATCACTAAATTAATTCCAAAAAAATTCTTGATTAATACTAATTAAATAATATGATTTCATATTAATATATTATACTTGTAATATATTAATAAATCACAAACAACCTTATTCTCAAAAGTCCATCCTATTAATTTGCATTGATGAAGGCAACCAAAAGGACCATGCTACTCTCGGGTCAAGTACATACCAATTATAGTTATGGGCTTAGACACTAAATCCAACAGTCTCCCACTTGGATAAGTCTAATAACTATAATTGAAGTACGACTTAAAACACCGACTAGAAATCGTAGCTCTTAAAAGTCGCCGTTAAACTCTGACCCAGTGAGTGACACGTCCTTTAGATAAGGGATCATATAATCCTATGTTCTTAAAGATATCACCTGAACAAATACATGGAACAATGTCATACTTATTGTCCAACAGTTTGTTTCTCGATTTCCAATTTTTTTAATACATAACATAATTCAACACATCAATTTAGTCTCGACCGGGCCTAACACATAAGACAAAACAAAATCATCGAAGGGCCTAAGATATCGCTTTTAATCCTCTAAGAATTAAAAGGAACAGATAAACTTCGACATTATAAGCTTGTACTAAGTATTCATCAAATCATACACAATATTGCGTTTTATAACATCAAGTTACAGATGTCTTAACGCACTATAAATGTACAACCAACTCATAGTCAACAACTCATATATCTTGGTTTGAAGACTTATATGATATTATCATCTCATGATCACTCATGATAAATTCCATGAAGTGATTCAAGTGAGTGTGGGTTTAATCCAATACTCAGACCTTATATGCACTCATGAATGTTGTAGCAAACTTTTGCTATGTCTAATACACTTCAGACAATCTACAAGGCAAATTCATGACAGTCTTGCGTCAATACCTACTTCCAACGTATGATCGACTGTGGATAGTTTGAATAATAAATTTATTCTGGAAGTCAAAACATGAAAAAAGAAACAATAGTAAACAATTGACATAAGACAGTAACCTTACTTATAAATAAACACATTTTATTTAATCATCAAATGATAGTTACATTTTATTTACTACAAGTTTCGAAATAGCTATCTAATCATTAAAACTAATATCATCTTTCAGCCTAATGCGTCTTACATGCTGTAAATGCTTAACCCTACTTAGCCCTTCGTGAGGGGATCTGATGGGTTCTCATCTAATGATACATTGTTTAGTAAGAGGAGTCCTTCTTCCACCCGATGTCTTATGAAGTCATATTTTATGTTGATGTACCTAGATCTGCCATGATCTCTTGGTTCCTTGGTTAAGGCAATCGCACCCTCGTTGTCAAAGAAAATCTCCATAGGCTCCTTTATAGCTGGTACAACTTCAAGGTCTCATGTGAAGTTCTTCAGCCATATTGTAACTCCCCATTTCTGGTATGTAATTTAAATAAAGTATTTTCCTTTCTTAAGAGGTACTCGATGATTCAGTAGCCCAACTCGTCAAGTAGAGGCAGGATTTGCACGTGTTGTTATCGGGCGACTCGACGAGTCCATATTCCAGACTCGGCAAGTTCGCTAGTCTGGACGAAACCCTAAATCCCATGGTTTGTACCCTATTTAAACTTCATTATAGCCTCCTATCCCAGCCTCCAACACCTCTAGAGCATTTCTATGTAAACCCTAGTCCCCATTGTTGCGCTTGAGTGTTTTGTGCTATCTTGGAAGTTGTAGAAGAGAAGGAAGGAAAGAAGACCAATAGAAGAGAAAGGAGATCCAGAATCTAGCTTCCATTTGCTACATATTCTAGTAATAAATTTATCACATTGCCCATTCTTCCATTAAACCCTCTTTTATGCTTGTTTATGTTTCTCTTAGAACTTTATATGATTCAAACTCGAGAAGTGAACTCTCCTTAGGATGGAAACCATCGATCTGGATGTTATTGAGCTCTAGGAGCTCAATGTAGCTACCTTTATGCAAATATAACCTTATTTCAAACCCTAAGTGCTTATTGTTGGATGATTTTGGTGTTTTAGCCCCCATTCTCTTGTGCATGCACGTAAAGTTGGAAACTTTATGTGTAAAACCAGCCCTAGAAGCCAAGATCTAGGAATTGGATGCACTGAAATCGCCTAGAATCGACTGTATAGTAATGGCATGCATGAGACTCGATGAGTCCTCCTTAGGATCAGGACTCGACGAGTCCAAGGAAATCTTCTTGCCTCAAGAACAGACTCGATGAGTTGTTCATACAACTCGGCGAGTCGGAATGAAGTTAGACTTGATGTTAGTATCGAAGAAGAAGTCATCGAGTCCTTGCCAAACTCGACGAGTAGAAGCGGGTAGAGGATTATAAAGAATGATAGGGACTTGGCGAGTTGGCGGCCAAACTCGGCGAGTCCGGTCAACTGAAAGTTGACTTTGACCAGGATGTTGACTCTTACCAGGGGTAAAATAGTCTTTTTACCCTAAGATTAATAATCATTATTTGATTTAGTGTTTATGGGATTTGTAGCCGGGGAGTTCTGAAGCAGTAGTTAGACAGTTTCAGACTTAGTTAGCAGTAGTTCCGGATTATGGTTCGATGTAGTTTATGGGATTTGTAGCCGGGGAGTTCCGGAATAGACAGTTTTAGACTTAGTTAGCAGCCAGCATTATGAGGTGAGTTTCCATCCAGTAGGAATGAATCTACGGACACAATGCCGGCCTGTTTAGTTAGCAGTAGTTCTAGAATATGGTTCGATGTAGTAGCTCAGTGTGTTTGATGTCTTTGTGATTAGAGCAAGTCTTTGTGTTATGTGTTCCGGACTTCGGTCCGATGTAGTATGCAATATATGTGTTTATGCTAGTAGTTATGATTATGCTATGATATGTTCAGTCAGTTTCGGACTTTGGTCTGATGCAGAGGGCAAGGCCCTGGTTAGTTCTAGACTTCGGTCCGATGCAGTTTCCGGAATTCAATCTGATGTAGAGGGCAAGGCCCTGGTTAGATCCGGACTTCGGTCCGATGCAGAACGCAAGGCCCTGGTTAGTTCCAGACTTCGGTCCGATGCAGTTTATGGACTTCAATCTGATGCAGAGAGCAAGGCCTTGGTTAGTTCCGGACTTTGGTCCGATGCAGTTTCCGTACATTGGTCTGATGTAGTGGGCAAGGACCAGTAGTTGCTTTTTGTGATACTGTATTGTATGTGGTAGTTTGGGGGAGCTCACTAAGGTTCGTGCTTACAGTTTCAGTCTTTGATTTCAGGTACTTCAGCTAGAAAAGGGAAGGGCTCGGGATGATGGCATGGCACACACCACAGTTTAGCCTGGGAGATAGACTCTGATATTTTGATATGATTTTAACACTAGTTTCGATTTAATAAAATTTATTATGACATTTTGAGATACATGAGTCGTGGTTTTTATCTTTTGATATTTGATATTATGGTTTAGCAAAGTATTCAAACAAATTTTTTTCGGTAGTATTTTTTGGACGTTTCAAGTTGGAGATATATTTCTATTCCTAACATTTGTCATTGTGTGTTTTCAGAATGGTGGTTTTACGCCCTAGTCCAGTAGTCGACAGTTCCAGTGCCGGTGAGGGATCGGGATCAGGCTCGGGGGCCGAGCATTTGGATGAGCAGACTAGGGAGTTTCACTCCTCATAGGTTACTCACATCATACTCGAGCTGATGCCTGTGATCTTTGGTTCGATCAAGGAGGGTATTTTGGAGCTGATGGACGAGAGGTTGAGCACATTCCGTGCTGAGGTGGTGACCATGATTGGGTCATGTACCCTCACTTTCAGGGAGTTCAGAGCATGAGGAGCTCCAGACTATCATGGGTCGCGGGACCCCATAGCGAGTACTAGGTGGTTGGCAGATGTCACCACCTCATTCTGCACTAGTAGATGCCCCGAGGGGGACAAGGTTAGACTAGCATCCTTTCTTCTGAAGGACAGTGCACGAGATTGGTGGGAGGAGATCGGGCATGCGATGACCTGGGCTGATTTGACTACCAGGTTCAGAGTCGAGTTTGCACCGATTATTGAGGTGCAACAGTTAGCTAGGAAGTTTCAAGATCGCACTCAGACTATAGAGACAGTGGCGGAGATTATTGCGAAGTTTAGGGAGAGGGCTCTTGTTGTTCCTCAGTACGCAGCTGATGAGGTAATGAAGAAGGCCCGTTATCATGAGATGTTGTGGAGTGATATCCGACAGTTTGTGAGCCGGTCTAGTTGTAAAACGCTGGATGATATGATTGCAAGGGCTTGTGAGAGGGAGATAGATCTAGAGATGGAGAGGAAGAGGAAGACATAGATGGCTTCTGGTACAGGAGTTCGGGAAAAAGGCCCAAGGTATCGGGTCATAGGTACAGGGCACATCAGAGCCACAGTTGGTGTGGCAAGTGTGGGGGATTGCACGATGGGGCGTGCAAGGCAGGGAGTCCTAGTTGCTACAATTGCGGCCGGACCGGGCATATGAGTAAAGATTGTACAGCTACTACGATTACCACCACAACATTTGATCTAATTTTCTTCCATTGCAATCAGAGGGGACATAAAAAGTCCCAGTGTCTGAGTTTCGCAGCACAAGGGAAGGTGGCGGCACCTGCCCCTGCTACATTTAGGATTACAGACGGCCATCAGGGGTGGGGTGAGGCACCAGTGGTGAAGAGTAGAGCTTTCCAGATGAAAGCAGAGGAGGCGTGAGCAAATATTGATATTGATTGTTTCTCATGGTTATATATTTTCGTATAGGGTCGTTCTTAGTGAACAACATTTCAGCTGCAATATTGTTTGACTTGGGGGCTACCCGATCATTTGTTTCACTTGCGCTTAGCAAGAGGTTTAGCAGAGCTCCGGGGGAGCTGGATTGTCCACTTGAGGTTGAGATAACATAGGGGTGTTCGCTTCAGTTATTTGATGAGTAGTTTTCAGTGGACTCGGTTCCTATTCCCCTGCGAGGGAATAAGGTTATAGTGGGTATGGATTGGCTGAGCCCTAATAAGGCAGTGATTGATTTTGAGTTGCAGTTAGTGCGGGTTTGCACTCCCAGTGGGGGAGAGTTAGTGATTCAAGGCGAGAGGCCACAACGCGGACCAGTACTTTGTTCAGCAACGAGAGCAAGACACTACGTTCATCAAGCTTGCACAGGGTACGTCGTCTATGTTATAGATGCCCGGGAAAAGGGTAAGGTGATAGTTGACGATGTACCAGTAGTGCAAGAATATCCGGATGTATTCCTAGAGGACTTACCTGGGATACCTCCAAAAAGACAGGTAGAGTTTCGGATTGACCTGGTTCCGGGTGCGGCTCTGATAGCCAAGGCACCATATCAGTTGCCTCCTCTAGAGATGCAGGAGTTGTCTACACATTTGTAGGAGCTGCTAGAAAAGGGTTTCATCAGGATGAGTAGTTCACCATTGGGAGTCTAGATCCTGTTCATGAGGAAGAAGTATGGGTCGCACCGTATGTGCATAGATTACCAGGAGATGAACAAGGTAACAGTGAAGAACCGTTACCCACTCCCAAGGATAGACGACTTGTTCGACCAGCTTCAGGGAGCATCTTGTTCTCCAAGATTGATCTACGGTCAGGGTATCACCAGATGCAGGTCATGGCTGAGGATGTGCAGAAGAACACTTTCAGGACCCGCTATGGTCATTATGAGTTTGTGGTGATGTCGTTCGAGCTCACCAACGCTCCAACATCATTTACCGATCTCATGAACCGCATATGCAGACTGATGCTGGATCGGTTTGTGATAGTCTTCATTGATGACATCTTGGTTTATTCCAAGACTCAGGAGCAGCACGAGGAGCACTTGAGAGAAGTGCTAGAGACACTGAGGAGGGAGAGACTTTTCGCGAAGTTCTCCAAGTGTGAGTTCTGGTTGTGCGAGGTGCAGTTCTTTGGACACCTCGTCAACCAGAAGGGTATACTAGTAGATCCAGCTAAGATAGAGGCCCTGATGCAGTGGGAGGTCCCTAGGTCTCCATCTAAGCTTCGGAGCTTCCTAGGTTTGGCATGGTATTACAGGTGATTAATCCAGGATTTCTCCAAGATAGCAGTTCTGCTCATTCGACTGACCAGGAAGTCGGTAGCATTTCACTGGGGGCCTGAGCATCAGACATCATTTGAGACCCTCAGACATAGATTGTTTGAGGCACCGATTCTTACCTTGCCATAGGGAGTGGATGACTTCGTAGTCTACTATGATGCCTCATTCACAGGTATGGGAGCAGTGTTGATGCAACGAGGGCATGTGATAGCTTATGCCTCTAGACAGTTGAAGCCTCACGAGGCTACATATCTGAACCATGACTTAGAGTTGGGGGAAGTTGTGTTTTCCCTCAAGATTTGGTAGAATTACCTCTATGGGGTCTGTTGTACCATTTGCACGGATCACAAGAGTTTGAGGCACCTCATGGATTAGCCCAATCTGAACATGAGGAAGCGCCGATGGTTAGACGTGGTAAAGGATAATGACTGTGAAATCCTTTATCATTCGGGCAAGGCCATACGCCCTGAGCCGCAAGGCGGTAGCAGCCCCGATCAGGGATATATGACTGAGGATTAAAGTGATTACTCCATTCTTGGAGTAGATTAGAGAGCCACAGGTTGAGGGCCTGAAGGAGGAGAGGCGGAAGTGTGAGAGGATTGTGGGCCGAGTAGCTTCCTTTGACTATGATAGTAGAGGATTGTTGACCCTTCATAGGAGAGTTTGGGTACCGTACTGGGGCAGGGTACGATAGGTGTTGATGGACGAGGCTCACAAGTCTCGGTTCTCCATCCACCCAGGGGCGACGAAGATGTACAAAGATATTCGTCTCAATTATTAGTGGCCCTGCATGAAGCGGGACGTAGCTTGGTATGTGGAGAAATGCCTGACCTTCAGGAAGGTCAAGGCGGAGCATCGGAGACCCCACGTGTGACAACCCGAAATTTTCATTTGTACAATCCCTAAAGTCAAGCACTTCAATTAAAAGTCAATTACATTTCCGATAATTGTTAGCCAATTTAAAGTCCGTTTGAGTGTTTTTATTATTTATTCTTCAAACGAACGAATGAAAGGAAGTACCGTCTCGGGTCTTAGAGTTGCAAAACCACACATACCACCCTAATAAGGAGTTCACGGCCAAACTTTTAGAGTTTGGGCCGTAAACTCCCATATGGCCGTGAACTCATGCCTTAGGCATGAGTTTACTCCCCAAACTCTTCACTTCTCATTTCCACCCTCAAGAACACTCCCCATTCTCTCTCAACTATCATCCCGTTTTTCACCCGATCTCATGAAAACGCAAGTGTTTCTTGACTTGATTTGTTGTTATAACCTAACATCTAGTAGTTATACATCATTTCATCCATTCATTCTTGCTTTTCAACTAGATCTTCAAGTATTCTTCAAAACACCAAGAACGCACACTAGTGTTCTTGGACCTTAAACACCTAGTCAAGCTTCTATCTTGTAAGTACACTTTCCCTAGAATCTTTTGTGCTTAATATGAACTTGATAACACTTGAAAATCATCAAGAATCATAAGAACAAAGGAGTTTACGGCCAAGGATGTTCTTGGGCCGTAAACCCTTCTTAAGGTGGTTAAATGGACCCTAGTCCCTTCCTAAGACTTGGATACTAACCTTGATCCTTCCTAGAAGTGTTTAAGGCCTTAAACAACAATCAAAACAAGTCCCCATTAGAGTTTACAGCCATAAACACATAAGGATATGGTCCTTAGGCCGTAAACTATACAAAGAAGTCTTATTGTGCCCCTAATGCTTTCCTAAGGCTTGGACTTGATCATTGGTTGTGAAATCATGAGTTATAAGACCTCAAAACACAAATTGGCACTTATTACCATAAGTTTATGGCCATAAAATCATGCATAAATGTTCATGGGCCGTAAACTCAATAAGGAGTGGTCCTTGGGCCATAAACTCCAATGCCATGCCATACAACCATTAGATGTAACCCGTTGGTACCTATAACACGTGAATCAAAGTGTTTCCATGTCCTAAGGTGTCTTAAATTGATTAATTAGTTGTTAAATGACTAATTAGATACATATATGTTTATTATATGTTAACTAGGATCATTGTGTGTGTACAAGTCTTCACTTGTCAGATAGCACCTTGTCCAACACTTCTGTAAAAACCACTCACTACAGGTGAGTTCGTACCCCTTAATTAACCTTTTAGATGCTTTTAAATGTTTATA
This sequence comes from Lactuca saligna, assembly GCF_052625555.1. Taxonomy (NCBI): domain Eukaryota; kingdom Viridiplantae; phylum Streptophyta; class Magnoliopsida; order Asterales; family Asteraceae; genus Lactuca; species Lactuca saligna. Next base: position 131,704,567 of record NC_136418.1, on the reverse strand, counting down.
AATGCTTTTATAGGGGGGGGGGGGAATACAAGTAGAATCATGCTAGTTATTATATCAATCACATGTGATTAATAACTAGCATACAAATGGATTTAATATACATTTAGCTGTTTTACCAAACATATTACTTCAAATGACTTTCTCAAATGTTTTTACATGCTTAAAACTCTTTATCAAACTGTCTTACATACTGTATGTTTCCTTTCAAACTCTATTACAATTGTGTTTCAAACAAAGGTTTTCTTATACATAAAACTGTCTTATCAAACAAACTACTTTCAAATCATTTTATAAACTGACATCAAGTCATCATTTCTTAGTTATTAAACTTTTCAAAGGTTTTACAAAACTTCTTTTATACTTTTATACTAAAAAAAGCATGGCCATATATGTATAGTTATATAAGTAATGTTTAAAGGACTTAGGACGGCTAGCTCGCTTTATTTCCTTTTCCTCGTTGGGATGTGGCCTTAGGGCATCGGTTATTCATCCGAATGTCATCTAAATATTAATTATATGTCATGTATACATATACAGACATAAAAGTTCCATCAGTTAGTTCAGTATCTTTGGGTAGCAAAGGCATACTTTCGGTTATACACGTACATTACTAGTAACTATAATATGTATAGTTAAGAGATACACTTACTATTCCAAGTACAAAGAATCACACAAGAGTCAGTTCATTCATGAGTCATTACTTGTCACTATGAGAACATATACAACTATACTATGATGGGAACATATACAACTAGACTAGGATGAAAACATATACAACTATACTAGGATGAGAACACTTACAACTATACTATGATGAGAAACAATACATTCATTAAACAAGTACATACATTACATATACAAGTATACTATAACATAAATATGATCCACTGTATCGGAGCATGTCGTCATTGTCATGGCCCGAGTTGTAACCAGATTCTCTAGGAGGGAGAACGTGAGTTTGCATATATGTCTATACTGGATTGACTATCCTACACCTTAATGCTAGCTACAGTGGGACCGGAAGGTCTTCGGGTGCCAAATGTCATACATCTTGACGACTTACATTTTCGTGTTTCCCAGTCGATTGTATGGTACAATTAATAACATAATACCTTTATGTAAATCCGGTTTAAGGTAGTTAGTACAGTAGTAGTTCCTATAATACAAAACTACAGTACTACATTAATTTACCCTTTACATTTATTTGGTGATTACTTCACTTAAACATTAATGTACAAACTATATTTTGATAATGATATTTACACTTGGGAAAATTATACACTTTACAAGAAACAAACATAAAACAGTTGTACCTTGGTAGAAAGCTACTCCTTATACTTGTAGAAAATATAGGACTTTCTAGGAGTTAAAACTTTTACAAAAACTTACAAACATTCACATACTTTTACAACAAATGTTTACAAAAATCGTACTTCAAACACTTGTTTCAAACGTTTTGATACAATCAAAGACACATAAATACGTATGAATTCACCAGCTTTAATGTTGATACTCTCTTTCACAATAACTTGTATTCTCAGGTCACAGTAGACAGGTACGACGACCAGGTTTGTGAAGACGGAGCAGTCAAGACTCGTCTTTTATTTTGATTATTCTTTATGTTGTTTTATACTATGAAAGAACACACTTGTAGTTAAAATTATACCATTAATGAAATGGATGATGTTGTTGCTTGTATACTACTTTACATTGTTGTGATACATTACATGACGTCCTCCGCCCCAAAACGTTCCTGCCGTTCTCGGTTTTGGGGTGTGGCAGATTGGTGTCAGAGCATTGTTTATAGTGAATTGAGTATATCAACCCATAAAAGATATACTAACTATAAATATAATGGGATTAAAAATACTCTGACCAATTTTAAATAGTAAAATATTTAACTAAGTATACATAACAGCATTCATACTAAAATCCGTGTTACAATGACAAGAACAAAAGTATTACGATTGTTGAATATCACAAGTAAGCTCGGCGATGTATGTTCAATCTTGGGAGTGGCATTGCCTAACCAACTATGCTGGTCTGAGGAGTGATTAGCACATGCTCAAGAATGATTGTGATGTGGCAACAAGTCTAAAAACTTACCAACACTACCACAATGAGAACACTAGAACAGAACATAAGTCTAAAATACTATAGGAGTATTTTGTGTTACTATAATTACTTACTTGAGAACTAAAAAGGATCTTCATTACTAAGTCGATAGTTGCTAAGTGGATACACCAAGGTTATATGTAACTAGGATGTCTTAAACTTAGAATCTGTGGATTTTTGCTTTACCCATGTTCATTTTGAATTTGGAGTTAAGGTCACTTATTCTAAGGCCTATCCTATTTTGATTACATATAACTGGTATGCACTTTACAAATAGTGATGTAACTAATGAAGATTATCTAATAATTATCTAGATAGTTCTTCTAATAGTTATTTCCTTACCCTAATTCTTGCGTAGATAACATGGCTGGACTCCATCCCCACGGCAACCCACACCTTCCGAACGAAGGCAATGTTGGATGGTTTGGAGGAGAACCAGAGGATGATCATCCAATCGCTTTGTATGATCACCATGCTGAAGACCTTTCGGATGATGATAACTTTGAGCCCGAGGTTGAAAACCTACCCCCGGTAGCTCCCATTCCAAATCCTAACCAACGTCCGACTTTTCATGGCCCGACGCCTCCTTGGGTAGAATGCTTGGAAACATGGAGCGAAGAGCAAGATCAACCTATGACGTTTAATCGAGACCGAAGCTTCTACAACTTAAGCGAAGGGAGCTCAGCAGACAGAGTCCTACTATATCTAGTCTGTAGAGTTGCCCGAAATGAAATTCAAGGCAGGATGGTTCTTCATCGTATCGAATAGGTTAATGCCAATGAATGAATGCATACCATCCGCACCAATCGCCTTGAAAACACATGTGGGAGATCTGAGAGAAACTATGAGACCATGCTGTAAGCACTAACTAAAACTAGAGCCAAAGTCATAGAGCTCTGAGTACGCCAGTGGGTGTACGAAAGTACCTACTTGATATTGAACGTCAACTAGTTGAACTAAGGGTTCACCATAGGGGTGACCGTCGCTAGTAGGAGATGCTTTACTTTTCTTCTTTGTTTTAAAGAATTGTGTTCCTGTCTATGTTCTGTGTAGCACTTTTCTATGTGACTACCTTGTACGATAAGTAATTTTAGTTAGGCCTTTATACTGTCAAAGACTTTTCTACTCCAGATATGATGTAAGACCTACTACAAGGTCAATTTTCCCGAACTTATTACATCTTCAAACATCGATGATATTGACGGTCGGCTAACTTTTGTGTCACTCTTTATTCACTTTCATCATGCTTTCATTAGAGTCTATCTGAAACCCCATCTAGTTAAGTTATTGGATTGTAGTAATTTAGCTCAGGCATCATTCCCAATTCTCTTTCGAAGGTTGGATCATGTTATTCACCAACCAATGGTACCCCGGTTTAGACGTCAAACATCTTGAGACCATTCTGTGAACTTACTTCTATTCCGTACTAGGATTGCATCATAGGGATGTAGGTCAAACCTTCGAGAACATACTTCTACTTTTTACGTGAACGATCGAAATACATATAGGTTCAATGGTAACATTTCCTAGGTATTATAGTAACATTTACTAGGAATTCTAGTTCAAAAAAAAAAGATTCAAAAGAAGGTTATTATTATGATTTCCTCGCTTATACATTCCCAAGTTATATATAACGAAGACCTGGTAGACAATAGAATGTGAGATTTCTAACTTAGTTTCTTTTCCTCGTTTGGATGTGAAACTAGAATAGAATCACACATTTTACTGTCCGCCCAATCTTGATTATATCATAATGTGTATAAGCTAAGTTTTCATGTATAATAACTCATCTCTTAGTCAGAATTAAAATAATATAGGCTCAACCATAATAGCTCACAAACTCCTTTTCTTTCCGAATAACAGAATCATGTCGTCATCCAGAAATAGTCAACCAAACAAAAAACCCCTATCCTTCATATTGACGCTGTTACATAACAAGCCGCGGTAACAACTGTCATGACAACTTTCCTTGCACACCTCTGCTCTGACAACGCAAACAAGACTGGCAAAGGAGTTGACAATTCTGATTGTTGTACCGATCTGGGAAGCCAACAAATGACAACTATCATGGACTTGCAATACCGTAAATCCGAGAAGAAGAAACGAAATCGCCAAGCCCGAAAGGAGCGCAAGCGATCCCAAAGACTTTCCATGCAACAGCAACAGGTGGCAACTCCTGCCATTTCAGCACCGATCAGACCATACGATGGAAAAACTTACGAAGTGTAACAAGTGTAGCTTTTATCATAATGGGGCTTTTCATGAAATTCAATGCTGCAACTGCAACAAATTAGGGCACCATGCCCATAGCTGTGGAGCACCAGCACGACCCATTTCTCAAGTCCCTGACATCGGATCAGCCCTGCACACGATGGTGGTGGTAAACCGGACCCTATAAAAGGAAATTTTAGAAGTGGATGAACAAAGAAAACACCCGTGTCGACATAAATCTTAATCGACACCTCACTTCCACCACCAGTGTTTGTACAAGCCAGATATGTCACAAATGCGGCGACATAGGACACCTCAAAAAGGATTGTCCAATAACAAAGAACTTTGGCGCAGATGGGAAGATACTAAGGATTGTTGCCGCAGGAGAGACTACTCCGGACCCACGTTAAAGTAATTAAGGTTATTCGTGTAACAGACACATAAACTGTGTAAAACTAGTACAATTCGAGTCTTATCTTTCACGAGATCCCGTCAGTCAAAGGGACCCTCGTGCTGCGTATATTTGCCTTGTTTAGTATAACTTGTTCGCAGCAGTAGTCTTATCGTTAATCTAAAGTAGTGTAACTCTGTTAAAAATTGCATTGTTGTGTTTTGTCTATAACGCCTTTATGATCAAATCAAATGCCTTTATTTCCAAGTGATTCAATTATTATCTTACAAATTGAGTCAATTCGATCCGCACAATACTAGTTTCGTGCGCACATCTCTTTCTCCGTAAACGTCTTCCTAGCGAAGCCGTCATTTCAGAACTCCAAAGTACTCATGCGTAGAGTACCTCATGTTTCTTATCCTTTCCGAAGAAACCTCCCCGAAGTACCACTCATACAGTACGTGAAGTGCAATCCAAATATCCGTACGGTTGATCTATCGTTGAAGAATGTATACACAAGGGTGGTATATAACCAAGGTTCTACAAGTTTAGAATTGATGATTGCACTTTAACTTCTTTTCCTTGTTGGGATGTGAGCTTAAAGAAGAATCATTTATTCGACTACCTTTTCAGTCTTAATTATATACAACTCGTATGCACGAGACTGTAATTGATGAACCATGTATGACTTCTAATATGAACTTCAGGACAGAGACTGCCAAAGACTACGAGTAATCGCATCGTCATGCGAACAAACTTAGAATCCAATCAAAGGATACTCTTGTAACCAAATCGAACTACAGTCTAACACCTATTGAGATACAAGGATGCATTAAACTCCCACACAACGGACCACCACTGTAAACCACATGCACCAGCATTGTAAAAACCACACAATGGACCACCACTGTAAACCACATGCACCAGCGTTGTTACCTGCCCAAACTACACGAACGTCTACTTTTGTTCCCCAACTAGGATGCATTAAACTCCCACTTCATCCCGTCCTCACCTCATATTCTTCAAAGATAAATACAGAAAAAACCACACACTTCCTTTTAAATTTACGTTGTCTCGCCGAAAAAACATGCTCGATGGGCTGATTCTGGTTTTCCGCTACTGTCGGATCTTATGGTATGATGATTGCTAGGGAGGGTATGGATGGTTGAAGTTTTGAACGGAGGGTGAGGAATGACAATGTCGAACATGGTGATAGCAGATGACGGACGAACATCGGTGGCAGAAGAGGATTTCAACTAACCCTTTTCTCCTTCTCTCGTAGATTTGCAAACCCACATCTATGATGTTCTGTCATCTTCATCAATCCAGATTTTTGATCTGACATCATTTAGGGTTTCAGTCGCCACCCTTCTAGTTTTTCGAAACCCTAACTTTTTAGATCTGTTGTCACCTTATTTCTCTCTATTCTTCTAGTCGGATGACCACCAAAGCAGCCACCCTAAATCTTCAAGACGAACAGATCTAGCGAGATGTTGGTGTTTATGACGAACAGGTCTGGATCTAAAAATACTTAGTTCGGATAATGCATAGATGAATCAGGTTCATATGTGTTCTTGTATATATTGGGTTTCTAGTTTTGTATGTCAGATCTTCAATAAATGTATGTTTTTGGTTTCATTTGTGTTTAATCATTTCTAGGTTCATCAGAATATATTTGTACCACGAGTCAGGTTCATGTGTGTTCTTGTATATAAATCTTTTGGTTTTTGTATTGTTCTTGTATGTTAGATGTATGATTTTATTTATGAGCCTTCATCTGGATGTGTGTTCATCTGGGGAGAGAGTGTGTGTGTTCATCTAGAGAGAGAGATGGTGGCGGTGGGTTTCGGTAGGTGGTGGTTGTTTATATTATTCTGACGAGTGATGGTGGTTGTTCATATATAAATGGGGAAGATGGTTGAAATTTTCTCATTTATTTTTCTTTTAATTAGAATGATATTAAATATATAAAAAATAGGGAAAAAATATTGGCAAAATTATCATTATAAAAATATTCAAAACAAAGTATATAAAACTCGAAATAAAATAAAATTTTTTGACCAATGATGGTAGTTCAATTATTTAGAATAAATTGATAAATTTCGGTTAATCACATAAACCATTTTTACATTTTCGTCTAGAAAGTATTATTAGTTAATCCACGCAAACCATTTTTACATTTTCGTCTAGAAAGTATTATTAGTTAATCCACGCAAAATAATGAAACTAAATAAACCATTTTTACATTTTAGTCTAGAAAGTATTATTACTTAATCCACGCAAAATAATGACACTATATAACAAAATTCAAACATTTTGAAAAATATACTTTTAAAAGTGAAGATGGTATGTTAGATGTGTGTAGGCGTGGCAGGTAGAGACTCACCCACAACAAAGGAAACAAAAACAGCTGTTAATTTCATCTCTTTTCCCTTCTAATTCAAGAATCCATAAAAGCTAAAGTTTTCACTTTTGTGCATGGATGTTGTTATATACATACATTCTTCTAAAAAGCTCTGGTTTTTCAAAGACACGCCTTGGCTTTAGACTTGTATTTGATATTATGCTTTAATAGTACCGACTTAAATCTCTCTCTCACACACACACATATATATATATATATATATATATATATATATATATATATATATATATATATATATATATAAAAGATGAATATATACCTTTAGGGTATATAAGCTTACGTATTCAAACACATCATAATATGTCGTTTTATTTGATATATTAACAAGCCTCATGCTTAACGAGCCATGCGTTTTTCAAGACGTGATGTAAGGCGGCGATTTTCTATTAATTTAAAATTATATTACCACATAAATATAAATTTATATTAAATATAATTACTTTTTAGAACTATTAGATCAATAACTAGTAACAAAATTTTAACAAAAACCACAATACTTGTATCTCCGATTAGAAAAGACATAACAAAGAGCAAAAAGCTATGTCTCAAACGAAAAAACATGCGCCATAACACGCCATAACGCGCCATGGCGTGCCATATCACGCCTTGTCACGCGCCACGCCTAACAGCAACGTTATGAGGTTTTTCGTAACGGCGGAGCCACGCCTCATGCCATGGCGCGCCTTTTAGAACACTATATATATATATATATATATATATATATATATATATATATATATATATATATATATATATATATATATATATTGTGTATGTTGTGTGTGATTTTAGTATAAACGAACTTGTCGTATAAGAAATGTCTCAGATTCCTTTATTGCAGATTGATAGATATATAGGAACACTAGGTGCAATCTGTAATTCTATATTAATCAGTTCTTTGTAGTGTAAGAAATCTATACTAAGACTAGGTGCAATTTGTAATAATCAATTCATTGTAGTGTAAGAGATCTAAAGGAAACTAGGTGCAATTTTATAAACAGTGTTATCATTTCATTTGTACTCTGTGTAGCCTTTGAGTCATTCCATGACCATCCAGAACTTAATTATTACATTTTGTATACATATGAGAACTAAAGCTTTGATACTACTTTAACTCCTATACTATTACTTTTCTAAATGACTATTTACATTTTCCCATTGATACGATCACTAATTGATGAACACTTCTTTCTCATGGGTTTTTCTATATATTTTGGTACCATAATTACTTTAATTTGTTTGGCATGTAGGCTTGTTTTGAAGGTAACCCTTTTAAGACAGTTCCTGGCCCTTTTAAGATTTTCTGGCGTTGCATGTTATCTAAACCTGGAATTACAGAAGTTGATGCTCGAAGAACGGAACACAAAATGGAAATGATTCACATTATTCTTTTAAAATGTATTAGTCGTTGTTAGATTTTGATGTTTTCTTTTCCCGTTTTGAAAGTTTTTTTAGTTTTATTCTTTAACAATAAATGTAATTCTTAACAGTTGTCATCTGTATTTTATAAGAAATAATGTATTTTTTCTTTTTATTCTTCAATTTATTGTTCAAGAATTTGTTATTCTACAAGAAGTTTTTAGATTCATGATCAAGAAATAGATTTAAGAATATTTTTATTATTTATGGTTCAAAAATATTTTTATTTTTGAATATACTCATAAATATATTCTATCAGAATGTCCGAATAAAAAAAATATAATTCATAAAATCAGAATTTTAAAATTAATAGAATCAGTGATCCCTTAAAAATGCAATTTTCCTTTATAAAATCTAGATTAATTGACTAAATTACCCTTGTAATTAATTAAGATGATATTTTTCAATTATATTTAATTCAAAAATATATATTAATCACTTTTCTTAAAATAAGTAAATTTGATTGGCCCACATTTATGCATACAATAACACAATAATTACTTTGAATAGAATAACCTAAGCATATATATATATATATATATATATATATATATATATATATATATATATATATATATATATATATATATATATATATATATATATATATATATATATATATATATATATATATATATATATATGGGAAAAGTGAATATACCCTTAAGGGTATATAAACTTAGTTACCCAAATTCACTATACCACATTGTTTTGTGTCATATAATACATTCTAATTGTCCACTATTCTTATAATTTAACTTCTAAGTTGATTTACTTCCATGATTTTTATAAATTACACATTTATCTTCCTCTTACATAATTTTCATTTTCAATTACAATATATATAGCCTAATAGGTGGTCGGCAAAAAGAAGTGATGTAAGAGGAAGGTAATAGTGAAATTTCGAAAACCTTGAAAATAAATCAAGTTATGGGTTGAAGTTTAAGAATATTATAATGAATATATCAAACAAAACGACGTATTATGATGTGTTTGGATACCTAAGCTTATATACCCTTAAGGGTATATTCACTTTTCCCTATATATATATATATATATATATATATATATATATATATATATATATATATATATATATATATATATATATATATATATATATATATATATATATATATATATATATATATAGGGTTATATGGAAAACAAAATGACCCTCAAAAACCCTAAAAATGTATAAAAATGCATAAAAAAAATACTTAGAGATCACAAAACTTTTTTTTTTTTTTATTTTATATATGAAAACATCGCATATTTATTTAAAAATTCGCTGAAAAAAATCATTTTTTTTAATTTTTTTTTTCAAAAAAAATAAAAGAATCCCTCTCTAAAACTATATTATATTACTCCAAAACATGCTACATGCATATTAATAAACAATATTTTACATTGATAGTTTAATTACAAAAGACTTGATACAAACCGACTAAGTTTTACTATATTACATAACTACCTAGGAAATTATAATTTCATACATACATGATCACTAATTAAAAAAGCAATATTATTAACTATTCAAAATCTTCTAACATTATGTGTCTATACTGGATGCATATACATACATGATCATTAAATAAAATAGTTAAACACTGAGAGGGATAAGCGGTGACGCTTAGTGAGTTCGAAAATAGATACAATATAATGTTATGCCATATATATACCAATATGACAGAAGTAAAGAGGAACAAAGAAAAACAAAGGCATATGTGAATCATGTGACAAGCTTTCCATATCAACAAATGATCTGATTCAAAGATTTTCAATCAATGAGATACAACAGTTTCAACTTGATATAAATCAATAAGACTTCAACCCAAGTGGCACAGAAATTACAATTTCGGATTATCATTTTGCTAGAATATACAGGCTTTTAGCCCTATTTAGCATTCTGCCAATACCAAAGTGATACAAGTCATGTTCTACATGGCCAAAGGCACAAAGTCGATAACAGGAGTTATACGAGACATGCTCTACATGACCAAAGGCTACATACCAATACCAAAGTGATTCTTAGTCATTCACTTCATGTCAAAGGTATTGCTCCACTATAATAATAACACGGGAAAGCACATTGCACATATAACACATAACATACAATTGTTCCTATAATTTGAACTCACTATGAAATAACTGGAGGTTAAAATAGTAATTTGGGTAGCACTTCGTTTCTATAATTAACTTTCTTAGATGAAAATCGGGAGCTTTCTTTAAAACCGGGCCTTGCGAGGTTTGAGCTTTAAACCAAAAAGATAAATTTCTCGGGGTATTCGGGCACTTCGAGATGCTTTTCAGGTGTTAGGTATGATCCTTGGGCTTCGGGGGATGTTGGAATAGATTAAAAATGGATTTGTGGGTAAAAAGTGTGAAATTTCCAAACTAAACCGGGAGGGTTTGCAACTCCCTTTGTATAGGGCGAGGCTTCGGATCTGGAGGGGGAAGGGAAAAGGACATGCGGCAGCAACGAGGGTGAGGGAAGGGGCATGTGGCTCGGATGCGAAGGGCCAGGCCTCGGATCTCGCATGCGTCATGCTTCGGAGCTTCGGACGCGCCACCGGTGCAACACGTGTCGCTTCACGATTGGAGCTCGCTTCGGTCATGCCACGAGTCGGACACGAGACTCGATTGCGAGGGTCGTACGTGGCCGAGTCCGAGCCATGCATGCGAAATTTCTCAGATTTTGTGCCTAATCTTAAAAAATTCATAACATTCACATACGAGCTCCATTTTTTTACGTTCTTTATATTCACGCGTTGGTGAGATTATACTCTACAACTATTATTTAGACTCCATTGTCTAATTTTGACTTTATTTTTAATATTACTATTTTTAACATACCGGGACAGGAAAATCCGTTAAAAATTCATAAATTCTTCATCCGACGTCCGTTTTCGTCTGTCTTTTTACCGTTGTACTACTATTGACGAGACCTTCGATTCTTATTTAGGTTTTGTCGGCTAAAAATCATTCGATCTTTATTTCGAGTTTGTAGTTGTATACTGCTATACCGAAACTTAGAAAAATTATAACTTCCTCATACGAAGTCAGATTTTGACGTTCTTTTTATGAAAATTCTCGGTTTAGTGAATACTACGACTTTCATTTAGATCACTAAAGCTAAAAAGTGGTTTACTGAAAACTCACTTTTTACGCTAAATAGTGTTTTGCCTGTTTTATTGCGGATCTTCGATTGGTTATAACTTCTTCATTATAAATCGAATTTTGATGAAGTTTTCGCCTAAAGGTTTCTAATGAGATTAGCTACAACTTTCAATAACATCATTTTTATTTATTTCCAACTTTATATTTTCGTTAATTTCAATAGTTGACTTTTGATCGGAATCTCATAAGACTTCTAATATTTTCCGAATGATTATAAACATAGTTTTACTTCAAATCTTGTAAAAACTATCTTGTTAGAACTCAACACTTAAAATCATGTAATTTTAATAATATTATTCATTATTAAGCTAACAAGCTTACAAAACACGATAATTAAACTCGGTTAATAACGTATATGTTACAAGTACCTCCTCCTTTTGAGAATTTCGTCACCGAAATCACAACGATTAAACAAATGGGGATATTTTTCTCTTATCTCTCTCTTATTTTCCCAAGTTAAATTTGGGCATCGATGGTGTTTCTACTTGACAAGCACCAACTCTACTTCTTTCTTACGTAGATTAGCCGTTCTTTCATTTATGATCTCTTCAGGCTCTTCTACATATCTTAACTTATTATCTAGTTTCACCTTGGATAAGGGAACCGTTTCATCATATATGCTCAAAAATTTACGCACATAACTTACATGAAACACATCATGAATACCTGCCAATCTTCAGGCAATTCCAAGCGGTATGCTTGTTTACCAATTCTCTGGATGATTTTGAAAGAACCAATAATTCTAGGACTCAATTTTTTTCCTTTCTTCCCAAATCGCATACTACCTTTCCATGGGGATACCTTCAGTATTACAAAATCAACCACCTTGAATTCTATGGGTCGTCTTCTTTTTCTACATAAGACTTTTGTTGATCCTTAGTCATTTTCATTCTTTCTCGTACAATTTGAATCTTGTCAGTGGTGTCTTGAATTATTTTAGGGCCACTAAGGACTTTCTGTCCTACATCATGCCAACATAATGGAGTATGAAATTTAGGCCCATATAGTGCTTCATATATCTTCAGTATATTTTCTACTGTTTGGATTGTTTTCTTCTTCTGACCATCTACTGGGGATGATAAGTTGTGATGAGAGCAACACGAGATCCCAATTCATATTGCATACTCGTTCAAAAAAATGAGAAGTGAAGCTACTATCACGATCGGAAATAATCTTTAGCGGCACACCATGTCTCGCAACAGTTTCATCCAAGTATACTTGTGCGTATTTCTCTATTAGATCTGTTTCACGTATGACAAGAAAATGTGCACTCTTAGTTAGCATGTCGATAATTATTCAAATGCTATTATTTTGTATAGTAGTCTTTGAAAATTGGAGCAGCACTAGATATAAAGTCAGTTCTGAATTTTACTTCCCTATCCGGGGTAGTCTAGGCAAATCATCGAGGAAAACATCAAAATATTCATCAACAACAGGAACACCATTTAAAGTTTTCTTCCCCTGTTTTGAGATATCAATTGTATAGGCTAGATAAGTAGAATACCCTTTCGATGTAAGTTTACGAGTTTTTAGGAAAAAATTTATTTTTAAGATTTTAAATCTTTGTTTACCGTAGACATAAATAGGATCCTTCATTTCGATAAGGATGCGTACCATCTTTTCCTAACACAAGAGTTCTATGTGGTTCTTTAATAATCAATCCATGCTGAGAATAATATTAAAGTTGGGCAAGGAGATAGAAATCAAGTTAGCAAGAAAACTATAACCTTCAATTTCTATTACACAACCTCTATAGACTTTATCAACAAGTAATGATACACTTCCTGCAGTATCTACATGAAATGATTGGGCGAATATATAACAAGCAATTTGAAAAGAATGCACAAATTCATGAGACACAAAAGAATCTGAGGCAGCAGAATCAAATAAGATGTGAGCTGGTCTAGAGTTGACGAGAAATGAACCAATCACAACATTCCGGTCCTCATGTGCCTCTTCTATGGTAATCTGAAATGTACGACCTTTAAATAAATGATTGTCAAACTCTTCAAACTTCATAATTGATGGCGGTGCTGAAATCAGCACTCGCACTTCATCCTCTATTGGGTTTTCGATCCTAATCTCCGAGTTAAAAACTCAATTATCATTGTAGACTCTTGCTCCTTTTTAAATTTGATTTATAGACTCAACCCAAGACAAGGTCTTCACTTTTTTTACAATAACAAATCGAATGGTCATATTCTAATTACCTTTGATTTCATAACGCAGAAGACACACAATGAATCATACTCTTAATTCTATTAGCCAAACACTATCATAGAAGAAACCTTCCTTCATCTTCTGATCTGATATAATATCTTCATAACTAGTAGCATTTCTAGCTAATAGTTTTTTAATCCCTTAATGAAGGCTATTATACTTTTATCGAATACCTCGACCATCTTCTTCTTCAATCTTCTGACTGAAGTTTCGTTGCTACACAAGACATGGTTCTCTGAACCAATCAACTCACTTCACATATTTATATTAGTCAGACTCGATTCTTTATGACCACTAAGGTCTGAACAAAAATCATCTTCTTAGTCATCACCAAAACGAAGGTAATGACATACTTGAACAAAAACAGAATCAATTTCTAGCTTCTTGGTAACCTTATGACTTTCCCTGATCCAAGTGTAAGTCTTGTGCTTCCAGTAGTATAGGCCTCTACTACTATTCACACCTACTCATACTCTTCGCAAGTATTATCTCACAGTTTTTCCAAGTCACTATTCAAAAGTTTTCACAAAGCGACTTATCGCACAAGAATGTGTTCAAACAAGTACATACAATAATTTCTCCTAGACACAACTAGGGATTTCGCATTTTTTTATCAAACATATCTAGGATTTATTATACTTTCCTTCTAGAATCCTTTTCACGCATATGCTCGATATAGCATATTCTAATACTTTTCATAGGTTGCTAGGAATTTCACTTCCAAATTCTTCATATAAATTCTTTCTCGGGTAGTGTCTATTCTGCAAGACACACTATACCAGAATTTACTCTAGTAGTGTGGAGACAAATAGCCTCTAACTATCTGTATCATCTTCTAAATCATGTAAGTCATCATGCATATTTATTCATTTCATTATCCTTTCATGACATCGTCATTCCTTTATATGAGAAATTTTTTCTTCTCATGCATGTATCTTTGAAGTCTACTTCATAGGAATGTATCCAAGGAAGTTTGCATTTTAACTGTATCTCATCATGTCTACTAGCTTCGACTTGGCCCCTTTCATTCCTAACATCAAGATCTCTTCTCATACGGCACTATAAGTGTATGTCTTCTTCAACTATGTACTCTACCTTACTCTAACTAGTAAGTCATTTAGCCTAACTAAATGACTCATTTCACCATCCTAATAAAGTATGTTAAAGTCGACTTAACACACTATGGAACCTTTATAAGGATGTGATAGAAGTCAATTGTCACTCGGTATTATTAAATACCAAGTCTGAGCATCTTGTATACGGTTACATATTAGCTCTTACCATACCACTCGAACTGTATACTACATCACAATGTTGGCCAAGGTCTTGGCCTATTGAGTCTGAAAACTTTGTTAGCATTTCCTTTGATCTTCATTGAGTTCTTCTACATCTTGCACAACATCAATTTCAATATCAACGAAGTATTTATCACCATCTTCAGTTCTTCTAACCTCTTAAGCAATCACTGCTTCAATCTGGTCAGTAGTGGAACAACCTTATAGATTAGACCAAAATATTCATCTCATCTGAATGTACTTTGAACACACAACATTCCTGCAAAGGTGTTATTGTTTCATCAAACATCATTTGAATGTACAAGACAACTCTATAATTATTATTACTCTATTTACGGTATCACTTGATAGATTTTATTTTATGATATCCTTTAACTGTTTATCGATGTCAACTGTTGTAAGTCTGCTTATCACCTTGAAAAGTTTCATGCCAATGGAATAGGAGAAACAAAAACAGTTCTATCGACATGTGGATGCTTCAAAAGAGTGACACCACGTATCTCCAAGTCGTGCTCGCTCTTTCGGATATTTTATTTATCTTTTAGCATATATTAGCATATCAGGCATCTCCCTTAAAGTATGCTAGTGGACACTATAGCAAGTGACGTATTCAACCTAAAGTGTACTAAGCACACATCGTACCATCATTACTTATCAATTCAAGTTTAATTCTAGAAATCCTCACAATTCCTAGTTCACTTAAACTAATGCTCTAAAAATTTTGAAATAACTCAGTACTTTAAAATATTAAGGTTTATCATTACCCAATACATTACTTAATTCTTTCCAATGGTTTGTATCCATATATTCATAATGAATCAGTTCATATATTGAACTATAACAACGTAAAATTTCAAATTTAATTTTTCATTTTCAAACCATAAAATGTATAACATATCAAAATCTCAAATCCATAACAACAATGTTTTCAAAACAAATCCTAAGATCTCTCTAACATGAACTTCATCGGTGTGGGTGTGTACATGTCAAGCCTTCGCCTTCCCACGGTCCTCGCTGGTACCTGAGACATCAAACACAACAACTGTAAGCATAAATGCTTAGTGAGTTCCCCAAAATACCACATATCACAAATACGCCACTAAAGGCTAAACCCGACCTTCCAGTCCAGATGTCTCAGTGGGACCCTCCAGTCCCACAGCTTATCGGACCCTCCGGTCCAGTCATAGCTCGTTGGGCCCTCCGGCCCGGTTGAATCCTTGGACCCTCCGGCCCGATCTATATAACCATACAGAATACAAATAATACATAACACAAAATCTCTAAGACAACACATAAACTCATACATAGCACATGACACCCTCTGGCAAAACATAATATCTCATAACTCATAACATATAATGTAAGGGTATTTTGGGGATTCACCGTTCGGGCGTTGGCTGACCATACACACCTTCCACTCTGCTTGTTTCCAAAACCTCTTTTTTTTAGAAAATTCTAGTTTTGTTTGAAAATTTCTCAAATCCTCGGTTTGAGTTCAAATACACCCGAAGGTGCATCCGAATCCCTCAAACCAAGGCTCTGATACCAACTTGTAACAACATAAAATTTCCAATTTAATTTTGCATTTTCAAACCACAAAATGTATAACATATCAAAATATCAAATCCATAACAACAGTGTTTTCAAAACAAATCCCAAGATCTCTCTAACATGAACTCCATCGGTGTGGGTGTGTACAAGTCAAGCCTTCGCCTTCCTACGGTCCTCGCTGGTACCTGAGACATCAAACACAACAACTGTAAGCATAAATGCTTAGTGAGTTCCCCAAAATACCACATATCACAAATGCACCACTCAAGGCTAAACCCGACCCTCCGGTCCAGATGTCTCAGCGGGACCCTCCAGTCCCGCAGCTCGTCGGACCCTTCGGTACAATAATAGCTTGTTGGGCCCTCCGACCCGGTGTATATAACCATAAAACATACAAATAATACATAGCACGAAATCTCTAAGACAACACATAAACTCATACATAGCACATGAGACCCTCTGGTCAACTCGAAATACCTACTCAAGGTAATGAATAGTGAGAAGACTCACCTCGCGTATCTCGGTAACTCGTAAATCTCGTAACTACTAGTGCTCGATCTCCCGAGCTATCGTCCTCCTACAACACAAGCATATCTCTACTTAATACCACCTTGACCCAGGCTGACTAACACTACGAAGTCAAACTAGTCAACTCTGGTCAACGGTCAACGGTCAACGATTGACCCGACTCGCCAAGTCTGGCGTGGACTCACCGAGTCCCTACGGGAACCCAGTCCCTCTGAATCTCTTCCAACTCACCGAGTCACTCACCCGACTCAGTTACTCAGCCCCTGGTTCGTAATCACTGAACAACCCGCACCAACTCGCCGAGTCTGGGAGTGGACTCGGCGAGTGCATTCCATGCACAACCCCAAACGACCTTCTGAGGTCAGATCCACTCTACTAACTCATAGATCCAGTCCCCTTAAGCTTATTGACCACGTAAAGTCCAAGTCTTGGTGCTCATTAAGCATCAAATAGATCATTAATGGTGTTTTAGCCTCAAATACATTGATCCCAACCCAAAACCACCATGGATGCACATAAAGCTTGGGCAAAGAGGTGCTCTGGACCTCTATGGGTCCAGATTCAGAGCCATAACTCGCCAAGGGACCATGAGGATACTAGATCTAGCCACAAATGGGTCCAAAAACCCTAAATCTATATGAACATCACAATAACAAAGAAGAATTCGAAATGGTACCTCAGTTGTGATGTCCTGGACCTCAGTTCTTCAGGAATCCACCCCTCTCTTGCTTCCTCTTGGCTAGATCTCCTCTTCCCTTGCTAGATAATAACTCCAAGATCAATAATGGCTCCTTCCCACACTTGAATCACTCAAATGCTGTAGGATCTCACTCTGGGGACTGATGAGTGCAAATGACGGCCATAAGGCCCTTTAAATAGGCCTCAAACCCAAGAAATTAAGGTTTCATTAAATAGCGCAGACTCGCCGAGTCCACCAAGGCGAATCGCCGAGTCCGGGCATCAATCCGGGTAAAAAATCGCGTCTCAACTCGGCGAGTCTATACACCAACTTGCCGAGTCCTTCCACAAAACTCAAAATAAAAACAATAATTAATATACCTGAAATCCCGGATGTTACAATTCCCCCCACTAGAATCCGACTTCGCCATCGAAGTCTCATTCCTGAAATAGCTCTGGATGCTGCTCCCGCATCTCCCGCTCCGGTTCCCAGGTCAACTCGGATCCCTTCCGATGCTGCCACTGAACCTGTACCAGAGGCACTTCCTTGTTCCTCAGAACGTTGATCTTCTGATCCACAATCGCAACTGGTCTCTCCGCGTAGTTCAGGCTCGCATCCACCTGAATGTCTTCTAACGGCACCACTATCGACTCGTCGGCAATACATTTCCTCAACTACGAGACATGAAAGGTATCATGGATCTGCCACAACTCAGCAGGTAGATCCAACCGGTAGGCTACCCTGCCTACCCTAGCAATTACCCTGAAGGGTCCAATATACCGGGGTCCCAACTTGCCCCTCTTCCTGAATCGTATCACTCCTTTCCAAGGAGAGACCTTTAGGAGCACAAGGTCACCAACCTGAAACTCGAGCTCGGACCGACGCCTGTCCGCATAACTCTTCTGGCGACTCTGCGTGGTCAACAACCTCTGCCTGACTTGCTGAATCTGCTCGGTCGTCTGGAGTACAATCTCCGTGCTACCCATCACCCGCTGCCCCACCTTTCCCCAGCAGATGGGGGTGCGACACCTCTGCCCATACAACAGCTCAAAGGGTGGCATACCAATGCTCGAATGATGGCTGTTGTTGTACGAAAACTCTGCTAAAGGTAGATAGGTGTCCCAACTCCATCCAAAATCCAAAACACATGCTCGGAGCATATCCTCAAGCGTCTGAATCGTCCGCTCGCTCTGTCCGTCCGTTTGCGGGTGGTATGCGGTATTGAAATGTAGTCTCGTACCTAACTACTCATGAAACTTCTTCCAAAACCTGGAAGTAAAACGCACATCCCGATCTGAAACAATCGACATCGGAACCCCATTCCGCGATACCACCTCTCTCTCATATAATTCCGCCAACTTCTCCGCAGAAGAGCTCTCGCTGATGGCTAGAAAATGAGCGCTCTTCGCCAGTCTATCCACGATCACCCAAATCGCATCAACTCCCCTCGCAGTCTGTGGCAATTTGGTGATAAAGTCCATGGTAATATGTTCCCACTTTCATTCGGGAATCTCCAGCGGCTGCAATTTGTTGTGCGGACGCTGGTGCTCGGCCTTAACCTGACGACAAGTCAGGCACCTCTCGACGAACCATGCAACATCCCTCTTTATACAGGGCCACCAATACTCTTTCCTTAGTTCCAAATACATCTTAGTAGCCCCGGGATGAATCGAAAATTTCGATCGATGCGCTTCCTCCATCAAGATAGTACGCGCACCGCCCACAAACGGTACCCAAATCCAACCCTGAAAAGTCATAAGTCCCCGACCATCCGTAATGAATTCCGATACCTAACCGACAACCTACTCCCTCTTCTGATTTTCTGATCTCGCAGCCTCAGCCTGAGCCCCTCCGATGGTGTCCAAAATCGGGGTCATCACCATCAACCTCAAACATATATCTCGCACCAGGGCACCCTCTGCCCTACGACTCAGGGTGTTGGCTACCACATTAGCCTTGCCCGGGTGGTACAGGATCTTGCAATCATAATCCTTTACCACATCCAGCCATCTCCTCTGATGCATATTTAGATTTGGCTGATCCATTAACTACTTCAAGCTCTTGTGGTCCGTGTATATCGTACACCGAACCCCATACAGATAGTGACGCCAGATCTTGAGGGCGAAAACTACAGCCCCCAACTTTAGATCATGGGTGGGATATCTCGTCTCATAAGGCTTTAACTACCTCGACGCATACGCGATCACATGTCCTCTCTGCATCAACACCGCTCCCAACCCCGATATCGATGCATCACAGTACACCACGAAATCCTCCATCCCTTCCGGTAATGCAAGCACGGGAGCTTCGCACAATCTCTGGCGAAGGGTCTCAAATGAGGTCTGCTGCTGCGGACCCCATGAGAAAGTAACACCCTTCCGGGTTAACTTGGTAAGTGGCACAACAATCTTGGAGAAGTCCCTGATAAATCTCTGATAGTAGCCTTCCAGCCCTAAGAAGCTCCAGATCTCCGTAGGTGACCTCGGCACCTCCTAACTCATCACATCCTCGATCTTGGCCGGGTCAACCAATATCCCATTCTGGTTAACGAGATGCCCTAAGAACTGGACCTCCCGTAACCAAAAATCGCACTTGGAGAATTTGGCGAACAGCCTCTCCGATCTCAGGACTTTGAGGAGCTCTCTCAAATGCTCCTCGTGCTGCTCTCTGGTCTTCGAATACACCAGGATGTCATCAATGAATACAATTACCGATCGATCCAACATCGGCCTACACACCCTGTTCATGAGGTCCATGAATGCCGCGGGTGCATTGGTGAGCCCGAATGGCATCACCACGAACTCGTAATGCCCGTAACGAGTCCTAAATGCTGTTTTCTGGATATCCTCATCCCGAACTCTCATCTGGTGATATCCCGACCTCAGGTCTATCTTGGAGAACCAAGACGCCCCCTGCAACTGATCAAATAGATCATCAATCCTCGGTAGTGGATAACGGTTCTTGACCGTCAACTTGTTCAACTCCCGGTAATCAATGCACATTCGGTGCGAACCATCCTTTTTCTTGAAAAAAAGGATCGGCGCTCCCCAGGGAGAGCTACTGGGATGGATGAACCCTTTCCCCAACAGCTCCTGCAGCTATGAGGATAACTCCTGCATCTCTGGTGGTGCTAGGCGATATGGCGCCTTAGCGATAGGCGCGGCCCCGGGAATCAAATCGATACGAAACTCCACTTGCCTCTCGGGAGGTACGCCCGGCAACTCCTCGGGGAACACGTCCCGGAACTCACGCACTATCGGCACATCATCCACTGATCTTGGCCTCCCAACAGCCTCTCGTACATCCGTCACAAAGGCCACGAATCTCTTGCAGCCCTGCAGCAAGCTCCGCCTCGCTCTGGCAGCCGAACAGAATACCGTACCACCACGAGTCCCCTCGCCATAAACTGTCAGCACTCCCCCACTAGGATCTTGGATCATCACCAACTGACGCTCGCAATCTATGACAACCCTGAAACGGCTCAACCAATCCATGCCCACTATAACACAAACATCCCTCATGGCAATCGGTATCAAATCAATCGGAAACTCCACTCCGAAGATCTCCAGTACGCATCCACGTATCACCTCGGTAGCACATATCTCACACTCATCGGCTATGGAAACCTGCAGAGGTCGACTCAACGCCTCCCTCGGAATACTAATGTGCCGACTAAAAGTCACAGATACGAACGACCGACTCGCACCCGAGTCAAACAACACTAATGCAGGTACAGAATTCACAAGAAAAGTACCTAAGCATAACATATAATCATCACAATATAAACTCAGCATAAATAAATAAAGAATATGTACCTGCCACGACGTCAGGTGCTGCGCGGACCTCTTCCGCTGTCAACTGAAAGGCTCTCCCCCTAGCCTTCGGTGTTTCGGCCTTTGCTGGCCGGGTCTCAGTAGCTCGAACTGCAGGTACGGATCCCTGCACTGTCCTCTGAAGCTAGGGGCACTCGGCCTTCCGATGGCCGGTTTGGTTGCAATGGAAGCAAACCGAGAACCCCTTAGGACAATCCCTCGCGAAATGCCCTTCCTTCCCACACTTGTAGCATACCCCATACTTGCAAGACCCATCATGGCTCTTGCCGCACTTCCCACAAGTACGGCCCCTCGAACTACTCGTCCTCAAATCAGCGGGCATTGCCCGCTTGGCGGCTGGCTGTGAATGTGCCGATCGCCAATCACCCCTCTGAGACTCGGCTTCCTCCCTCGCCTGCGTCTCAAGCTCAATCTCCCTCTTCCGGGCATTTTCCTAGAGCTCGGAAAATGTACGGTAAGTTGAGTTCGCCACAAACTCACGAATGTCCCTCCTCAGTATACTCAGATATCGGCTCATGCGAGCCTGCTCAGTGGACACCTGTTCCGGGCAAAACAACGTCCGCTCATGAAACATCCTCGTAATCACTGTCACCGACCCAGTCCCCTGCTTGAGGGTCAGGAACTCCTGGGCTAAGCGTTCCCTCTCCACTTGGGGAACATACTCGTCACGAAACATTGTAGTAAACCTCTCCCAGGTCACTACAGTCAGCTCAACAGTCGAATAGCTCGCGATCACAAACTTCCACCGGTCCTTCGCCCCCAAGCGAAGCTGGTTGAATGCAAACCGCACCCTCAAGTGCTCCGGACACGAGCACGTATAGAAACACCCTTCTATGTCTGAGATCCACCTCATGGCGGCGATCGGATCCTATGTACCATCGAACTCTGGTGGTTTCGTGTTGCTGAACTCTCGGTACAACAACGAATCACCACCCTGGGGTCTCGCAGTAGCAACAGCTGCTGTGGCTGCAGCAACATCAACATCAATCAAAGCAGCATAACGCTCGTCAAACATCTCGATCAGTGTGGTCTTAATAGACCCAAACATCTCTGGAATCTCAGCTCTGATGGAAGCAGCCACCTCCTCATGGATGATCTGACGGATCTCCTCATCACTCACCCCACTGCCCTCGATGGTATGGCGTGTCCTGACCATGATCAATCTCTGAAATACAACATAAGAACTATTAGGGACACTTTCGAGCATACTCACACTCGACAAATTAATCATCCTCAACTTCTGGTACCCTAAGGATTCTTACTTGGACTGCGCACGAATCTGGTGTCCTCAATAGTACGGGCCCAATACTATCATCCACACCGAATCAATATACAACCCAAGTCCTCCTCCTAGGATCCCAAGTCGTAAATAATCTACTCTTACTATGCATTGGCTACCCTCAGTAGACCTCTCACGAGCTCCACACTGTTACCTACTCACTCTCAAAGTATCTCATAGCAGCAGCAATCTTCTAGGCTAAAGCATCACAAATTAGGCCATTCTAGTCCTAATAGGAATACCTAGCCTCTCTAGCATACACAACATAATATCTCATAACTCATAACATATAATGTAAGGGTATTTTGGGGATTCACCGTTCAGGCGCTGGCTGACCGTACACACCTTCCACTCTGCTTGTTTCCAAAACCTCTTTTTTTTTTTAGAAAATTCTAGTTTTGTTTGAAAATTTCTCAAATCCTCAGTTTGAGTTCAAATACACCCGAAGGTGCATCCGAATCCCTCAAACCAAGGCTCTGATACCAACTTGTAACAACATAAAATTTCCAATTTAATTTTGCATTTTCAAACCACAAAATGTATAACATATCAAAATCTCAAATCCATAACAACAGTGTTTTCAAAACAAATCCCAAGATCTCTCTAACATGAACTCCATCGGTGTGGGTGTGTACAAGTCAAGCCTTCGCCTTCCTACGGTCCTCGCTGGTACCTGAGACATCAAACACAACAACTGTAAGCATAAATGCTTAGTGAGTTCCCCAAAATACCACATATCACAAATGCACCACTCAAGGCTAAACCCGACCCTCCGGTCCAGATGTCTCAGTGGGACCCTCCAGTCCCGCAACTCGTCGGACCCTTCGGTACAATAATAGCTTGTTGGGCCCTCCGACCCGGTCAGAATCGTTGGACCCTCCGACCCGGTGTATATAACCATACAACATACAAATAATACATAGAACGAAATCTCTAAGACAACACATAAACTCATACATAGCACATGAGACCCTCTGGTCAACTCGAAATACCTACTCAAGGTAATGAATAGTGAGAAGACTCACCTCGCGTATCTCGGTAACTCGTAAATCTCGTAACTACTAGTGCTCGATCTCCCGAGCTATCGTCCTCCTACAACACAAGCATATCTCTACTTAATACCACCTTGACCCAGGCTGACTAACACTACGAAGTCAAACTAGTCAACTCTGGTCAACGGTCAACGGTCAATGATTGACCCGACTCGCCGAGTCCCTACGGGAACCCAGTCCCTCTGAATCTCTTCCAACTCACCGAGTCACTCACCCGACTCAGTTACTCAGCCCCTGGTTCGTAATCACTGAACAACCCGCACTAACTCGCCGAGTCTGGGAGTGGACTCGGCGAGTGCATTCCATGCACAACCCCAAACGACCTTCTGAGGTCAGATCCACTCTACTAACTTATAGATCCAGTCCCCTTAAGCTTATTGACCACGTAAAGTCCAAGTCTTGGTGCTCATTAAGTATCAAATAGCTCATTAATGGTGTTTTAGCCTCAAATACATTGATCCCAACCCAAAACCTCCATGGATTCACATAAAGCTTGGTCAAAGAGGTGCTCTGGACCTCTATGGGTCTAGATTCAGAGCCATAACTCGCCAAGGGACCATGAGGATACTAGATCTAGCCACAAATGGGTCCAAAAACCCTAAATCTATATGAACATCACAATAACAAAGAAAAATTTGAAATGGTACCTCAGTTGTGATGTCCTAGACCTCATTTCTTCAAGAATCCACCCCTCTCTTGCTTCCTCTTGGCTAGATCTCCTCTTCCCTTGCTAGACAAAAACTCTAAGATCAACAATGGCTCCTTCCCTCACTTGAATCACTCAAATGCTCTAGGATCTCACTCTGGGGACTGATGAGTGCAAATGACGGCCATAAGGCCCTTTAAATAGGACTCAAACCCGATAAATTAGGGTTTCATTAAACAGAGCAGACTCGCCGAGTCCACCAAGGCGACTCGCCGAGTCCGGGCATCAATCCGGGTGAAAAATCGCGTCTCAACTCGGCGAGTCTACACACCAACTTGCCGAGTCCTTCCACAAAACTCAAAATAAAAAGAATAATTAATATACCTGAAATCCCGGATGTTACATGAACTTCCAACGGTTTCAGTCTAAATACCAATTCGTCGTATTTAGTTCACTTAAACTACCACTCTGATACCATGATTAAAAGAACCCCTCTCTAAAACTACATTATATTACTCCAAAACATGCTACATGCATATTCATAAACAATAGTTTAAATTGATAGTTTAATTTCAAAAGATTGGATACAAACCGATTAAGTTTTAGTAAATTACATAACTACCCAGAAAATTATAATTTTATACGTACATGATCACTAAATACAAAAGTAATATTATTAACTATTCTAAATCTTCCAACATTATGTGTCTATACTATATGCTTATTACATGAAAGAGTTAAACACTGAAAGGGATAAGCGGTGCCGCTTAGTGAGTTCAAAAATAGATACAATATAACGTTATGCCATATATATATATATATATATATATATATATATATATATATATATATATATATATATATATATATATATATATATATATACCAATATGACAAAAGCAAAGAGGAACAAAGAAAAACAAAGGCATATGTGAATCATGTGACAAGCTTTCCATATCAACAAATGATCTGATTCAATGAGATACAATAATTTCAACTTGATATACATCAATAAGACTTCAACCCAAGTAGCGCAGTAAATACAATTTCGGATTATCATTTTGCTAGAATATATAGGCTTTCAGCCTTATCTAGCATTTTTCCAATACCAAAGTGATACGAGTCATGCTCTAGATGGCTAAAGGCACAAAGACGATACCAAATGTTATATGAGACATGCTCTACATGGCAAAAGGCTACATACCAATACCAAAGTGATGCTTAGTCATTAACTTCATATAAAAGGTGTATCTCCATTATCATAATAACACGGGAAAGCGCGTTGGACATATAACATATAACATACAATTGTTCCTATAATTTGAACTCATTATGAAATAAACGGAGGTTAAAATAGTAATTTGGGCAGCACTTCATTTTTATAATTAACTTTCTTCTATGAAAATCGAGAGCTTTATTTAAAACCAGGCCTTGTGAGGGTTGAGCTTTAAACCAAAAAGATAAATTTCTCGTGGTCTTCGGGCAATTCGGGGCATTTTTCAGGTGTTAGGTATGATCCTTGGGTTTCGGGGGATGTTGGAATAGCTTAAAAATGGATTTAGGGGTAAAAAGTGTGAAATTTCCAAACTAAACCAGTAGGGTTCGCACCTCCCTTTATATAGGGCAAGGCTTCGGATCCGGAGGGGAAAGGAAAAAGGACACTCGACAGCAACGAGAGGCCAGACGTCGAATCTCGCATGTGCCACGCTTCGAGAGGCCATGCGTCGAAGCTTGCATGTGCCACGCTTTGAAACTTCGGGTGCGCCACAGGTGTGACACGTGTCACTTCACGATTGTAGCTCGCTTCGTTCATGCCACAGGTCAGACACGGGGCTTCTTGCGAGGGTCGTACGTGGCCGATTCTGAGCCATGCATCCGAAATTTCTCGGATTTTGTGCCCAATCTTAAAAAATTCACAACTTTCGTATACGAGGTCTGTTTTTGACGTTCTTTATATGCACGCGTAGATGAGATTATACTCTACAAATTTTATTTAGACTCCATCGTCTAATTTTGATTTTATTTTTAATATATTATTGTTAACAGACCGGGACAGGAAAATCCGTTAAAAATTAATAACTTCTTCATCTGGCGTCTGCTTTCGTCTGTATTTTTACCATTGTACTGCTATTGACGAGACCTTTAATTCTCGTTTAGGTTGTCTTAGCAAAAAATCATTTGATCTTTATTTCAAGTTTTTAGCTGTATACTGCTATACCGAAACTTAACAAAATCATAATTTCTTCATACGAAGTCAGATATTGACGTTCTTTTTATGAAAAATTTCGGTTTAATGAATACTATGACTTTTATTTAGATCACTAAAGCTAAAAAGTAGTTTATTGAAAACTCAATTTTTACGTTAAATAGTGTTTTGTCGGTTTTATAGCGGATCTTCGATTGGTCATAACTTCTTCGTTATAACTCGTATTTTGATGATCTTTTCGCCTAAATGTTTCTAACGAGATAATCTAAAACTTTTAATAAAATTATTTTTATTTATTTTGAACTTTATATTTTCGTTAATTTCAATGGTTGACTTTTGATCGGAATCTCATAAGACATCCAATACTTTTCGAATGATTCTATACATAGTTTTACTTGAAATATCGTAAAAACTTTATTGTTAGAGCTCAACACTTAAAATCATATAATTTTTAATAATATTATTCATTTTTTAGCTAACAAGCTTACAAAACACGATAATTAAACTAGGTTAATAACGTGTATGTTACAAAAAAAAAAAAAAAATCAGCGAATTTTTAGTAAAGTGTGCGATTTTTTCAAAAGAAAAATTAAAAACAAAAGTTTTGTGATCTATAAGTATTTTTTACGCAATTTTATTATTTTAGAGTTTTTATTTAAGGTTCTTTGTTTTCCATGGA
The DNA here is from genome assembly GCF_052625555.1 of Lactuca saligna. Lineage (NCBI taxonomy): Eukaryota > Viridiplantae > Streptophyta > Magnoliopsida > Asterales > Asteraceae > Lactuca > Lactuca saligna. Next base: position 131,676,858 of record NC_136418.1, on the reverse strand, counting down.
ACCTATATATATATATATATATATATATATATATATATATATATATATATATATATATATATATATATATATATATATATATATATATATATATTATGATTCTGGTTTGAACCCAAAACCAGGAAGGAACCGGGAGAACACTTCTCCACCAATCATTTTGTTAAGCGTAGAAGCATCAAACTTATTACTTGGTCGTGATACGTTCGTATGCAACGCATGTCCATGGAATGTAATACAAACTTGAAGAAATAATCATGTGTAACGAATGTCATGGAAATAAGTTTTTATTTTCTTTTTTGTTTTTTTAGTTTATTTATTTAATATTTTCGTAAAAACATTTTGTATCATGCATTTTGGATCATAAAAATTTAGATAATATTAATTTGGATCATAAAATTTTGGGTCATATCAATTTGAATCATAAAATTTTGGAGCATATCATTTTGAATCATAGTAATTAGGATCATTTGATTTTGGATGAGGATGTTGTAACATTCTGTTTAAAATAGAATAATTAAATAATAAATCCGGAACATCGAGGTGTAATTATTATTATTATTATTTTATATTATTATAGCCAAAATCAAATAATAATTAGCGGAGTGTTGATTTCGGGGAGCCAAATGACATGATTTGGAGTTTCGGGGTTTAAAGTGTAATTTCGAGACTTATTTTGTAAAGATTTTTAGTACTCATGGGGTATTTGGTAGCATTTGGACTTAATATCAAAGGATTTATGGAAGCGGGGGTTAAAGAGTAAATTTTGGACCGAAGTTTAAAAGGTTTTGTAGAGGAGGGGCCATTTGGTAACATTCGTACTTAAGTTGAAAGAAAAGAGAGAAGCAAGGACCATTTTTTTCCTTATAGGGTGAAGTTTGTAGGAGTTAGGTATATAACACGTCGACCCCTCCGTAACCCTAACCCTAGTAGCAGCCGTCACCTTATACCTCCCTTAACCTTCAGCCGTGACTATTATTGTTTTTATGTCCAACGGTCGCCTCCTAGCCAACCGGTGTTGCCGATCGAATCCAACCGTCGGTGCAACCACGAGAGCGACGAAGAGTCTCATGTGACATCCTGTTGAGTGGTCTGTCAGACCGTATAGCATCGCTGCTATCGTCACGATCAACCTTTTCTCCTTCTCCTTCCTTCTGTCACCATCTGTAGCCGCCCGTGGCATCGTCGGTGTTGTTCCAGCTGTGCTGGTCGTCAACTCCATTCCACAGCAGGTAGTTGCGGCCGCTTCACTGAAACCATTTGAAGATGTAGTCGTTATCGTCTGCCGCCGGTCGTAGTGTCGCTGTTGTTGCTGATGTTGGACTGTTACTACGAGATGGTGGCAGCGTTTGTGGTTTGTGATGCGGATGCGTGTGTTTGTGGGCTTCTCGCTGAGTAGATGTCATGAAGAACCACCATGGCAGTCGGGCATGGTGGTTGCCACCGAATACACTATTGTTACCGCCGTTAGCCGTTGCTATCGCCGCCATTCGTGTTCTACAGTCGTCGTACATTACCAGTTGGGTGGCTGGGTCTATTTCACAAGAGGGCCACCACCACCGCCATGAGGTGGTGGCTAGCAGCTCCGACCACCGTCGCACGCTACATGACGGTTGTGTGTGTGTGTTTTGTTTTTATATCTGTGTGTTTATTCGGATATTTTGAGGTAAAATTTATTGTATGGCCGGAATAATCAAGGAAACATCCATAACCACCATCGTGAGGTGGTAGCTGCCACCACCAGCCGCCGTGTAGGGGTGATGGTGTCCATTATGTGTTTGTATTTTTAGTTTAGATGCTTGAACATATTTAGTTTAAGATTTATAACCACCACCACGAGGTGGTGGCCGCCACCGTTGACCGCTACTACCTGTGGTGGTAGTGGGTGGTGCTGACTTATTTAACCCTAATTAAACTAATAAAGCCCTAATTAACCTAAAAACCTAACCATTTGACAAGTAGGCATGCGATTGGGTCGGAAACCCTAATTAGGGTTTAGAAAACCCTAATTTTGGATTGGTTGGTTTGGACTTATCGGGACCCGTGTTTTGGGCCATTGGAATTGAATTATGAATTTCACCCGATCACACCATATGATTTATCTAGTAGAGTGATGGACTTAATGGATTAAGTCCTTAATGGGTTAAGTAAGAAACACTTAACCCTAATTGTCATTTTATATGAAACCCCTAATTTTGCTTGGGCCTTTCTATTGGGCTTTGGTGATTGGGTTGTCCAAGAACAAGTAGATGGACTAAAATATTTGTATGGGCTTTAGGGTATGGACCATGTGAGGGACTTGGACCTAATTTTGAAAATTGGGCCATATATGGGCCATAATTAGGCTTGATGATTATGAGATATTTGACCATTGGAATGCCAAGTGTTTGGATCAAAATAGATGTTTGGGCCTTAAGGTAAGGACCATGTGAAGGGTTTGGGTCCAATTTGGAAAAGTGGGCCATATATTGGGCTTTGGTCCGGCTATGTGCTGTAGGCCAAGATCATCCAGCAGACTGGGGGTAAAATAGTATTTTACCCCAAGCATGGACTTATGGTCCTGCTTTGTTTGGGACTTAGGCTTGAATAAAGCTAGGCTGGGGGTAAAGTAGTCTTTTACACCAAGCATGGACTTATGGTTATATATTGGAACTCAATTATGAATTAGGTGTTGTTTTGATGTTGAAAGTTCGAGAATCTATCATCCAGCAGCTAGGGTTTTGTCCACAGGACTTCAGCAGTGTGAGGTGAGTTCTCCTCACTATATCAACAGAGTCTAAGGCACCAATGCCGACCCTTTTCGGATTTGTATCCGGGTTTGTTGCACGATATGCTTTATGATTTGTATCCTGGTTATAGGATGGTTGCTATGTTAGTGATCTATTAGATCGGTATCCTGGTTATAGGATTATGCTATGTTAGTGATCTGTTAGATCGGTATCCTAGTTATATGATGGTTTCTATGTTAGTCATCGGTTAGATCGGTATCCTGGTTATAGGATGGTTATTGTGTTAGTGATCTGTAGATATGTATGATTATCTGTACGTGCTAGCTAGCTTATGATATTTATGTGCACATGTTTGTTGGTTTGGGGGATTGAGTTGAGGTAGGTCCTGCTTTGTGCTGTAGGCCAAGATACCCAAGCGGATTGAATAGACTACAGACCCGGTTAGGGCATACTAGTCAAGCCAAAGGCCCGACGAGTGGTTCAGATAGGATGAAGGCCCTCAGGGGTGGTCCAGATGTGTCGAAGGCTCGGAGAGCGGTCTAGATAGACTGATGGCTTGTGAGGTGGTCCAGTTAGACTGATAGCTCATTATGCATGTTGTGTTTGTTTGTATTATATGGTTATATTTCTATGGCGTTCATATTTTGGGGGAACTCACTAAGATTCGGGCTTACTGTTGCGGATTATGTTTCAGGTACTTCTGATGATCGCGGGAACACGAACACGTGATCATGCACCTCCTTATATTTTCATGATATGATTATGGGGATACTCTGATGATTAAACTATTTTGAAAACAAATTGTAACAACTTAATGTTTTTGAAATGTTTTAAAAACTTTGAATTTGGTAGAATTTTATGGATATTACAAGTTGGTGTTAGAGCCTTGGTTTGACTGAATTGGAGGAAACACTCGTGTGTCTCCAGTTTAAAGTGAAGGACAAGATTTTAAAATGATTTTTTCAAATGGTTTTCAAAATAATAAAGGAGGATGCAAGTGTACGATAAACCAGAGCTTGTGAACAGACCCCAAAATACCTTACGGATTATTTGATTTTGTGATAAGTTAGAACATCATGCTAGTAGTAGGTTGGGGATCTTCAGGAATTGCATGATAGAATTGCGTGATTATATGATGCATGGTAGCCTAGGGTTTTCCTTATATGAAATTGACAGCATTACTGTAGTCGCTCAGTGTGTGCACCATGGTTGTACATAATTAAGATCTTATAGTCGGAGAATGTTTGATTTGGCCTTATTTCTTGTTATTGTTTGATGAAGGGCTTAGGGTAGGATCAGGTATTCGAAATTCTATATGGTCTAGCATACACAAGTGCTGCAGGGTTGCTTAAAGTTTTATGGGTGGGTTGTGCAAGTTCGGTAGGCCAGTTATGAGATATTTATCCTTCATCTAGGAGTAAGGATTGAGTTTTCGCCAAGTTTACATATATTGGTAGGGCATTGTGATGATACTTTAGACAAATATGGGTAGGTGTGGAAGGTAGTATGGACCTGTACTACTGAAAGCGTAGGACATATATGTGTAGCAAGGAAGTCACGACCCCTAGAGTTTTGTTGGTAGTTGGTTTTTTGTTGTTGCACAGAATGTATGATATCTTCATGGCATGTATTTTCGGTATGGTGGTCACGAGACATATTTAGACCAGATCCGGGTCAGGATCGGGACCTGGTAACCAGGATAGCCCAATATTGTTAGAGGATTGTGTCAAGGAGATCATCTAGGAGGAGGTAGCCGAGATAGTCCGACGTCATGTTCCATAGATGTTTGGGTCTATTAAGACCGCCATGGTTGAGTACTTTGACGAGCGCTATGCAAGCATTGCTGAGATGGCTGCCACAACAGCTTCAACAACTGTAACGGCGACAGAGGGAAGAGCTGGTCGAGCTTTCCAGTACCAAGACTTGTTACTGGGACATATTCTGATGAGAAGAGGGCAGCAGTTACATAGGATTAGGGAGATGTTCCATACTCGTTACATTCTGCGGATTGAGCGGGAGAGGCTGGCACAAGAGTTTCTAGATTTAAGGCTTCGGGGGTTTTACTCAAGGTCGGGGTGTGAGTCACGGCGATCAGGAAATGAGTGATGATTATACAAATAAACTCTAATTAGTTTATCAAGATATAAATATAACTTATAAATAATCATACTTTATTATATATTTCATAACTCGTTATTTCTCCAATAAATATTATTTCCATAAGTTAGAATCACTTTATATAAATGATAGGCTTCTATATAAAGTTGGTATATATATATATATATATATATATATATATATATATATATATATATATATATATATATATATATATATATATATATATATATATAGCATCTGGTCATGAATAAAGAAAGAAGCACACCATTACTTGTCCCTTTGACCATGGTGGACAAAAATCAACAAGCATGAGCTTTGGTTGCTTTTTCTTTGTTTAATATACATCCCATACTTGTTGGAAAGGTGCTCCATGCTTTTACTTTATGTCAACAACCTTTTTCAACATTATATGGATTATAAAAGGGTGGTCTTGTAAGTAAATGGGACTATCTCTTGGAAGCTTCATACCTCTCCTTTTGAAGATGAAAAACCGAGACCATGAGGGCTTTATGGGGCTGCCAAATTTTGAGCTTTACAAGCTCTCTTTCTCCTCCATTCTCTTATAAATGGGTGGAAGATTTATGTCCCTTAGTTGCTTCACCCGAGAACATATATTTGGTATATATTTCTATGGCCGGTGTACTACTAATACAAGTGCATACTAGCATGTTTTGATGGTTCTACTCTTGCTTCGTGGATACCTCTAGAGAGATCATAATTTAGAGCTTAATATCATCTTCATCAACTTCCAACCTTCCATGAGGATCAAAGTCTTTAAAGGTTGTTATGATTTCTCTTCTATGGTTGTTGTCACACCCCCAAACCGAGAAACGACGAAAACATCTGGAGGTGGATGACTTCATGTACAGTATCATAACAATTGAATAATAGATATCAAAGCATTACGGCCATCATGTTGAAAATTTATAAGTTTTTACATTGTTTTTGAATCATAATTTGTTTGATTTCCAAATGCATGACAAGTATATGAGGCGTGATGTTGCTATGCCTCATCTTCAAAATCAAATCATTATGGCACCTATTTACTGATTTCCTGAGAATACAAGTAGTTTTGAAAAAGTGTCAACAATTAAGTTGGTGAGTTCATAAGCATTTTGTATGAGAAAAATCTGTCTTGTTCCTTGAAAATGATAGAGTTTACTACTAGAAAATCCAATATTTTCTTTTAAAGTGAATTGTAGTCTTAGAAACCCTAAGACCGAAAATATATAAGTATTGTTGTACTCGGGAGTAGTATAATGTAGTTTTAATATTTATAAAAACCAGTTGAATGTATGTTTTCAGAAATGTAAGTTGTACGGTACTGGAAAATAATGTATTGTAGTTGTATATGTGTAAAACCCTTTGAATGTATGTTTATGGAACTACCAGTTGTACTGTAAAAAGAGTGTAATTTAGTTTTATTATTAAATAAAATTGGTTGAATGTAAGTTAGCCCCATAAACCAAATGTATTAGGTAATACCCCATGTGAGTTATTATAACCATGCTAGCGACTAATGGCATTTTACGACGTTCTTTAGGCGTCGGAATGGTACAACATTTGTCACCCCATACCTACTGGTCTAACTGCATGTGACAACCCGTAATTTATTCTGTCACTATAAATCGTTCCCGTTAAATAAAACCGTTCGAATTCAAATTTTTCCCGTTAACCTTAGAGTTCAATTAAATTAATCGCGACTTTTAATTCGGCTTCATAAGTTTCGGGATGCATTAAAAACATTAAAATATTTTCCATATTTATTTGGAAAATTATTAGTTTCATCTATGTCTTGATTACGTCAATTTATCGGGTACGACCAAAAGCATCGTCTAACGGCAGTATCGGGTAGAATTCCATCGGGCCATAAACTTAACCCCTATAAAAGGGATTGAGTGACATCATTTTGAAGATTTTTTTCTCTCTCTCTAAACACTTTCTCTCACTACTCTCTCTCTAGAATTCGAAATTGATCCAAAAACTCCATTTCAAGCCTCAATTTGGTAAGTACTCCATCCTAGCTTGTTGTTTAACTTGATTGACATGCAAATTCATGTTTGAAACTCCCAAAAACACCCAAGAATAAGTTTTTAGGGTCTAGGGACCCTTCCAAAACCGTGAACACCCCTTGAGAGGGTTTTGAAACCCCAAAACCCCTCCAAACCCATTCAAGTGCTTAGAAATGACTTAGAAACTTGCATGCATGAGCTTAGGACCCCAAATTCGTGCCATTTGAGTATTGGACATGATTTTACGGTCCAAGAACATGCTTGGACCGTAAACCCATATTCATGGACCATAAACCCTTTTTAAAGTGTCAAAATGCCCCTAAACACCTCCAAATGCTTCCATGAGAGTGTAAAACCTTATAATCCTTCATGTGATGAACCAAAACATATGTAAATGGATAAAACTTGAGTTTACGGTCCAAGAACATTCTTAGACCGTAAACTCATCTCCTTAGACCATAAACTCATCTCCTTGGACCATAAAATCTTAAAATGGGTGTTAAGGTGCCTTTAACACCTTGTATGGCTTGGAATTGAACCTAGAACCTTGTATGCTTAACCTTCAATCACAAAAATGCATGATTCATGGAAAAACATGAGTTTAAGGTAGTAAACTCATGTGTTTAAGGTAGTAAACTCCCCAAGAGCATCTTAATAAACCGTAAACTCCTTTTCCAAGGCCCTTTCAAGTCCTGATCACTTCCTACGCCATAGAATCAACCCTAGAACTTTCCTTTGTGCATTGTAAGACCATTTAGCATCCAAGAACATAGCACCCATGAGTTTACGGCGGTAAACTCATGGGAATATGGTCATAGGACCATAAACTCCCCTAAGGACTTACTTTTGAAGAGTAAACTATTTATCTAGGCCCTACACACCCTTTGATGCTACCCGGACCACTCCTAACACTTAATTAAAGTGTTTTCGCATCTAGGAGTGTATAAGCTTATCTAATTAGTGATTTAAAGTCTAATTAGATACATTGGTATATCATTTCATATTACATTGGAAACTCGCACGTTTTCAAGCCCCGAACCGATGTTTAGCATCAAAACCGACATAATCCTCGTCCGGTGAGTTCATACCCCTACCCTTTTTCAATGTTTTCAGGGGGGAATACAAGCAAAAGTACAAGAATATCTTGTGCTTAAACTTATCATTTCAATTGAATTATTTCATATTTCACTTGCTTTTAACAATTGAAACCGTATTAACCAACCGTTTGACTTGCATAATCAGTTTACAAACCGATTTCATATATTATTATATAATGTTATATTTTATATTTATATATATATATATATATATATATATATATATATATATATATATATATATATATATATATATATCACAAACAAATTGTTCCATAACATTATTGTTAAAAGCATTAGATTAGTACAATTGTTTTGCCCTCGTAAAACACTCCACAAAGATACACGAGTGGAGGATTGTCATTGAAAATAGAATATAAACAGGATTTTCCACATTATTACTTGTAGATTTGTTATTCCTATAAATTGGAGACACATCCTCGGAGAACACTCCATAGAGATACGTAAGTGGAGGACCGCCTCTGTAACCAGAATCTCTTAGATAGGGAGTGTGACTTGAGTGTACAGATCTATACGGGGCTGACTACCCCGCACCTGGCTGCTAGCTACAGCCAAACCAAAAGGTTCAAGGGTGACGAAATTCATAAAGTGGGATGGACTACTTATTGCCATATTTAGTATATCGTATGGTTATAGAACTCGCAATTTGGATAACAGAGATTTACTTATTAGTAATAATGGATATAGTAAACTAATAACCTTAAGAATTAGTTTACTACGCTGATAGTTTTATATACGTGTCAAAACTAATATACACTTCACAAGGATAATCAAGTTTTCATTATACATCTTTTACATTACATTTTGGGTTGGTAAACTAACACACACTTCACAAGGATAATCAGGTTTACAGTATACATCTTTTACATTTCATTTCGGATTTGGTAACCAACATTTAAGAAAATATAGGATTGTCCTGGGGTCATAACTATTCATAACCACAATTGTGTAACATAACGGAAAACTAAACATTAGTTTTAAGAAAATATGGGATTTTCTTGGATAACCACCTTTTCAGAAAACAAAAGGAATCTTGTGCATTTTCATAAAACAAACCGCTTATGAACTCACCAGCTTTATGCTGATTTTTAAACTGCTTGTATTCTCAGGTTCTCCTTAGATAGGTATCCCGCGTTCTTTTTAAGAAGAAGCATATGGAAGTCACGTCTTTCTTTTGTTTAAACTTATGTATCTATGAAACTTGTATTACTTTACTTTCAAACTGATGTAACGAATCTATGTAATGTAATTTTTTGTGTTTTACTTCGCTTACTATGAACATTGGTTATGATATTCAACATGAAGTCACCTTCACCCCGGAACGTTTCCGCCCTGGGTTTCGGGGTGTGACAGATTGGTATCAGAGCCCTTGTTTATAGTGAACTGAGTATACCAAACCTTACACGGTATAAGACTATAAACATTAAAGGGTTCTAAGTGCTCTAAAATAAAATTATACTTCAAAATATAAGTATTTTCAAAAACATACAAGTATACCTAACCGTTGAGATCCATAACTACAAGTAGAACAAAACATAAATAAATAGGTGTTGTACGCTGCGGTTAAACCTGGGCAGTTATGTAGTCGTGTCTAGGGTCAATATAGCCTGATCAACTATATTCATTCGAGACACGGGCAACATGTGCCTGGGAGTAACTGTGGTGTTCAGCATGCCTAAAACTTACCCAAATACCCCAAACAATGAGCCGTCGTCGCAGTGAATCATGAAATACTATGTGAGTATTTCTAGATCCAAATTTGTTGTATAAAAATTTTCATTCAAGCGTTGCCCCTCGATCATTTCTTTAGCGATAGTTTATCTGCCTTGATAATTCATTCCAGCTTTATCGCTTAATAGAATTATATGTCTGTCATAAAGAGATATCCCTTGTATCATATCTCTTGATTTAATGCAGAGGACTTACCATCCTCTTTTTCCTAATTATTTTAGATTGAAATGTCTTCAAAGAAAGGACCCAGTTCAAGGAACAACAACCCTTCGTCACCACCTCTTTCTCAATTCGACCCTGTGATGTTCCAGTTGGCCGTTTCTGCTGCAGTGACGGCTACAATGATGCTATTGTACCTTGACAGGTTCGGTGGACCACGAAGTAACACTTACCCCCAAAACCATGAAAATGTCCAGGAGCATCAGAATGAACATAGTGAGAGTAATAAGGTTATCTGGAAAAAGCGAAAGGGTCAGAGTTGAGAAGGACCCTCCAAAAGGCATGAAACTACGGCAGTTCAATCTACCACTACTCCTGTTACTGCGTCTACAACTCAAGTACCTACCATAAGGTATGATGGTAGTCTTCCTTGGTGCAATAGGTGCAATTATCACCATCGTATCCCCAGCCCATGTCTTGAAAGGCTCTGCAACAACTGTGGTAAGAAGGGACACTTTGCTCGAAATTGCAGAACACCAGTCCAACAAACCAATCAAGCTTCCGAATCAAGTACCGATCAGGCCTGCTATAAGTGCGGTGAAATCAGGCATTTAAAGCGAAACTGCCCAAAAGTAGCAACAACCAAAAACGCTAACAACACTGGAATAGCCTTGGCTATAAAGCCGGAAGAGGCAACCGCTGATCCCACCACCGTTGCAGGTACATTTCTTCTCGACAATTCCTATGCTCATATCCTTTTCGAATTTAGTGTCAAGAAAGTTTTATTAGTCATTCATTCAAATATCATTGTAAACATAGTCCTTGTCTAATAACCGAAACATTTACCGTCAAGATGGCTAGCAGCGAGAATGAGTGCGCTAATGATTTATTCCTAAGCTGTATCCTTACCTTGAGTAATCATTCTTTCCCCATTAACCTGATGTCAGTTTCAATAAAGAGCTTTGATGTTATCTTTGGCATGTATCAATTGAGTCCTGATCATACTGATACACTTTGTTTTGAAAAAGATATTTTTCTCAATCTCCCCTCTCACCGGACCCTCATGATATATGGTGTCAAGCTTAGCTCAAATCTTCGCATCATTCCCTGTATCAAAGCTCGAAAGCTTCTGAAAAAGGAGTGTAAGGTATCCCTAGTCCATGCAATCAGTGAGAAACAGTAAGTTAAAGACCTCTAGAGCATCCCCGAAAACTGTAATATTCTTGATATCTTCCCGAAGAGCTCCCGAGAATTCCTCCCAAACGTCAATTCGAGTCTCGTATCAACTTAATTCCTGGAACTACCCTCGTAGCCAAATTTCCGTATCGCTTTGCTCCAGCAGAAATGCATGAGCTATCCAGTCAGTTTAATGAGTTGACCATCAAAACCGATATCCTCTTTCCCGAATAGATAACTTCTTCGATCAACTTCAGGGAGCCAGCTACTCCTCGAAGATAGACCTTAGGTCAAGACACCATCAGCTAAGAGTTCACGAGGATAATGTTTCCAAGACAGTATTCAGGACTCGATATGATCACTAAGAGTTCGTATTGGTACCCTTCGGTCAAACCGTTTTCCCTTGGTCATATAGTGAGCGATGAAGACATACACGTGGATCCTCCTAAGGTCGAAGCAATAGAAAATTGGTCGGCACCGAAAGCACCCATAGAAAACCTGTCAATTCTTGGGTTTCTCCGGCTATTATTACAGGCCCATTCAGGAAATCTTTCTAGAATCGCCAAACCCCTTATCACTCCGACACATAAAAGTGTACCCTTTTTGTTGGAGTGAAAAGCGAGATACAACATTTCACACATTTAAGCAACACTTATGCATCACAACTATCATGTCCCTGCCAGAGGGAACAGAGGATTTCGTTGTCGATTGCAGTGCGCTCAATCATAGTTTAGACTATGTACTTAGGCAGGAAGGAAAAGTTATCGTTCACGCTTCGAGACAAACAAAAGGCACATATAGTTAACTACACAACTCACGACTTGGAATTAGGAGAAAAAGTTCCTGCACTGAAGAATTAGGAGACATGATCTCTACGGAACCAAGTATACAATTTTCATTGACCATAAGAGCCTATAGTGTATCTTCGATCAGAAAGAACTAAAACATGAAGTAATGGTGATAGTTAGAGTTGCTCAGTGTTTATGAGTACGAAATCCGCTACCATCCCGACAAGGCGAATGTGGTAGCAGGTGTCCTTAGCCTAAAGGAAAGCTCAGATAGCAAGATGAAGACATTGATAATAACCATCTATCCTTGCTTACTTGCTCAGACCTAAGAAGCCTAGTCATAAACCCTCGGGACTGTTCCAGCAGCCTAGATACCCGAATGGAAATAAGAGATGACTATCATGGAATTCATCATCAAGTTACCCAGTTTCCCGGATGGGTGCAATACCATTTGGGGAAAAAATTATCGATCCTTCGATAAAATCCGCTCATTTCCTCCCGATCAGAGAATCATTCAAGATGGAAAGACTTACACGAACCCACATCCAAGAGACAGTATGATGGCATGATGTACCTTTGTCCATTATCTCTGATTGAGATAGCAGGTTTACCTCAAGGTTTAGACAGATTCCTTTCGAAAGTTCTCGAAACCAAGTTAGATATGAGTACAACTTATCATCCTCAGACAATTAGACAGAGTGATAGAGTTATTCAGATCATGGAAGACATGCTGGGAGCATGTGTCATCAATTGCAGAATGACTTGGGACAACCATTTACCTTTGATCGAACCCTCGTATAACAACAGTTATCGCACCAGTATCAAGATTGCATCGTTCGAAACCCTCTATGGTCAAAAGTATTGATTCCCTCGTATTAGGTTGAGGAAGGAGACACACGGTTAGCTAAGAGTCAATCCCCCTGTAGTACCCTCACTGGTCCTGAAATCATCCGTGAAATCATCGAGAAGATCATCCAGATCCGAGAATGATTGAAAGCTTTACGAGAGCGACATAAGAGTTATGCCGATGTACGACAGAAACCACTGAAATTCCAGGTTGGAGATCGTAGACTATCAATGGTCTCTCCCTGGAAAGACATGATACACTTTGGAAAGCATGGAAAAATTAACTCGAGGTAAATTGGACCCTTCGAGATCCTCATTAGTATCAACCCCGTAGCCTTCAAACTCCGAGTAACTTCAGAACTTAGCAACATCCATCCTGTCTTCCACGTCCCAATTCTTTAGAAGTGCCTATTTCCGATGAAACCCTAATAATCTCTCTTCAACAAATCAAGATCATAGACCGAGAGATCAAATGTACGAAACTAAGCCGAGTCCCGATAGTGTAGGTTCGCTTGAATTCCAAGCGAGAACCTGAATTCACTTGGGAGCGCGAAGACCCGATGCAGCAGAAATATCCGCATCTCTTTCCATAACTTGTATCTTAATTCTTGAATTTTGGGACGAAATTCCCTCTAACGTGGGGATAATGTGACAACCTGTAATTTATTCCGTCACTATAAATCATTCCCGTTAAATAAAACCGTTCGTATTCAAATTTTTCCCGTTAACCTTAGAGTTAAATTAAATTAATCGTGACTTTTAATACGGCTTCATAAGTGCCGGGATGCATTAAAAACATTAAAATATTTTCCATATTTATTTGGAAAATTATTGGTTTCATCTAAGTCATGATTACGACAATTTATCGGGTACGACCAAAGGCACCGTCTAACGGCAGTATCGGGTAGAATTCCACCAGGTCATAAACTCAACCCCTATATAAGGGATTGAGTGACATCATTTTGAAGCTTTTTTTTCTCTCTCTCTAAACACTTTCTCTCACTACTCTCTCTCTCTCTAGAATTTGAAATTGATCCAAAAACTCCATTTCAAGCCTCAATTTGGTAAGTACTCCATCCTAGCTTGTTGTTTAACTTGATTGGCATGCAAATTCATGTTTAAAACTCCCAAAAATACCCAAGAGTAAGTGTTTACGGTCTAGGGACCCTCCCAAACTCATCTCCTTGGACCATAAACTCTTAAAATGGGTGTTAAAGTGCCTTTAACACCTTGTATGGCTTGGAATTGAACCTAGAACCTTGTATGCTTAACCTTCAATCACAAAAACGCATGATTCATGGAAAAACATGAGTTTAAGGTAGTAAACTCGTATGTTTAAGGTAGTAAACTCCCCAAGAGCATATTCATAAACCGTAAACTCCTTTTCCAAGGCCCCTTCAAGTCCCGATCACTTCCTAAGCCATAGAATCAACCCTAGAACTTTCCTTTGTGCATTTTAAGACAATTTCGCATCCAAGAACACACCACCCATGAGTTTACGGCCATAAAATCATGGGAATATGGTCATAGGACCGTAAACTCCCCTAAGGACTTACTTTTGAAGAGTAAACTCTTTATCTAGGCCCTACACACCCTTATATGCTACCCGGACCACTCCTAACACTTAATGAAAGTGTTTTCGCGTCTTGGAGTGTATAAGCTTATCTAATTAGTGATTTAAAGTCTAATTAGATGCATTTGTATATCATTTCATATTACATAGGAACCTCGCACGTTTTCAAGCCCCGAACCGACGTTTAGCATCAAAACCGACACAATCCTCGTCCGGTGAGTTCATACCCCTACCCTTTTTCAATGTTTTCAGGGGGGAATACAAGCAAAAGTACAAGAATATATTGTGCTTAAACTTATTATTTCAATTGAATTATTTCATATTTCACTTGCTTTTAACAATTAAAACCGTATTAACCAACCATTTAACTTGCAGAATCAATTTACAAACCGATTTCATATATGATTATATAATTTTATAGTATATATATATATTTCACAAATGAATTGTTCCATAACATTGTTGGTAAAAGCATTAGATTAGTACAATTGTTTTGTCCTCGTAGAACACTCCACAAAGATACACGAGTGGAGGATCGTCTTTGAAAATAGAATATAAACATGATTTTCCGCATTATTACTTGTAGATTTGTTATTCCTATAAATTGGAGACACGTCCTCGGAGAAGACTCCACAGAGATACGCGAGTGGAAGACCGCCTCTGTAACCAGAATCTATTAGATAGGGAGCATGACTTGAGTGTATAGATCTATACGGGGCTGACTAACCCGTGCCTGGCTGCTAGTTACAGCCGAACCAAAAGGTTCAAGGCTGACGAAAGTCATAAAGTGTGATGGACTACTTATTGCCATATTTAGTATATCGTATGGTTATAGAACTCACAATTTGGATAACAGAGATTTACTTATTAGTAATAATGGATATAGTAAACTATTTGTAACACCCCCCTCTGGCACGTATCACAATATTATCCGCTTTGGGCCACTCGGCACGAGGACTTCCCAGGGGGTCACCCATCCCGGTACTACTCCTGCCCGAGCACGTTTAACTACAGAGTTCTTATGGGATCTGCTGCCCTCACGGCTTTAAAACGTGTTGTGACAAGGAAGGTATCCACACCCCTTATAAGTAGATGTTTCGTTCTCCTTCCAAGGAGATGTAGGATCAGGTGCAACCCACCTTCACCCCCCATTATAGGGTTCGACGTCCCTGTCGAACACATCGACCCGTGCCCTAGCTTTGATACCATTTGTAACACCCCCCTCTGGCACGTATCACAATATTATCCGCTTTGGGCCACTCGGCACGAGGACTTCCCAGGGGGTCACCCATCCCGGTACTACTCCCGCCCGAGCACGCTTAACTGCAGAGTTCTTATGGGATCTGCTGCCCTCACGGCTTTGAAACGCGTTGTGACAAGGAAGGTATCCACACCCCTTATAAGTAGATGTTTCGTTCTCCTTCCAAGCAGATGTAGGATCAGGTGCAACCCACCTAGTTGTAACACCCATTTATTTATTACGTTAAATAAATTAATTAATGAGTGAATGGTAGCCTAAAATAAATAATTATATATGCAGGGGGTGGGTTCAAGGAGTAATTGTCATATTTTTTAGAAGTTGGGGGCAAAAATCGTGAGTTTGGGACTCATATTATAATATTTATGTAGACAGGGGCTTCGTGGTAATTATTTGAACTTAATTTAAAAGGAAATGAGGTGGAAGGGTTGATTATGTATGTCATAATTAAGATATTGAGGGTTGTCCGGTAGTTTATGGGACTTAATATGTAAGGGAATTTCCACGGAATGGGTTAAAAAGGTAATTATCGGATTAAATTGAAGAAGATTTTCAAATCCAGGGTAAAAGGGTAAATATTAGATTAAATATGAAGAAATCTTGTAGGGAGGGACCAATTCTGCCATTATGGCAACTTGGTTATGGAGTCGGGTATATAAGTGTAAGGAACCCTAACCCTAAAGAAAAGATTCAGCCGTCACCCTCCTTATGCATTCCTTGTCGGCCTCCACTCCCATTTCTTTACCTCCAGCGCAGCCACCTCCCGTTCCCATCCTCCCTTCGCCACAGCAACCCAATCGTTGCTAGGTGCCGCCACATCGCTGTTGCTGGAAGCGAATGGGAAGCCGGAAAGTCGCTGAGAGAGGCCGAGATTGTCGCAGTCGCCGCCCTTGGCCGCCAGATCCTTCTATCGCTACTCCTTCGTCACCGAGGAACCACGACATTGCTGCTGTTGGATTTTAGTCAGAGGCTAGGCGCATTTTGCTGTCATCGTTCGTTGCTGTCGTTCGCAAATCACTACACCCCACCGATGCCTGCATAAGCCACCTGCCACCGTGAAATGGTGGCTGGGTTGGTGGTCTCGTGAAGTTGTGTGTGTGTTGCGATGTTGTGCACGAGTATTAGGATGGTTTAGAGCTACATAAACGTTTTCTAGCCGGAGATCCGAAGAAAACCCCACCGCCAACACCATGAGGTGGTGGCTGCCACTCGCTACCGCCACCTGCCGCCTCAAGGTGGTTGCATGTGTCTATTTTATTTTTCGTGTGTTATTTCTGCGATGTAAGGTTTGGTTTGTGTGGCTAGAAAACCAAGAAGGCCATCACCACCACCGTGAGGTGGTGGCTGCCACCATTCGCTGCTGCCGGCCACCATAGGGTGGTTGTGCATGTTTAATTAGTGTAGTGTGTGTGTTTATTTGTGGGTTCATTGTAAATTGTAAAGCAATTGGAATAATGAAAGGAAAAATCAAACCACCACCATAGGGTGGTGGCTGCCGCCTTCCGCCGCCACCGGCCGCCGTGTCGGGTGGCGGTGTGCCTTGTCTCGATTGTGTTGATTCGTTTGGGGTGCTTGAAACCCTAGTGGGCCTTGTAAGCCCTAATGGGCCCAATAAAGCTTAATGGACCCTAATTGACCCAAATAAAACCCTAATGGGCTTAATGATATTCTAGTGGGCTTAATAGGCCCAATAAAGCCCTAATGGACCTAAAAGCCCAACAAATTGATAAATGGACTAATATTTGGGTTGGGAAAACCATAATGCAAATAAAACCCTAATTTGTGGAAATTGCTTGGGGCACACGAGAATTAATTATTAAATCTTAAATAATTATTAATCATTGGCAAACTAGCGTAAGGCATAATGGACTTAATGGATTAAGTTCTTAATGGGTTAAGAAAGAAACACTAAACCTTAATCATCATTGCATGTGAAAACTCTAATTTGGGATTATGGGCTTGGACTTATCGAGGCCCATATTTGGGCCATTGGAATGGAATTGTGTGATTAAGCCCAATTACATCATATGACTTATTTAGAAGAATGATGGACTTAATGGATTAAGTCCTTAAAGAAATAATTCCTTAATGGGTTAAGTAGGAAACTTAACCCTAATCGACATTTTATGTGAAACCCTAACTTCACTTGGGTTTATTGTTGGGCCTTTCTATTGGGCCTTGATGATTGGATTATTAATGGGCCATCCAAGAATAATTATATGGACTAAAATAATTTAATGGGCCTAGGGTAAGTCCCATGTAAGAGGTTGGGCCCAATTTTCCAAATTGGGCCATAGATGGACTATAGTGGGGCCTTAATGATTGTATAATGTTGGGCCTTAGAATAAGACCACATATAGGCTTGGGCCCAATTTGGAAAATTGGGTCATATGCTAGGCTTTGATTCCTAGTTCGCTTGCTGCCTATGGATCGGGCCTTGGACTTATATAAGCCAAGCCTCGGGTAATGAAGTAATTATCCAAGTATGTATTATGGTTATGTGTCGGGACCCAATTATTAATTGGGTGTTATTTTGGTGTTGACAGTTCGGGAGTCTGTCAGCCAGCAGTTGGGGTCGAGTCTACGGGACTTCAGCAAGTGTGGGATTGCGTCTTCGGGACTTCAGCAGTGTGAGGTGAGTTACTTTCCAGTAGTGGTGGGTCTAAGGCCACAATGCCGGCCCACCAGTAGGAGATGTATGATAGATGATTGTCTTTGTGATATCATCTAGGTTTGCTACTACCTGACATGTTATATGTATGCTAGCACGATATGTGGTATGTGATAGTAGTTGAGTTCGGTTGTTAGAACCGAAGGGTAGTCAGACACCCCAGATACGTCTGACAATGTGTGATGATATGTTTGCATGATGGATTGTTATGTTATGTGCGATAGAGGTAGTAGGAGGGGAGTAGTCCCCGAGGGTCGGTTGTTAGGACCGACGGGTAGGTCAGCACCCCAGAATGGCTTGACATGGGTAGGTCAGCACCCCAGAATGGCTTGACATGGGTAAGTCAACACCCCAGAATGGCTTGACATGGGTAGGTCAGCACCCCAGAATGGCTTGACATGGGTAAGTCAACACCCCAGAATGGCTTGACACGGGTAGGTCAGCACCCCAGAATGGCTTGACACGGGTAGGTCAGGCACCCCAGAATTGCCCGGCAGTATGCATGCTATGTGATTCTATGGTATTTGGTATGATGGGGGAACTCACTAAGCTTTGTGCTTACGGTTTACAGTTTTGGTTTCAGGTACTCGTTTTCAAAGGAAAGGAGTCGGCTTGATTGCAGCGCATCACACTATGGTTTTCCGCACATGAGATCCTTGGGATTACACTCTGATATTATTTTATGATAATATGTTTGATTATTTCTTCTTTGGTTTTGACATGACATGATATTATAGATGTTTTATTACAATGTTGGTTTTATCATGACGTATTTAAAAATGAAATTTTTGGCCTGTATTTTTGGGATGTTACACTAATAATCTTAAGAATTAGTTTACTATGTTGATAGTTTTATATACGTGTTAAAACTAATATACACTTCACAAGGATAATTAGGTTTTCAGTATACATCTTTTACATTACATTTTGGGTTGGTAAACTAACACACACTTCACAAGGATAATCAGGTTTACAGTATACATCTTTTACATTACATTTCGGATTTGGTAACCAACATTTAGGAAAATATAGGATTTTCCTGGGGTAATAACTATTCATAACCAGAATTGTGTAACATAACGGAAAACTAAACATTATTTTTAAGAAAATATGGGATTTTCTTGGATAACCACCTTTTCAGAAAACAAAAGGAATCTTGTTCATTTTCATAAAACAAACCGCTTATGAACTCACCAACTTTATGCTAATTTTTAAACTGCTTGTATTCTCAGGTTCTCCTTAGACAAGTATCTCGCGTTCTTTTGAAGACGGAGCATATGGAAGTCACGTCTTTCTTTTGTTTAAACTTATGTATCTATGAAACTTGTATTACTTTACTTTCAAACTGATGTAATGAATCTATGTAATGTAATGTTTTGTGTTTTACTTTGCTTAGTATGTACATTGGTTATGATATTCAACATGAAGTCACCTCCGCCCCGGAACGTTTCCGCCCTGTGTTTCGGAGTGTGACACTGCAGCTAACAGTTTTGGTGCGGGATTGTCAGTCCCATATAGATTTATACAAAAGTGTCACACTCTCCTTAAAAGAGACCCTGGTTATAATACAAGACTTTTGTGTGTACTCTGGTAGGTATGGTGAAACCAAATGTCTCACAAAATTATATTAACTGGTTTACGTCTAGTGTAATGAAAACCCTTTTTCTTGTAAATATATGTATTACCCTTCCATAGTGTTTACATAGCGTAAAAATAATTATAGTTTTAAATAATTAATTCTTTATCCAATAAAATAGTGTGCATAAACTATACTTATTATAGTTTACAAAATTGTTTCACTGAAATGATGAATCCTTTGTATGTACCATTATATATATATATATATATATATATATGTGTGTGTGTGTGTGTATGTATATATATATATATATATATATATATATATATATATATATCTGTAAGAATATCATAGCGTATTTGCAACAAACTTTTTATGTAAAAGCTCGCATATTTGGAGGTAAAGTTGTTTCATAAATTTAGTACTTTTGTATAACAAGTAGCAAAACATATTTAACCATTTTGTATTTTAACACAAGTTCTCTTATGTTTCACTTGTATTCCCCCCCCCCCCCCCTAACACATAGAAAAATCTAGAGAACTGTAGGGGTGTGAACTCACCTTGAGTGTGTTCTTAGCTGTAAAACAAGGTGATGGTGATGATCTTCAAGTTAGAATACTTTGAATGTAGTCATATCCGAATACTTTTTAACACATAATAATGTGTGTAAATTAGATGAATAACATGGAAGTATTGTATAAATGTAACGACATTAATTTTCAAAACAATTTTTCATTTTTGAAACATAACATATCTCATAAGTATTCTCAAACTCAAATGTATCAAATGTTATCTCTGTAAAACATATCCCAAAATCTCAAATACACAATACGTAATATTCTATCAGTGTGTACAGATCATGTTGGTGCCTTCCCGCGATCCTCGCAGGTTCCTGAAACAATATCACATAACACGGTAAGCATAAATGCTTAGTGAGTTCCCCAAAATACCACATACAACACATAAGCCACTCGAGGCTATACCTCATTATGACCCTCCGTTCTATGTGTCCTAGTGGGACCCTCCAGTCCCGTAGCTCGTTGGACCCTCCGGTCCGGTCTAGCTCGTTGGACCCTCCGATCCAGTCTGATCGAGGACCCTCTGGCCTCATGAGTCGTTAGACCCTCTGGTCCGATCTATATAACACATAGCATACATATAACACAATGAAAATAAATATCAGACATCCAGATACACATAAAACAAAAGACCCTCCGGTCTGCACATAGATACCACTCTAGGTAATGTATAGCGAGAAGACTCACCTCGGGTAACTCATATAATATCTGATCTTGAATATTGATCTAGCCTCCACCTAATCACATAAACAATTTTCATTTATTAATAATAGATCTCAAAGGCTAGATTAATCCCCCTTATAATTCATCAGAAGGGTAAAAGATCATTTTACCCTTCCAAGACCCAAAATCCCAATAGTTGACCAAACCCTAAAAGTCAACAGAATTTAAATCAATCAACGGTCCAACTTTGAACAAACTCGCCGAGTTCATGTGCATATTCGAAATCTTTCTAAGGCCTCACTCAAATCGTCGATTTAACCTTACACTCGACTGGTTACCACTGATCCAAATCGCGGGGCAACCCGACTCGACTCGTCGATTCCTCTCATTGACTTGGCAAGTTTCCTCCATGCAACTTCCAAATGACCTTCTGAGGTCAAATCTATTTCTCTAACTTATAGATCTGACCTGTAAACACTCAAAACTCACGTAAAGGTTCAATGTTTATGCTCATGCAACACTCATATGGCTCTATTTGATGAATTAGCTTTTAATATGACAACCAAGATCCAAAACCCCCAAAGGGACTGTATAAAGTTGGATGATTGGGACTGTCTGGACCTCTCAAGGTCTAGATCTAAGTTCTATTTCACAGTGGGACTTCTCATGCTTCTTATTCCAACTTAAGAAAGGGTAAAGAAACCCTTTATTCAATAAGCCTACACAATAAGGAAGAAAAGAGCCGAATTGCTACCTCAAAGTGAAGTTTCCTTTCTTGAAAGTCTCAGAACAACAACCTCCTTTGGTCCTTCTAGCTGGATCACTTCTCATCCTTAGCAAAATCACAAAAAATGGCTCAAGATGGATCTCTCTCTCTCTCTCTATCACTTCGCACACTCAAATATTCTAGGGTTCTTTTCTCTGGAAGGGTTGCCACAAATGAAGGCCATAAGGACCCTTAAATAAGGCATAGGCCCAAGGATTTAGGGTTTCTACCAATAGCATGGACTCGTCGAGTCCACTCATTAATCTGAGTCATCATTCGCGATCCTATTTGACGAGTTAGGGCATAAACTTTTCAAGTTACTCCTTATATCTCAATATAAATAATCATATGACCATACTTGGGATTCTGGATGTTATAATTCCCCCCCACTAGAATTAGACTCCGCCTTAGAAATCTTACTCAAACAATTCTGGATGCTGCTCCCCCATCTCCACTTTCGGTTCGCAGGTCAGCTCGGACCCTCTCTGATGCTACCACTGGACCTGAACCAGGGGCAACTCTTTGTTCCTTAGAACCTTGATCTTCCGATCCAAGATTGTGACCGACCTCTCAATGTAGTTAAGGCTCGCATCCACCTAAATATCCTCTAGTGGTACTACTGTCATCTCATCGACTATACACTTCCTTGGCTGGGATACGTGGAAGGTATCATAATTCTGACCCAACTCTTTGGGTAGCTCTAAACGGTATGCTACCTTGCCTACCCTGGAAATCACTCTGAAAGGACCAATGTATCAGGGCTCCAGCTTGTGCCCTTTCCTGAATCGAATCACTCCTTTCCAAGGAGATAACTTCAGGAGTACGAAATCTCCAACCTGGAACTCGAGCTCGAATCGCCTCCTATCCGCGTAACTCTTCTTGTGGATCTGGGCTATTAGAAATCTTTGCCTAACTTGCTGTATCTGCTCAGTCGTCTTAAGAACTATCTCAGTGCTACCCATCACTCGCTGCCCCACCTCACCCTAATAGATAAGGATCCTACACCTCCTCTCATACAAAAACTCAAAGGAAGGCATACCTATACTTGAATGGTGGTTGTTGTTGTAAGAAAACTCGGCTAAAGGTAGGTATGAATCCCAACTTCCACCAAAGTCCATGACACATGCTCGAAGCATGTCCTCAAGTGTCTGTATCGTTCGCTCACTCTGCCCGTCCGTCTGCGGGTGATAAGCGGTACTGAAGTGCAATCTCGTACCCAACTCCTCATGAAACTTCTTCCAAAATCTGGAAGTGAAATGTACATCGTGGTCTGACACAATCATAATCGGCACTCCATGCCACGACACCACCTCTCTAACATGTATCTCTTCCAACCTCTCCATAGAAGAGCTCTCACAAATAGCAAGGAAGTGTTCGTCAGTCGATCCACAATCACCAAAATTCCATCAAACACCCCTCGCGGTCCTCAACAATTTGGTGATGAAGTCCATAGAAACATGTTCCCACTTCCACTGAGGAACCTCTAGTGGCTATAACTTGCCATGCAGACACTGGTGCTCGACCTTAAACCGGTGATAGGTCAAGCACCTATCTACTACCCACGCAACATCCCTCTTCATACAAGGCCACCAATAATCTGTCTTCAGGTCCAAATACATCTTAGTGGCCCCGTGATGTATCAAGAATCTCAATTTGTGCACCTCCTCCATCAGTATGCTACGTGCCCCGCCCATAAACGACACCCAAATCTGACCCTAAAAGGTCATAAGCCCTCGACTATTGGTAATAAACTCGGATACTTGGCCAATCACCCTCTCCCTCTTGCAGTTATCCGGTGTCACCGCCTTTGCTTGGGCCTCTCGAATGGTATCCAACACCAAAGTCATCACCGTCATCCTCATACATCTGTCTCGAATCGGGGTACACTCCGCCTGCGGCTCAGAGCATTAGCTACCATGTTAGCCTTGCCCAGGTGATGCATCAGATACTTTAAACTCTTGTGGTCCGTGTATATGGTACACTGAACCCCATATAAATAGTGGCGCCATATCTTGAGGGAGAACACTACTTCCCCCAAATCCAAATTGTGGGTGGGATACCTCGTCTCATGAGGCTTCAGCTGCCTCGATGTGTATGCTATCATATGCCCTCTCTACATGAGCACCGCTCCCAACCCTGATATAGACGCGTCACAGTATACCATAAAATCCTCCAATCCCTCCGGAAAGGATAACATCGAGGCTTCTCATAATCTCTGGCGAAGATTCTCAAATGAGGTCTGCTCGGGACCCCAAGAAAAAGCAACGCCCTTATGGGTTAATCTGGTGAGAGGAACAGAAATATTGGAAATATCCCTGTTGAATCTCCGATAATAGCGTGCTAATCCCAGAAAACTCCTGATCTCGGTGAGGGATCTCAGCACCTCTCAACTCATAACCGCCTCAATATTGCCCGGAACGACCAATATCCCATTCTGATTAACGAGGTGTCCCAAGAACTAGACCTCCCGTAACCAGAGATCACACTTGTAGAATTTCGCATAAAGCCTCTCCGATCTCAAAACTGTAAGGATCTGTCTCAGATGCTCCTCATGCTGCTCCTTGGATCTCGAAAACACTAGGATATCGTCAATGAACACAATCACCGAACGATCCAACATCGACCTGCACACCCGATTCATGAGGTCCATGAACGTTGTTGGTTCATTGGTGAGCCCAAAAGGCATCACCACGAACTCGTAATGCCTATAACGAGTCCTAAACGCCGTTTTCGGGATATCCTCATCCCACACCCTCATCTGGTGATATCCCGAACTCAATTCAATCTTGGAGAACCAAGATGCACCCTGCAACTGATTGAACAGATCGTCGATCCTCGATAGTGGATAACGGTTCTTGTTCGTCAACTTGTTCAACTCCCGGTAATCAATACACATCTAGTGTGTTCCGTCCTTTTTCTTGACAAAAAGGATTGGCGCTCCCCACGGTGAGCTACTCGGTCAAATGAATCCCTTTCCCAGCAACTCCTAAAGCTGCGAGGATAACTCCTGCATCTCTGGTGGCGCAAGGCGATAAGGTGCCTTGGAAATAGGCGCTGCTCCCGGAATCAATGTGAATCGCCACCTGCCTCTCCGGAGTCACACTCGACAACTCTTTGGGGAAAACATTCGGGAACTCATGCACTATCGGGACCTCATCGACTGAAATCGGCCTCTCGGTGAAAATTCGTGTATCCATCACGTAGGTGGCAAACCCTCTGCAACCCTGCTGTAGACTCTGCCTTGCTCTGGAAGTCGAGCAAAATGTTGACCCAGAACGAGTACCCTCACCATACACCGTAAATACTCCCCCACTAGGGTCTCGTATGGTCACCAACAGATGCTTGCACTCAATAACAGCTCAAAATCAACTCAGCTAGTCCATGCCCACAATGATGCAGACATCCCCTATCGCAATCGGTACCAAATCTATCGGGAACTCAACACCGAAAATTTCGAGCACACATCCTCGAAGCACATCACTAACAAAAACCACTCGCTCATCAGTTATAGAAACCCATAATGGTCGACTCAATGCCTCTCGTCGGATACTGATGTGCTGACTAAATCCTAATGACACGAAAGATCGACTTGCACCCGAGTCAAATAACACCAAAGCAGGTACATAATTCAAAAGAAAAGTACCTAAACATACTACAATATAAGCACAATATCTCAAACCCAGCATAAATAAATAAAAGAATACATACCAGCACCGACATTGGGCGCTGTGCGGACCTCGTCCACTGCCAACTAGAAGGCTCTCCCGCGAGCCTTCGGTGCCTCGGCCTTTGCTGGCCAGACCTCAGTAGGTCTAGCAGCAGGTGTAGATCCCGGAAGTAACTGCGGGCACTCAGCCTTACGATGACCAATTTAGTTGCAATGAAAGAAAACTGCAAACCCCTTGGGGCAATCCCTCGCGAAATGCCCCTCCTTGCCACACTTGTAGAACACCCATGCTCAGCATACTCCCTCATGGATCTTGTCGCACTTCCCACAAGTGCGTCCCTTCTAACCCCCAAATCTCGAATCAGTGGGCTTTACCCGCTTGGCTGCCGGTTGTGACTGCACCAGTCGCATGTCCCTCCTCTGAGACTCGGCCTCCTCCCTAGCCTAAGTCTCTAGCTCAATCTGCCTCTTCTAGGCATTTTCCTGGAGCTCGGCAAATGTCTAGTATGTCGAGTTTGCCATGAACTCACGAATGTCCTTCCTCAGTATGCTCAGATATCAACTCATATGTGCCTGCTCGATACACACGTGCTCAGAGCAAAACAACGCCCTCTCATGAAACATCCCTGTAATCATAGTCACGAACTCCATCCTCTGCTTGAGGGACAAGAACTCCTAGGCTAAATGTTCCCTCTCCACATGGGGAAAACAATCATCTTGGAACATGGTGGTGAACCAATCCCAGGTCACTGTTGTAATCTATGCAGGAGTGAAGTCAGGCGTCACAAACTTCCACCAGTCCTTCGCTCCCACGCAAAGCTGGTTCAGCGCGAACCGTACCCTCAGATGCTATGGACAAGAACAGGTGTAGAAGCATCCCTCAATGTCAGAGATCCACCTCATTGCGGTTATCGGATCCTGAGTCATATCAAACTTTGGTGGCTTCGGGTTGCTGAACTCTCAGTACAGCAACGAGTCAACCCCCTGCAGCCTAGCATCGGTGATGGCAACAGTGGCAGCAGCAACAGCAACATCGGTAAGAGCAGTTTACTGCTCATCAAAGGTCTCAATCAACATGGTCTTGATAAACCCAAACATCTCTGTTATCTCAGCTTGTATGGCCGCGACCACCTCCTCATGAATCTGTTGGATTAGTGTCTAAGTCCATAACTATTTTGGTATGTACTTGACCCGATGGTGCATGGTCCTTTTGGGTTGCCTTCACCAAAGCAACTTGATAGGATGAATTACATAAATAAAGGATTAAATATGATTTATTAATATATTGTGAGAGTAATATATTAAAGGAGAAATCATATTGTTTAATTAATATTAGTCAAGAATTAATAATAATTAAGTTTGTGACTAAAAGAGATTAATTAAACTTAAGGGACTGGAATTGTAATTATAAGATAATTGCAATTGGGCTATGGATTACCTTATAGTATAAGGTTAGACAAATTCTATGGGGAAACCCATTAGAAATCGTCGAAGGCCATTAAGAAAGGAGTTCATGGGTTGCTTAGGGCCTAAGCTTCTAAATTAAGGTTTCCTTGTTAGACAACCCTAATAGCCTCTCTATTTAAAGGACCCGTAAGGCTAAAAACCGTGGTGAACTTGTTCTCTAGGGTTTCCACACGTTTTGGGCAGCCTCCTTCTCTTCTCCTCTTCATCCACTTGCTCTTGGTGTTTGTGAACCATTAGAGGAGTGACATTTGTGACTCTAAGCTTTCTAAAGTCAATACAAGAAGGATTTGAGATTGTTATTGCTACATAACAATCAAGGTAATATCTTAAACCCATTCTTATCTTAATATTGATTATCATATGATAGAATTAGGGTTTATAGTCTTGGATGAATTGCATGTACAATAGAGAAACCTAGATCCAAGCATTAGGGTTTGTATGAGCATATAGGATGTTCTTATAGCTAAAACCCATCAGTGGTATCAGAGACTTGATTGCTTTCTATTGTATTGATGCATATTTGATCGAAATCAGTACTCAAAATCGAAACTTTTTGCTTCTGAGTGTTTGACTCGCCGAGTCACTTGGTGCACTCGCCTAGTCAGTTGTACTCGACGAGTCCAGGCCCAGACTCGACGAGTCAAAGCGTCTGACAGCTCATGCTTGCAATCTTCTTCCTGTTTTGGCTTTGGATAATTACCATAAACATGTTTTTGTTATAAAATCTGATTTTATACATATTTATGAGTATATCCTTGATTAAACAAAACATAATTACCAATTGATTAGATAATAACTTCCTAATATGATAAAGTTTGATTATTTGTATTAATTGGGTAACTTATTTTGCAAGAAATTGAAATTAGTTCAAATATAGATAATGATGAAATTAATTGTTTAATTTATATTATTTGTTATTTGATGCTTGTGTTATGAAAAGTTTCAATTTTTCCCCTTTAGGTTTTATAGTTTAAATTTGAACTTAATAGTTTTGTTTTTGAAATTTAAATAGTTAAAACCCTAATGTTTTGAAATGTTTCAAAACTTGCCCTCAAGTTTTGGAATTTAAAAGTTGATTAAAAGTTTGATTTAGAAATGTTAAATTCTAAAACCCTAGTATTGTCTTGAAAAGTTCAAATCACACCCTTATGGCTTTATTTATTAATTAAAGTGTATAATTAAAGGTGGTTTAATAAATCCATAAAGTTTTGGTTTACAATTTAATTGAATTAAAAGTATAATTGTTAAATTTGACCACATAGTATTCTAAAAGTGTAAAATACACCCAATACTATATATAACATTAAAAGTATAACATTATATATATATATATATATATATATATATATATATATATATATATATATATATGTATAAGTAAAGGCCAGTCTTACCGTTAGTATGCCTCATTCACGAAGCTGGTCTATAAGGGGTGTTTAATGAAATTGCCTATAAAATGGCGATTGAATGGGTATCCACTCTTACCCACCGCACTCTTGACTAGTGGGGGGTTGTTAGCCGAACGGGTAGGATAGGACAGAAACCTTCCATTATAAGTATAATGAAGTATAAAAGTAACTAAATGCTGTCATAAAATTCCCAATCTTAGTTACTTTAGGCAAAAGTGAATTGATGCAATTCCATGAAATTACACTTTGTGCCCTTGCGAAGACGTTAGTGGAGCGTGTGTGGTTAACCGCCACACTAAATGGCTAAGCAAAGGTTGCAAAGGGTGACTCAATGTTTGTCATAGTTCGGTGGAGCGTGTGTGGTTTACCGGCACATCGAATAGGTGACTGTAACATGTGGGGGCACCATGTAAGTTTGCATGGTTATTCACACCCGCTTTGTGATCCTCGGCATCCCAGTCACAAACTAGAGGGGCATATCGAGATTTAAACATGCCATTGAAATGTTCAATGAATCTCAAAAGATCTAGGAATTTTTAATAGATTTAAAACTTAAACTATTTTTCATTTTTCATGGTGGAAAATCAGTGAATCGTCATCCACTTGCCTTCAAATATTCTGCAACTAGATTACGGCATCTCTTTTCTAGGTTGTAGCGTATTGTGTTGGGTTCTCGCCTTAATATCTCATTTGGGTGATTTATTAAGGACTCAATCAATGAACTAACTTGAATTTAGTTTCTCCCGTTTTGTAGATGTGAAAGTACGACAACTATGGTATTCCCAAATCCTGTGGAACGAGCTTTCCACACGAAGATGATATTCCACGATTCGATCGAGGAACAAGAGATCATGCTTCACTTCCTCCACCTCCTCCAATTATTCTCCCTAACCCATAAGTTAGAAGGCTTGAAAAGTTCAAGCTCACTCAAGCCCTTTTGGCAAGTAAACATTGGAAACCTATGTGTGTACACGTCTTAGAGATGAAGTCACACATTGAAAGGTTATGGGTGTTGGGTGTCGAGATTTCAGGTAAGTTGGCTATTGACTGGTTCTTCAGTCGCTTCCTGAATCATATAGTAAGCTCGCGAGAGAGTACTATATGATGGATCATGACGTGACCCTCATTGATTTGACCTATTTGCTTATAGCTGCTAAATCAGAAATGATTTGGCGAGCTGGTCGAGCAAATTTGTCTGGTAAATCAAACTCCCAAACTTAAATGGATATTGAAAATGGTGACATTGGAGATCCAGAAAAGGTAGATTCTGAGATAGTTCCATGTGCCATTCCAAAGGAATCCATTTACTTTTATTGCCAAGAGAAGGGGCATTGGAGACGAAGCTGCCCTATTTACCTAAGAGATCTAAGAGATGGGAGAGTCAAAACATATGGCTCTGATTTAGGTAAAATCCATTAACTAACTATTTTAAGTTCCTATTCTAGATTCTTAATACATTATGTGATAAGATTACATTTGATGTTTTGTAGAGTCGAGGAAAATAGAGGAAGCTTAAGGGAAGAAGTGAGTGGAATCTAATCATGAAGAAATGGATTTCGATCGCATTACTTGAAGATTAGATTCTTGAGCTACTACTTAGAGTTAGAATAAGAGTGCTAAAAAATATGTATTAGAAAAGTTTTTCAATGAATTGCATTGTAAGGACAAATTTTTCCGAAATAAAATAAAAATTTGATTTTATATTATTTATTTATCCTTGCAATGGCGTGTATGAAAAAAAATTGATGTTTTGAATGTTTCTATTATTAGCAATAATGGATTTGATTCTTAATTATGTGGAAATGTCGAGAATTTACCAAATAGGGAGAGTTTATCATCACCCAAGTTTCAATTGGACAAAAACTTGGAATCATGCAAGTTAGTTGCATGATGAATGAGAAATTTCATATTTGGAAATTAGACTAATTCGTTGACAAAGTGTCAAGTGAAGGACTAGGAGATCGAGTACACAAAGTTGTGTGTTGATCAAGTCCACCACAAGAGTAACAAAGATATTCGTCATGATTTACTAAAGGTTTACTAAGCATGATTATACTTATAAGATTAAGTGTAATTCTGAATTGATTGAAAGATAAAAGTTTCTCTATTCTAAGAAGAAGGAAGGGTACCTTTTATTATGTTTTATGATAGGTCTTAATGATTAAGAACCATATCTCAATTGATCCTCTAAGTGAGTCTTAGTGCAATTGTATGTCTAAGAAGAGGAATCAAGAATTGAAGAACCGGTTAAATCAAGAAGTCAATCATACTTCGTTCCAGAAACAAGTCTTAAGAGTTAAGATTGTGATATTGAGTGACAACTCTTAAGAAGGTTTATAACATTCATCAAGTGTGGAATTGAAAAAGTTTTATTCTCGCACATTTGAAATTGGAAAGTTGTGATGTCTTAGATAAGACAAAGATCAACTAGGACCAATTTTGTGAAGTGTTTTGTCTTAAGATACACTAACTCTTGAATATTTGTTTATCAAGAAATGTTTATTGACAAGAGAATCTTATATGTCAAGGAGTCAGTGGGAGTCTTAATGGTCTTGAAAGGATTCAAGAACAAATCAAAATAAGCCTTATCGAACATCGCTAGCACACGACTTGAGGTTTACAACCTATCGTGTTGACATTATCTTGTTTCTGTGCCGTTCCAATTGAGTTAATTATGCATGTAAGTTCTATGAGTTCTCATTGAACGCATAAAAGGCAAGCACCTTGATGAATGAAAAGTACATTGATAAGAAAGGGTGAGTTGCTTAACTACTTGGAAGACATGGTGGGCAGCCGTGTTACCATAAGGCAAGAGATCAAGATTAAAAAAGGTTCTGTCCATAAGAGTTCGAATTTGTCGCAAACTTTGGTTTTGACAATTCACATGGGTAGGAACACATACACCGTTAAAATCTAAATGTCATAAGATTTCCTCCTTCATGAAGATAGATGTGAGGAAATGCTTTCACTAAGAGAGATTTTAAGAAGATAGCGATTGTAAAATTGTATTCTCAAATTTGATTATGGTTACGGTATCCCTTTCCATGTTTCGAATTGTGATATTTGGCAATTAGTCTTAATTGTTTAGACACACATATGAGCTATCTTGGATAAAGGTGTATGAGATTAAGAAGCTTAGATAAAAGATTATCAAAGCATTAAGTATTAGAAATATGAACTTAAGAAATTCAATAGGTATTATTTTTCTCGAAGTTCAGTTGTTTTCTAAATACATGTCAAAGCTAGTGGGAGCATAAGTGTTGTGCTTATTTGATAATAATCATCATGATAGTGGAGCATAAATGTTAGAATTATATGATTATTAAGGCAAGTATTGCAAGCTAGCAATATTAATTATAGAAAACAAGAGTCATACCTCGCAAAGTTGTAAGGGTTGAATAGTTGTATTTTCTATAATTAAGGGAGAGAATATTATGCTTCATTTCAAATATAAAGGTTTAGGTAGTGGAATGTTAATAATTTTAGTCAAGGATACATGGTGTGTTCTTAAATTTCGATTATGATTACGACATTTCTCTTCATATTTCGAATTGTGAGAACATAGTACATAAAATATTATGGCAGAAGATTGATAAAGTATCAAATCTATAATATTTGACCATTCTAAAATTTTTCCAAATGTCTAGCGCATTTAGAGGGAAAAAGGACAAGGATCGGTTTTGACTAAGATAATTAAACAACTATCAAAGGACAATCCAGAGTTCGCCGAGGATTGGTCGCTTGCGAGTAGGTTGAAGTATAGTATTGGATGGACCATATCGACATTCTTATGAATAGAAAAGATTCTATTAAGAATAAGTTTTCATATGGTAAATATGGAAACGTTTCCATATTGGGAGTTAGACATTGAGATCTATGTCTAGATTAGAACTTTTATGCAAAAGGATGTTTAAAGGAATGTACTTTGAGTGAGAGACATCACATCTAAGGAATTGTATTGTAACAATCTCCGATAGAGGACTTTGTAATATCATTGGCAATAGTCATTGTGACTTTAGTGCAGTGACATTACGAAAGGATCGTTGCATAAAATGTTAGAATCAAACATATTCTATAAGTGGCAAGAATTTGACATTCTTTCACATGTGAAAAGGATTGGGACTTGTGGAATGAGTAGGATTGGAAATGTATTCATTTGATCTGTTTCACAAAGTAAGAACCATAGGTAAACATTGTGTGCATGCTAAGAGCATGGGATAAGTGTAGAAATTCAAATAAGAAGTTGATTACCCGAAACGACAAATAATGAGTAATCGATATGGTGATAAATAAAAGGTGTTTTATTTATACTCAAAGGTTGAGGCCATATGGGATTAGTATTATTCTCGTATTTCACTTTGCATGTTTTGACTTCCTGAATAATTTTATTGGTTAAGAACAGTCAAATTATTCGAACAGGCCACAGTCGTTCATATGTTGGAAGTAGGTATGAATGAAGATTGTCGTGAATTGGTGTGTGGATTGTCTAAAGAGCATTAGAGATAAGCAAATGTTTGCTGCAACGTTCATGAGTGCTTATGAATATGATTTGAGCATTGAATTAAACCCACGCTCACTTGGATCACTTCATGGATTTTATCACGAGTGATTGGTGAGACGATAATATCTTATATTCTTGAAACCGAGATGTGTGAGTTGTATCTTGCGAGTCGGTTGCACATTGATAATATGTAAATGCACCAGTAACTTGGTGTTATAAAACATATTGTTGTGTGTGATTTGGTGAGTGAGTGCAAGCGAGCATTCAGTCAAAGTTTATCCGTTCCTTTTATCCAAAGTGGGATGAAAGTGATATCTGTGGGCCCCTCGATGATTTAGTGATGGCACCTAAGCACTTGGCCAAGCTGGGACTAAATTGATGTGTTCAAATTGTAGTCTGTTGTCAGTCGTCATAAATCTGAATTCGAGAAACAGCACATAGACAGAGAGAATGATTTAGATCCATCTCTCAGTCTATACGATAATATCTAGAATGGAGGAATATATGATCCCTTATCTAAAGGACACGCGTATCTGATAAGATCAGAGTTGACAGCGGCTTTAGAAAGCTACGATTGCAGATCCGGGTCTGAAGTCATACGCATAATAGTTGTTAGACTTATCCAAATGGGAGACTGTTGGATTAGTTTCTAAGTCCATAACTATTTTGGTATGTACTTGACCCGATGGTGCATGGTCCTTTTTGTTTGCCTTCACCAAAGCAACTTGATAGGATTAATTATGGAGATAAAGGATTAAATATGATTTATTAATATATTATGAGAGTAATATATTAAAGGAGAAATCATATTGTTTAATTAATATTAGTCAAGAATTAATAAGCATTAAGTTTGTGACTAAAAGAGATTAATTAAACTTAAGGGAATGGAATTGTAATTATAAGATAATTGCAATTAGGCTATGGATTACCTTATAATATAAGGTTAGACGAATTCTATGGGGAAACCCATTAGAAATCATCCAAGGCCTTTAAAAAAGGAGTTCATGGGTTGCTTAGGGCCTAAGCATCCAAATTAAGGTTTCCTTGTTAGACAACCCTAATAGCCTCTCTATTTAAAGGACCCTTATGGCTCAAAAACGTGGTGAACTTGTTCTCTAGGGTTTCCACACATTTTGGGCAGCCTCCCTCTCTTCTCCTCTTCATCCTCTTGCTCTTGGTGTTTGTGAACCATTAGAGGAGTGACATTTGTGACTCTAAGCTTTCTAAAGTCAATACAAGAAGGATTTGAGATTGTTCTTGCTACATAACAATCAAGGTAATATCTTAAACCCATTCTTATCTTAATATTGATTATCATATGCTAGAATTAGGGTTTATAGTCTTGGATGAAATTCATGTACAATAGAGAAACCTAGATCCAAGCATTAGGGTTTGTATGAGCACATAGGATGTTCTTATAGCTAAAACCCATCAGAATCATCATGCAAATCTCCTTGTCGCTAACACCTTTGCTCTCTGGAGTGTGGCGCGTACTCAGCATGATGTCTCTGAAACACAACACAAAAGAAATCAGAGACTTGATTGAGTATACTCGCACTCGATACTCAACCCTACTTGTTGCTTAGTACCCTAAGGATTCTTACTTGAACTACTCATTGATCCGGTGTTTCCAGTAGTATGGGCCCTATACTACCTTCCACAACGCACCAACATTCACCCCAAGTCCTCCTCCTACGATCCCGAATCACAAGTACTCTATATCTCGCTACGCACAGGCTACCCTCCAGTAAACCACTCATAAGCTACTCGCTACTGGCTACTCACTCTCGAAGTAACTCATAGTAGCAGTAATCTCCTAGGCTAAGGCATCACAAATCAGGCCACTCTAGTCCTAGATATGAATACCTAGCCTACTCTAGTATGCACAACATATCACATAATATCTCATAACACATAATGTAGGGGTATTTTAGGAAATCACCGTTTGGGCGCTAGCTGATCGCACACTCTGCTCCATTCTGCTTTTCTCAAAAATCTTTTACTCTTTTAGAAAAATTGTTTCTTTTATGAAAATTTTTCTCAAATCCTCAGTTTGAGTTCAGATACGCCCGAAGGTGTATCCGAATCCCTCAAACCAAGGCTCTGATACCAACTTGTAACGACTTGAATTTTCAAAACAATTTTTCATTTTTAGAAACATAACATATCTCATAAAGTATTCTCAAACTCAAATGTATCGAATGTTAACTCAGTAAAACATATCCTAAAATCTCAAATACACAATGCGTAATACTCTATCAGTGTGTATAGATCATGCTGGCGTCTGCCTGCGATTCTCGCTAGTACCTGAAACACATATCACATAACATGGTAAGCATAAATGCTTAGCCAGTTCCCAAAATACCACATACAACACATAAGCCACTCAAGGCTATAACTTGTTATGACCCTCCAGTCAATGTGTCCCAGCGGGACCCTCCAGTCTCGTAGCTCGTTGGACCCTCCGGTCCGGTCTAGCTCGTTGGATCCTCCTGTCCGGTCTGATTGAGGGCCCTTTGGCCTCATGAGTCGTTGGACCCTCTAGTCCAATCTATATATCACATAACATACATATAACACAATGAAATAAATCTTAGACATCCAGATACACATAACACATAAGATCCTCCGGTCTGCACATAGATACCACTCTAGGTAATGTATAGTGCGAAGACTCACCTCGGGTAACTCAGATAATCTCTAATCTCGAATATTGATCTAGCATCCGCCTAATCACATAAACAATTTTCATCTAATTACCAATAGATCTCAAAGGCTAGATTAATCCCCCTTATAATTCATCAGAAGGGTAAAAGATCATTTTACCCTTCCAAGACCCAAAAGCCCAATTGTTGACCAAACCCTAAAAGTCAACGGAATTCAACTCAATCAACGGTCCAACTTTGACCAAACTCGCCGAGTGCACTCGTGGGACTCGACGAGTTCATGCGTATCTTCTGAATCCTTCTAAGGCCTCACTCGACTCATCGAGTTAACCTTACACTCGACGGGTTACCACTAATCTGAATCGCGAGGCAACCCGACTCGACTCGTCGAGTCCTCTTATTGACTTGGCGAGTTTCCTCCATGGCAACTTCCAAATGACCTTCTGAGGTCAGATCTATTTCTCTAACTTATAGATCTGGCCTGTAAACACTCAAAAGTCATGTAAAAGTCCAATATTTATGCTCATGAAACACTCATATGGCTCTATTTGATGAATGAGCTCTTAATATGACAACCAAGATCCAAAACCCCTAAAGGGACTGCATAAAGTTGGATGATTGGGACTCCCTGGACCTCTCAAGGTTCAGATCTAAGGTCTATTTCACAGTAGGACTTCTTATGCTTCTTATTCCACTCAAGAAATGGTAAAGAAACCCTTGATTCAATAAGCCTACACAATAAGGAAGAAAAGGGCCGAATTTCTACCTCAAAGTGAAGTTTCCTTGCTTGAAAGTCTCAGAACAACCTCCTTTGGTCCTTCTAGCTGGATCACTTCTCCTCCTTAGCAAAATCACAACAAGTGGCTCAGGATGGCTCTCTCTCTCACTTCACACACTCAAATATGATAGGGTTCTTTTCTCTAGAAGGGTGGCCGCAAATAAAGGCCATAAGAACCGTTAAATAGGGCACAAGCCCAAGGATTTAGGGTTTCTGCCAACAGCACGGACTCATCAAGTCTATTCTCCGACTCATCGAGTGCACTCATTAATCTTAGTCATCATTCGCGATCCTACTCGACGAGTTAGGGCATCAAATCATCGATTTCCTCCTCATATCTCAATATAAATAATCATATGGCCACACTTTGGAATCCAGATGTTACAATAAACACTAGATTTAACAGGAGACTTACAATAATTCCTATGAAATAAATCTTGAAGGAATAGTTTCCTGTGAATTTTTTATGAGGCTTCCTGGGAATTCGTATGAAGATTTGAAGATGGTTAAGAGCTCTTTCTTGATAGAAAATTGGGAGTGTTTGAAGATGTAAATGAGGAATGGGGAGGGTGTTTTCGGCCTATTATATATAAGGGGTGATGGTGATGTGATGTGTGAATTCGGCCTAGGCACCACTGAAATCTCCATGATTTCGGCCCAAGCTCCAGCCGAGAACCCTGTTTAGGCCACCAAAATCACATGTGATTTTGGTCTAACTATGATTTCAGTCTCGCATGTGAGTTTTGGTCTAGTATGATCTCAGTCTAGAAGATTTTGGTGTAGGATGTGATTTCGATCCATCTCTACCAAAATCTCAAGGTTTTTGGGCCCCAAAACCGAGGACCCTAAATGCAAGGTGTAAAAATGTTTTGTCTTAACTATTTGACTTTTGTTGAACTGAAATAGTTGGTTGTCATATTATCCCCACGTTAGAGGGAATTTTGTCCTGAAATTAGTTCTAGAGTGGGTACTCATGAAATAGGGAAAAGGTGCGGGTACTTTTGTTTCATCTGGTCTTCTCATTCCCAAGTGAATTTAGGCCCTCACTTGGCGTTCCCGCAGACCTTCACTCTGGCTATGCGGCTTTGCTTTGTGCTTTTTATCTCACTAACCATGATTTCCACAGGTTCCTCTACGAAGTGTAGACTCTTGTTTAACTCGATTTCATCGACTGGAATTACAAGAGTCTCGTCAGACAGACACATCTTCATATTGGACACGTGGCAGATGAGATGTACGTTACTGAGTTCCTGCAGTAGTTGAAGATTGTAAGCTACGATGCCAATTCTAGCAAGAATCTTGAAAGCCCGATCTACCTTGGATTTAGTTTCCCACGTTTTCCAAAATATATCATTTCATTCCGAGGTGAGACCTTCAATAAAACGCGGTCACCAACCTAGAATTCAAAGGGTTTGCATCACTTATCTGCATAGCTCTTTTGCCGATCCGGGATGCCTTTAATTGTTCACGAATCTAAACAATATTCTCTGTAGTTTCTTGTATGATATCGGGGCTGATGAGAGTGTTGTTAGAAACTTCCCCTTGCGAGCTGCATGTCACCCACTTCAGCCCAACATAGAGGTGATCTGCATTTGCGCCCATATAGAGCTTCGAATGGCGCAACTTTGATGCTAGTTTGATAGTTGTTATTGTATGTGAATTCGATGACTGGTAAATGGGTATCCCAGACTTTACCAAAGTCTATCACACAAGCTCTCAACATGTCTTCCAGAGTTTGAAATTTTCCCTCACTTTGCCCGTTAGCTTGGGGATGGTACGTTGTACTCATGTTGAGTTTGGTTCCCAATGACTTTTGTAGTGATTTCCAAAACCGTGACTATCTCTGTTGGAGATAATATATATTGACACACCATGTAATCATACGATCTCTTTAATGTATATCCTGGTTAGCTTCTCCATCTTGTTGGTCTCTTTTATTGGCAGGAAGTGCATGGATTTGGTCAACCTGTCAACGATCACCCAAATGGTGTCAAGACCACCCGTCATTTTGGGCAACTTGCTTATGAAATCCATAGTTATCCGCTCCCACTTCCACACGGTTATATCCGGTTGCTGTAGTAAACCCGAGGGCCTTTGGTATTCTACCTTGACCCTGGTGTAAGTCAGGCACTTGCCCACATAGACTGTAATTTCTGCCTTCATGTTTGGCCACCAATGAAGTTTCTTGAGGTCCAGGTACATCTTGTCTAAGCTGGGATGAACATAGTATCTGGTCTTGTGATCTTCGTTCATGATAATGTCTCTATACCCGTCGAATCTCGGTGTCCAGATTCGATCCATGAGGTAACGAGCTCCATCAACCTTGACTTTCAGATTTTTATCCATTCCTATCAATTATTCACATGTGAGATTTTTAGGTTTCAAGGATTCCAGTTGAGCCTCTTTGATCTGCGTGGATAGGTGTGAATGGATGGTCATGATTAATGATTTTACTCGATGGTCCGAGTATTCCTTTCGATTGAGTGCATCTGCTACTACATTGGCCTTGTCGGGATGATAGCGAATATCGCATTCATATTCATTTATAATTAATAGATTAGTTTTTAGAAATAGTTTACTTTTACAAAAAAATGTAACAAGAATGAAGATGGTGTCAATTTTGAAGACTAAAAGTTTATAAACTTGATTTTATTAAAGTTTCTCAAACTTTATAAAATTATTTCTATAAACTTGATACAAAGTGTTGAAGCAAGTGGGAGCACATAGAACTTGAAGAAGCTCAAGAACCATAGGGCTGATGTAGCAATTGTTAGCACTAGTTTCAACTAGGAATTATTAAACTTGAATAACAGTTACTCATAAACAAAAATTGTTTGCATTAATGGTAGAAATCATCTTTGACTTGAGAAATGTGGAATATCTCATTGTTGAGTTCTAATTAATGGTTTTTGTGGAAAATCCATCAACTACCAATATACTACATCCGATCTTGAATTTGATGAATGATTTAGATTTATGAACATTGATATGTAATTCATGTATAATAACCAAGTAGGTACTTGATTAGTATTCCTCTCTATAGCAAGTCTAGAAGGAGTAAGAGATTCCTTTAGAAAGAATATATATGGATATCATGCACATTTAGCAAGACTTATCATAAAAGGATTTTATCATACTCGAGTCATTAACTATGGTACTTAACATACTCATGACATTGAATATGATCAAAACTTTTTAGAAGTAGCTATGATCAGATCAACAATGATATTATTTACTATAACTTTATATTCTTAATATGAGATATAGCAAATAGATTTCAGGAAACACTGCTTTTCTTAATAGACATCTACTAGAAGATATCTATATAGCTTAGCCTGGAGGTTTTCTTAATCTATGTTATCCTAGCCGAATGTGTAAGGTTTATGATCCAATAGTGGATATAAAGAAAACATCTCAAGGTTGGAATAGTCATTTTAATATAATGATACAAGGTATTCTTTTATATCAAAATGAAAAGAACATGTGTGTTTACTAGAAAAATAGTGTGAGGATAGTGATATTCCTAATCTTGTATGAATGAGACATACTTAATCATTTGAAATAACATTCCGGCTATGAAAGGTCATTTTCACCTTGACTCGAAAAGTATTTCTAAAATGAAAGACTTAGGAATGACAAGATACATTCTTGGAATGTAAAATCTATAGAAATAGATAAATATGATTATTGAAAGTTTTAAACTCTTTTGGATAAATTAACAATATCTTGAATGATGTCAAGATACAAGATTCCTTTGGATGATTCTTTGCATTGTCACATGACACCTTTTTGAGTTTGTATCAAAAGGACCTAGCACATAGGTTTGAGCAAGATGAAATGATTTATATTTGTTTTGTTGGTAAATGAATCCATCATTTATGTCATGAGATGCAAACTTAAATACATGGTTAAGTCACTAGATGACTATGAGAACATTCTAAGAGTACTTAAGAAGAGCTAAGAAAATGTATATGAGATAATTAGTTTAGAATAAAATACTAATGTAATGAACTACATATGATTTTGATTTCTAGATAAATATAGATAATTATGAATTGTAATTGGATTATAACTTCATTATGGAATGAAGAGTTAGTTTAGTTTGAGGTCCAATCAAAACATAATGACACAATCTACTTCAAAATAAGAATACACAACTTTTAGAGGTGAAGTCAAATATGATTGGATGAATGAGTTCATTGAAAAGCTATGTTGATTTTGTCCATTCAAGGATCACATAGAAATCTTTGTGAATTCGAGAATTCACTTAATCAAGCTAAGAGACTCTATGTCACAAAAGAACACCAATCATATTCTACAAGATATTTAACTAGACCTCGAGAAAAAGTCAAATATGGAGATGATAGTATTCACGAAATTCACACAAATTAAATTTAGCCGAATCTTTACTTTTAAGCTATGTATGAGTGTTCACACTTCAGTGATAGGACTTTATTATTCTAAAAATGAGATTTTGTTTGGATTTAGTATTTAGATATTGGAGCATTATAACAACAACTATTACATAATGTTTTGATATAATGAGATATGATTGTCACATTAATACTTGTTCTGCTCTTTGTTAACATGTTTAATCCACAAATAATTTTATTATTCTAAAATTTGATAGTCGGTTGTAATTGTGGGAGCAATTATAAAGTAAGACTAATACGAATTGGATTGGTTGACTCTCACTAGATGAAAGTAGGCAACTGGTTGTAACCAAGTTTCATAGGTACTTGTTTGAGAACTAGTACGGAACGGACCCACATCAAGATCAACTCATAGATTGCAGTCATGAGTTACACTTGATTAAAAGGTACTATCTTTGTATCTTTAACACCTGGGAGGATGAGATACATAGTGGGACTTAAGTGTAGGGAGTACTGTGCTTTCATATGGTCAAACGTTGATCCTTAGTCGGGCAGTTATAAAATCCATTTTCAGGTATGGTGTGAACTATCCAAGAGGATTATGTAGTCAAGATGA
Source organism: Lactuca saligna (assembly GCF_052625555.1). NCBI lineage: Eukaryota > Viridiplantae > Streptophyta > Magnoliopsida > Asterales > Asteraceae > Lactuca > Lactuca saligna. The sequence goes on along the minus strand of NC_136418.1, from coordinate 131,635,616 downwards.
GATTTGTTCCTCTTATATGTTGAGAGTTAGACATCTAACGCACGTTACTCAAAGTTGACTTACAAATGAGATTGATTGCGATCTAAGGCTCATGTTCAATGGGATGTCTGTAAAAAGGGACAATTGATAAACTTACCTTAATACATCATATGAAGCTTTGAGCTTTTGGGAATTGGAAGTTGATGAATGACATTCTTCGTCATATGTTCTTGGGGGCAAGGAAATGTTGCTAGATGTTGACCATTGTCTATATCAATCTATGATGAGTTGTATGCAAGTGGGAAATTGAAGATCCTGTATGCCCATGAGTCATTAGAGAATGATATTGTTATTAACTTATTATCCTATAAGATCACACCTTCTAGAAAGTTATAATCAATTTATAATTTATTAGTACAATTTGATTATTAATAAATATAAAAACTTGTATTTAATTAAAAATTACTATTACATGGAAATAATGTTTTGCTAATTGGAAATTTATTATTTATGGAAATAATATTTATTAGAGAAATAAATACTTATGAAATATATCATAAATAATTATTATTTATAAGTTATATTTATATCTTGATAAACTAATTAGAGTTTTATTTATGTAAAATGTAGTTTTATATAAGATATATATATATATATATATATATATATATATATATATATATATATATATATAGTTATATGTTATATATATGTTAGAATCACTTTATATAAATCTTAGGATTTTATATAAAGTTGGTATATAAATATATATAGCATCTAGTTATGAATAAAGAAAGAAGCACACCATTGCTTGTCCCTTTGACCATGGTGGGAAAAAATAAGAAGCATGGGATTTGGTTGCTTTTTCTTTGTTTAAGATACATCCCATACTTGTTAAAAACGTGCTCCATGCTTTTAATTTATGTCAACATCCTTTATCTATGTTGGATGTGTTATAAAAAGGGTGGTCTCTGAAGTAAATGGGACTAATTCTTGGAAGCTTCATACCTCTCCTTTGAAGATGAAAAACCGATAACACGAAGGCTTTATGGGACTGCCAAATTTTCGGCTTTACAAGCTCTTTTTCTCCTCCATTCTCTTGCAAATTGGTTCTAGATTTATGTCCCTTAGTTGCTTCACCATAGAACATATATTTGGTATATATTTCTAAGCCTTATCAACAACTAATACAAGTGTATACTAGCATGTTTTGGTGGTTTTACTTTTGCTTGGTGGATACATATAGAGAGATCTTAATTTAGAGCTTAATGTCATCTTCATCAACTTCCAACCTCCCATGAGGATCAAAGTATTCAAAAGTTGTTATCTTTCTCTTATATGATTGTTTTTTTTAATCTTTCTAACTCTTGCAAAAGACCATTGACGTGTAAAATAGTTTTAGTTTTATTCAACAATGTTAAAGGTTCCGTTGCTGTTTTTAACGTTTGTGAAACCGGATTTTTGAATAAAAACCCAACATCTCTAGCTTCAGAATCAACCCTTGGAGGTTTTTTGGACTGCAACACTATGTAAAAGTCGCCTCTATAGCCCTTAAAAGCTGCACACTAATTTGGGTTGGAAATCTCATGTTTTTAAATATTTTCTTAGCTCCATGGCATGGATAACAAATTGCCATGCCTTGAATCTTAGTGTCCATGCAAAAACTGGTTTAGCCATGCCGTGGGAGATCGAATCTTCGCGTCCATGCACAAATTGGTTAGTCACATCATGGAGATGGCTTTGCCACGATGTGGGCACTGGGAATCAGACTTTTTGATGAACACGAAAGTCGTCCGAAATTTTATGTTTTTTATACGAAAATTTGAATTTCATCCATCGGTGTTACAAGTTTTGAGATATGGTCAAAACAATGACAAGGGGTCAAACTACAATTAACATCCTTTTTGTGTCTTTTTCAGCTCTGTTCTCTTGCTTTTGCATCACAACTCCCATTTTAATTGTAATTGAATATTTTCAAGCATATTAAGTATCATATATCTTAATATATAACATGTTTAATCAGATATATTAAGATAAGGACCTAAAATATATAGTTAAGCAAGGCCATATATATATATATTTTGTATCATTTGTATGGTCTTAGTGGGCGACGAGTTACCTAACCCCTAGGATTATCCTATGATTTTCGTGGTAGTTTTCTAGTTTCTAGTGACTAAAGGGTGACCTTGTCAAGTAGGAAGACTTAATCGAAATCTTATATGATAAAGGTTACCTAAGCATGAGATGTTTGAGACATAGATGGTATCAAACATGCCAAGATAAGCAATAATTGTTTAGGATCCGATTATCTAGGTATTATATATTGTATGCATATGGTAATTGCTACCTACCAATTTTGATTAAGTGGATGGGATAAATGTCACCAAACCATTTATTTGTTTCGTTACTTGGATACTAGACTTTAGTAAATTAATGTTTAGAAACAATAAAGGGTATTAATTTTTTAAAGACTTAATATTGAAAATAGTAAATGAAACTTTGTTAAATTTTGTTTATAAGTTTGAATACTCGTACACTCTAGAAAATCTCTCTCTTCTCGAGTTTCAAGAGATAGTAATATTTGATGGTTATAATTTCTATAGCTGGGATAATACCTTGAGGTTCTCCCTTAAATATAAAGAGAAATTGTATATACTGAAAGATCCCATACCTGAACAACCTCTGCAAACCAGTCAGTCTGATTGATGATTTGATGGAAGTATTAATGTGATGATATTTATGTGTTTTACATCATAGTGGAAATAATTAACCTTCACTTGTAGAAAGTCGTGGCTAATAATGTCTCATCAAGTAAAGCATATATTCATTAAAAACAATATAACATGCTTCAAAATTGTTCAATCATTAAATAAAAGTAAAGTCTGAGAGATTTTATACACTAATAGACCAATAGTTCAGTTAAGGAAAATACATCATAAACCTGAAAAATCAAGAAATGACCATAAATGATTACCGTTGTTTCTAATGTGAAAGAAACTTGACACTAAAAGAGGACTACTCCTCTAATCTTACCAAGTTGAGGAAGTCTAGCATTACCAAGACTTCAAATTATCAATAGGATAGAACTATTTACTTTTGCATCATTCACTTGGGTATTTTATACTTCAGGTGTCATTAATAATTGATATTATGTGTTGATGTTTTAGAATAAATAAAAAATGATTACAGAAAAATGGTATTTTGCACTAAAGATATAACAAGTGCTGTTATAGTATGTATTTGAACAATAGATGTTTTATACCTATTTCATAAGGACATGTAACAGTTGTAATTTTATGAATAAATCTAGATTTGCTTATCGTTTGGTGGATGTTCACATTCATGTTCTGAAATGATATATTCTGTGATAAAGAATATTTCTCTTAATGTTATTTACGAAGTAAATCTATAAGCTTTCACTAAATTGATAATTCAAATCATAAAACCTAAATAATCAAATGATATTTGATTAAATTTTATCTATGTCATAATCATCATGACTACATAAATACGAAACACATATACCCATTTCAAAAGGATGTCGCAAGAGTTGAATATGGTTAGAATGAAGAGATCCTCCTGAGGATGGGAAGTTGGAGAGACTATCCCCTAGTTTAGAGCAAGGGTTATGGTCTTTTCCATCAACATAAAGGACTTAAGGAGGTGGTGTTTCATTATGGGAAGCAATGGGGGTTGTCAGGTTTGCTAAAGTTTCAGAAAGTTTTCATCTGGATTTCAAACGTTTGGGCGATCATCGAGATTGGCTAGTAATGGAACGCTAGTATTGGTAAGCTCAGTTCGTCGATAGTTTGAGTTATAAGGAGGTAAGATGGGTTGGAATCCATCAAAACTTATGGGATGGGAGAGCTTCGATGGATCCAAGTAAGGGAGAATCATTCAGATTTTTAGGAGCTGAATCAGGTGTGAAACTAGGCAGAGTTTGACATCCTAGTCGGGAGGGAAGATGACTCAAGTCTTCATCCGTATTAAAGTTATGTAAGTTGGGAATCTAGGAAAATAGTTAGTTAGTGCCTGCTTTGTGATGTATAGTAGGCATGTGGATGGAGCCAGTTTAAGGGTTATGTTAGAGCCTCACTTTTTGTTCTTGTTTGATGAAGGCTTTGTGGTTCGAAGCATGACATGAACACCTAATTAGGATTTAGTCGGATGCGGGTTCGACTCAGAATGATTGTGGTTTGTATGGTAGAGGTGTGATAAGACCATGGGTGGTGACCATGGTGGGATAGACGTATCGAAAGACTACGGGGTGGCCATAACATTTATTGCATTGGCAGATAGTATGGGAGTATTGTAAGAGTATGGAGTGGTTGTAGCATTCACTGGATTGGCATATATTATGGGAATGTTGTAAGACTGCGGGTTGGCCGTAGCATTCACAAGGATATTAGGCAGTTGAGGAATTGTTGTAAGTCTGTGATGGGATTGTAGCATTCATCAAATTGAGGTAGACCATCGTTGGGGTGGTCATGAGTATAAAGAAGGATCAGGTTGTGCCATGGGAAAGGATGATAGTCGTTTAGGAGAGCATCTCTCTCTTATGGGATAAGGATCATTAGGGTCCGAGGTAAGGTGCGCCTAAGTAGCTCTCGATTGGGTGAAACCCATTCGTTGGTATAGATTGGGTGAGACCCATGGGTGAGGCCCATTTGATTATGGCAATACAAGTGAGACCTCATACGGACCAGTTGGGTCAAAGAATTAGGTCATGGTTTTAGTGTGTTGATTATGTGGTTAGTGAGTGGCATAGAGTGATGCATAGGCTAGGGTTGCCTTATCAGTTGGACTCTCCAGAACTTGGTGGCTAGACCAGGTGCGAGACTAGCAGTCTCAGGGACTGTTTGGGGATTTTTATATCTCATTTTAGTGATTGGTTGTCGTGAATCAGAAGATATCTTGGGAAATGCAAGTATAAGTCCTTGGATCATAGGTTATGACTTATGTGCCTAGTTAGCTTTTGGGTCGAGATTCATGTTGGGAATCGTTAGTGTTTATATGCAGGATATTTACTTCAGCAAGTTATGTGTTAAGGGATTTGTATGTAAAGGGTATCAGTTGAAGGGTTCAAGGTCAAAATGAAATTTTCAGTTTTGATGGTAAAAAAAGGCTCTTATGATTATGTTTTGATTTGGTTCCACCTATGTGGGGGTCGGACAAATTATGGGATTTAGGAATTATAGTAATAACATAATGGTTCGACAGTGAAAGGAGCAATGATTTGTTTAGCGCTAGAAGGCTTTGTTCAGAACGTTGGTTCCCAGAAGGGTGGTAAGGAGTGATTTCAAGGATGAAATCTAATTTAAGTAGGGGAGAGTTGTAATACCCTATTCCAAACCGTTTCCTAATTTGGGGATTTTACCCAAAGATCGGTTATCATAAGGCTTAGGGCCTTTAGGAAAGAGGGATTTAGACCTATTTGGTGTAGGTAAAGTAAGTTAGATGATTCGGGAGTTCGGTTTGTGTTTTGGAGCCAAGATGTATATCGGTAAAGTGTTAATTTAGGCTTTTAGGGAAATTGGATTTTAGTTCGGGAAGTTTTAAGGTAAGGATGAGGTGATACAAGTATAGAGCTTCTTGTTACCTTTCCATGGATATAAGGATCATCAAAATTGGACTCAGAACGAAGAATTTATGGCCTCCGAAAGTCAGTAGGTTAAAAGGCTAAGCCTTGTACGCAGGGCGTACAAGGTAGTATGCTTAGCGTACTACGCTAAGAGGATCATGGACCTTCGTGGAATATGTTGGGCATACTGGAAGTACATTGGATGTACTCCATCCAGATGAAAACCCTGATTTTTAGGGTTTGCATCCTATTTAAGCTTCATCATATCATCTTTTGGACATTTTAGGTCAGCCTACATCCCCCATTACCCTGAAATCGAAACCCTAGAGTGATTTGGTGAGTTTTGATCATGTAAGAGTGTTTGTTGGTGGTTTGAGGAGAAGATGGAGAAGAGAAGCACTTGAGGGGATAGCTTGAGCTTGAAGCTCCAGGATCTTCTGCTCATTTGCAAGCATTTTGAGGTAAAAAGCTCTTACCTTGATGATATTTGGTGTTAGATCTAGTTATGGTGTATTTTGTGCACTTTTGGAGACTTTTGAGTTAAAGGTGAGCTCTTGATCAACCCCAAAAGCTATAGATTCTAGATCTTGGCTCCATTCTGTCCCTATTTTCATAAAAATGTCAACTTAATGGAAATATTGGTCCATGCAAGCATTAAGGCCTTTATTAAGCTATTTTTGAGCTTTTGAGTCCTTATAAGCCAATCATGAGTGTAAAGTTACCAACTTTACATGATTTATAGCCTTAAAGAACCAGATCTGAGATTTTGGCATTTTGTATTAGCCGATTAAGTGCTTATTGGAGTGAAAAGGTGGTCTGGGGAGTACGTTGGGCGTACTCAGCTGGTACGTTGCGCGTACAGACCCCAGACAGAGTACACTTAATGTACGAGCTGACTACGCCCCACGTACTCTGTAGACGAAATTTTGTGCTTGGTATTCTTGATCTAGGCCATTAGTTGGGTTTTCTTAATTTGGGCCTTTTTGGGCCATTAGATTTCCATATCGGGCTTTGGAATATCATTTAGGACTTGGGCCTTAGAAGTAGTTGAGTTGGGCCTTGGCTTTAGGCCAAGTGAGATAAAGGGTAGAATGGTCTTCTACCCTGGTTTTGGGCTAAATAGCTTTGACTCTTGGTTTTATGGGTCGGAACCCTATTGATAATTGGATGCCATTTGATGTTGATAGCGTGGGCATTTTCCAAACCAGCATTCAAAGATTTATTTGAGAGTTTCAGCAACTTTAGGTGAGTCTCCTCACTGTACTTGTGGGTTGAAGGTACCAGTGCTGACCCACTAGGTTCTATTATGCTAGTTGTCTTTGTGACCCTTGCATGGTATGTTGGGATAGGCCTATTTGTATGCTGGTGTAACAACCCAAATACCATATAAAGTTTTTCATTTTTGAAAATAGAAATACAATCATAATTTGTTCCCAAAAAATCCATTACATCATATCATATCAAATATCAGAGTATCAAAATAGTTAAATGCGGAAAGTGTCGGAGAGTGAATGTTGTGCAATCAATCTGGGACCTTCCCCTTAGTAATGAAAATACCTGAAAACACCCAAATAAACCGTAAGCAAGAGCTTAGTTAGTTCCCAAAATATCACATAATATATAAGCACAGAAAACCATGCAACATACATAAAGTTGCCATGGGCTACCCCAATGGTCTTTACCTGGAATACCATGGGATACCCCTATGGTCTGATATCCAAGTTGCAAGGGATACCCCCATGGTCCTAACCTTGAATGCCATGGGCTATCCCCATGGTCTTCACACAAGTTTCATGGGCTACCCTCGGGGGTCTTCATACAATCAATGCATAACTAACAATCCACATATCAGATAATGGGCAACATTGGTGACCTCGACCCATTGATATAGTGAGAAGACTCAACCCAGTTGACTGATAAAAATACTACTTGGCTACTAGTCTAGAATTCACACACTGAATATATACAAATTAACCTAATTAGAATTAAGTCACAGTGCAAGGCATAGACCAAAACCCTAAGTCCAAACTCTTCCAATAAGGCCCAAAAGTCTCTCTTCATTAATGGGCCTAACATCTAAAGTCTAAGAATAATAATGGACATCAAGGCCCAATAGGCCCAACCATGTCCCCTATGGACCAATAACATCTTCAAGGACCCAAATACTCTAATAAATCCATTCCCAAGACTAAGTAGGGCTCAAATGGCTCAAAATCCCAAAGTATGTCCAAAATCCATTAGAAGCGTACAACTAGCATACAACCTCAGTATGCTTAGCATACTAGGTTCTTTATTGGTACGCACAACGTACAAGATAGTACGCCCAGTGTACAAGCCGTTTTGCACAAGAAAACAGTTAGTGCTTAATTCATGTAGCCACTTCGTCCAAATCCAGATATTGGTTATATAAAAGGTCCTAGGGCATAACATTGGCCTTTGCATGCCATATGGGAACCCAACACCTTCTTTTATCCATTAAGACTCCCTTTAAGATCTTAAGCTCATGCATGGTGCCATAACAACCATCAAGTTAGCATTTTTATGCTTTTAACATGCCAAAGGAACTTAGATCTAACATTCCTAGCCTTTGGAGTCGCTCATACTCACAAGAAAGGATCCATAGACCAAAAATGGACTTATTACCAAACCCTAACTCAAACTAGCAAAAGGATAAGCAAGGTCTCAACTTTTTACCTCCAAAAGCTCCCAAAGATGAAGTAGATGCAGGATCTAGAAGCTCAACCACCTCCAAGACTTGCTCACCACATTCTCCTTCTTGCAAACCCACTAAAATGGCCATCAAAATCACTTTTAAGCTCAATAATCACACTTTCTTGCAAACTAGGGTTTAAGGACGATAAGAGGCAATGGAGGTTGTTTAGGGTTAGGTCGAAATAGCATAAGAGAGGTTAAATAGGTTTCATGGACCGTATATTAGGATCTTATCTTAAGACTCGTGCGCCAAACCACCCTAGTACGCTAAGCGTATGCATATGTATGCCCAGCGTACGTAGGGAACTGCATTCCAAATGTTACAGCTGGGCTAGGCCCATTGTGTTTCAGGCTAGGCTTATTTGTATGTAGGGCTAGGGCCATAGATCAGGAGGGGCCAGGACAATTGTATGTTATATAGGTACTAACTGACTTTGTGACTTTTGCATTTGTATGATCGGGCTAGACTCATTTGTTTGGCAGGGCTACGTCCATTATGGTGGGATGGCCCCAATATGTGAATTTGGCCCAAATTGAGGGATAGGCCCAACAATATGCATGGTATGTGGTATTTTCGTGGAACTCACTAAGCTTTGTGCTTACAGTTTTTATGGTTATGGTTTCAGGTACTTTCGATTCGAAAAGGAAGGACCCGGCTTAATTGCAACGTATCCACCCACGTTTCCGCATTATGATGATTTTGGGATTGTACTTTCATAATTTCTTTCTTATAAATTACTTTTGAATATTTAGAAAAAGAATAATGAATGTTAACTTAAAGATAGTAATGTTTTGGTTGAATTAAAAATGGAATGTTTAGCTCATAATTTTTGGGATGTTATAATTTTTCTCATGTAATTAATCATACGTGATTATATAATATTTAATCATATATGATTAATATGCACAAAGATTTGTTTTTGTGTTTTTTTATTCAATTGTTGTTCTCATGTATATAATCACATGTTATTGTATATATCGAATCACATGTGATTATATGTATCGAATCACGTGTGATTTGTATGTGATTAAATAAATATAATAACATGTGACTAATTGCATGAGAAAAACTAGTGAATCGAGTACGTGAAAATAAATATTGTCCCCATAAATCATATGTGATTTGATACATATAATCACAATTGATTAGATGTATCTAATCACGTATGATTAAATTTTAAAAAAACAGTTACTGAATCGAGAGCGTAATAATGAATCTTGTCCACATAAATCATATGTGATTCAATTATTGCTCTCGTGTATTTAAATACATATAATCAAATAAATCGTATGTGATTATATCTATGATCACAACTGTCAGGTTCACTGTCTCATTTATATACATGATCACAACTATCAGGTTTTAAACCCTTGAATCGAATTCGTATCAATTTTGTTGAGAAAATCATTGGAAGTACCTGATGAAGTTAGGATGGACATAACCAAATTGGTTTACATTTGAGGTGATTGCAACATGTAAGAACATCCAAACCTGGTTATGCATTGCGGCCCACCAAATGCTTGTTGAAATGTCTCAAGGAATTGCTTCCAATCCAGTGTCATGAAATAATCTTTTGTTGCATCTGATAGCTAGTTGTTAAGCTTAATCCTCTTTTATTATGGAGCCAACAAGTTAATCACCCTTGAGTAGTGTTGTCAATGAGATCGACTATAAGTGAGAGAACTAGGAATAGTGAACCAAGAAGCTAGTTTCTTTTGCAATTGTTATCAGCATGAAGGCATATGCTTTGAACTTTTGATCGGAACAATAGTTTGGCATCAGCATGATGGTGTTTTAGAGTCGGGTATATCGAATGAGTTTGTATATGAGTGGTTTGATAACTATTTCGGCTATAAAGATGCACACGGCCTTATCAAGAAAAAATGTTCACTCCAACATTTCATCGAACACTAGTGCAAGACTTTTTTTTCACTTTTCCAACCCTATGAATATATTTAAAACCATACCATCTCAAGCATCCAGTTTAGAAAAATAAGAGAAACATGTATATAGGGGTGGAAGCACGAAATTTAAGAGACATAGATTAACAATTGCACCTCTATACTTGTTTAAGAAAAATATGTTGCTACTTGTAACACTCTAAATTTTCAAATAAAATTTTCATTTTTAATTCCACACAAAATACAGTTTAACATCTCTCATACTCAATTTATAAATGTTTCAAAACACAAACATAAAAACTATTACTCACATATCCTAGAATCCTTAAAAAATAAATCAGCAAGTTGGTGTCTACAATCATGTCAGTGCCTTCCCGCGATCTTGAGATGAACCTGAAACACATTTCACACAACACTGTAAGCACAAAGCTTAGTGAGTACCTAAAATACCAAACATAAATAATTATCATCTCATGGCTATATCTCGATAAGGACCCTCTGGTCATGTGTCTCACTGTAGACCCTCTGGTCTCACGGCTCAGGTTGGACCCTTTAGTCTTGTATCTCAGTGAAGACCCTCTAGTCTCACGACTCGGTTTGAACCCTCTGGTCATATGTTAATAAATGCATAGAATAATATGCATCATAAATTACAAAGACGGAATGCATAATGTCACATATTTCAGTATAAGCACATAAGACCCTTCGGTCAGTAACACAAATAAGAGCCTCTGGTCGCACAGTAATTACCACTCAGGTAAGTATAGTGAGAAGACTCATTTTGTAAGTAAAGCAAGTATGTCTCACACTAAAACAGTCAGTCTAGACTCCGCCTACATACGTCACAATCATCTCTAATTAAAAAATTATATTAACAACTCCAAGGATGTTAAGCTAACTCCTCTACTAAATCTAAGAAAGGGTGAAAGACCATTTTACCCCTCCATGGTCTCCAAAGTCAACAACTTGACCAAACCCTAAAAAGTCAACACTCAAGTCAATAGTCTCTGTTGACTCAACTCACTGAGTACATCTATGCGACTCGTCGAGTTCCTTCTGTTCTTAGAAAATCGGGAAAATTTGAGTCAACTCATCGAGTTGTCTCACCAACTCGTCGAGTTTGTATAGTGTCCAGAATATCAGGGAAAACCCTAACCAACTTGTCGAGTTCTTTCAGCCCTTTCTCTCATTCAGACGCTATTAAAAGAGACTAAGGCCCCAAACTCTAGATCTAGCCTTCTAAGGCTGAGATACCACAGGTAAACCTGCAAGCTTTACGTCCATGCATGGCATTTAAGGGCTATATTTGCCAAAACAATGCTTAATAAGGTGTTTAAGGCATGAAGATTGGCCAAAGCTTGATAAAGCTTGAGTCATTAGGTCTAAAGGGCCTAGTAGTGTCCGGAACTGAAGTCTTAGCTTCAAAGCATGCTCAAAACCAATAATGACTCAAGAAGAAGCTAGAAATGGCCATAACTCTCTAATGGAGAGATCTAACAAACAAGTGATCAAGGTAATGGCTTTTTACCTTCAAATGGATGCTACAACTAAATTGATGATATATCTATAGATTCATTCTTGTTCTAAGTTCTTCACTCTTCAAGGAATGCACCAAAACACACACTCTTAGCCTTTCAGACTCTCAAAATGGAAGGTAACTCGATTAGGGTTTGTCTTTGGATGATAAGGTGATGAGGGGAGGCGGGATAAAGGACATAATGTCCTTTAAATAGGATGCAAACCCAAAAATGTAGGGTTTTCACACTCAGCTCCAACTCGACGAGTTGAGTTCACCAACTCGTCGAGTTGGTTCTAAAGTCACGCAACCAATCTCAGTCTCTACTCGACGAGTTGGGGCCTCCAAGTTGTCGAGTTGCCCTATCAATATGAATATAAAACAATTTAAGTTTATAGCTGGGAGTCGGGATGTTAAATACTGTTTAAAGAAATGAAAGTGCTTCAGAAAACTTCAATTTGTCTTGGTTGTGGAAATTAGATAGAGATGGACTGGTGTTTTTCTTGATCATAAAACTTCGACGATCATGTTCCAAGTACAACTGACGAGTGTGTCGACCATGGTTGCAGTTATGTGATGTGCATTAAAGAAGGTCTAAATTTATATTCAAATCACCATGTAATTATTGGGGAGAGATAATGATCTCATTTAAAATATTTTTGATTTTGATATATAAAAAATAAAACAAATAAATAAATAAATAAAAACAAATTAGAGAGCACAGGTTACAACACTTTTTATCTCCTCTTGCTAGGTGGATGAGAAGGTGTTCGTGACGGAGCTTCTTGACAAGAACCAAGGGGTTGTGTTTGTGTGAGCTTGATGAGTCATATCTATTAGTGAAATAACGATTCAAAAGTTTTCAATTAGAATGCTCGTTTCAACTACGTGTTTTGTTTTGAACATAGTGACATCAATCATAGCATGGAAGAAAAGACATGCTTTATTGCTTCGAACACGTACGATATCATTTTTCCACCAATATCTCCACCGTCGACGTTTTCCATGGGTCTTTATTTTTAGCTTCTGGCAACGAACCTTAAAACACAAATAATTTCATGAAGCAAACTAGCAAAGCAATAAATGTGTAGTAAAAGACCGACATAAAAGCTAGCTGGCCCAGAACCCATAACCTTTTGAACAAGTTTTCCTTGAAAAATAATACTAATAATTAACCATAATATTTTGGACTTCTATCCGAAATGCGAACGCCTATTTTATAAAAAGAGATGGACTACTAATATAATCTATGCAAACTTCATCTCCAATTTCTATTTTATTTGCTTTATTCTTTTGGCAGGAATCAAGTATGAATATGACTTTTGTCGTGAAATAGAAATTATAAACAGGATTATAGTTGTTAGCGTAGAACTTGATTAAGAATCAAATTAACTTATAACTGTTGCAATAAATAAACATTAATAGATGCCTTTCGGTTGTTTCATGTTTGTACATGAGATGAGATGGCATGAGACCACCCTTCTCACGAGACATAATTTGTAAAAATGACAAATCTAAATGTTGGTGGGTCCAATTGTTGCTTCACTCAAACACACAATGTGGCACCAAAATCCAAAATTTACCACAAGTTCAATGTACCATATATATATATATATATATATATATATATATATATATATATATATATATATATATATATATATATATATATATATATATATATATATATATATATATATATATATATATATATATATATATGTTTCTCACATCTATTTTTTGTACTACAATAAATCAATAAGATTTTTAATAAAAATTATGTGTATATTAAATGATATTCATTTAGTCCTTATTCTTTTTTCTTGTAAAATAAGCCCTTATACTTTATTTTGTGTAACAATGCAGTCCTTGTGACCGGCTATACCCGATATACCAGTTATATACGAATTTTCTTTTAGGGAAAATGACTTGATAGGGTAAGATACTTTTTGAAATGTACACATTTAGTCCTTATTCTTTTTTTGTAGAATAAACCCTTATACTTTATTAATATGTACACATTAGGTCATTTTCATCGGATTCTATAGGTTTTG
>NC_136418.1:130199372-130376872 GCF_052625555.1 Lactuca saligna | reverse complement strand
CCCCTCTGTGCTGGGCTGAAGTGGGGGATACCCAATTAGCTAGGGGGAAAACTTCTGACAGTACTCTCACCGGCCTAGAAATCATTCGGGAAACGACAGAGAAGATCGTTCAAATCTGTGAACGATTGAAAGCCTCTAGAGACCGACAGAAGAGCTACGTTGATAAGCGAAGGAAACCTTTGGAATTCTAGGTGGGAGACCGAGTCCTTCTCAAAGTCTCACCTTGGAAGGGCTTGATACGTTTTGGTAAGCGTGGGAAGCTTAATCCAAGATACATAGGTCCCTTCGAGATTCTCGCAAGAATCGGACCTGTAGCATACAAAGTCAATCTACCTGATGAACTTCGTAACGTACATTCTACATTCCACGTATCTAACTTGAAAAAGTGTCTCTCCAACGAGACTCTTGTAATCCCACTCGACGAGATCGAGATCAAGGAGAGCCTTAATTTCGTGGAAGAACCAGTAGAAGTCATGGACCGAGAAGTCAAGCAGACAAAGCAAAGCCGTATCCCGATTGTGAAGGTTTGCTGGAACGCCAAACGAGGACTGGAATTCACTTGGGAGCGTGAGGATCAGATGAAACTAAAATACCCTCATCTCTTTGCTTAGTTATTTGCAACTACTTTATTTGTTTAGACTTTAATTTCGGGACGAAATTCCCTTAACATAGGGATGATGTGACAACCCGAAATTTTCTTTTGGTCAAACCCTAAAAGTCAACCACTTCGTATCATAAATTAATATCATTATTTCTTATTTTTAAGAAATATAAAGTTTTTTTGATTATTTTAATATTATTTTTAAACGAACTGGTGAAAGAAAGTGTCGTCTCGGGTTTTGATTTTTGAAAACCGCAAACACTTCATGTATTAGAAACACCCGTCCAAACTTTTATGTTTTGGGTTTAGAATTCACCCAAAAACCATGAACTCATACATATGTATGAGTTTACTCCCCAAAAGACTAGTCATTTGTGTTTACTCCCCAATAGTCAAAAGAGTAAACTCCAAAAACTCTCTCAAGTATCATCCAAGATTTAATTCCAAATCTTCAACCTTATAAGTGTTCTAACCATTTCAAGTTAGTAAAACACTTAATCTAGTGTTTGTGCATCTATTCATCCATTCATTTCCGGTTCTTGTTTAGATTTTCCAAAATACCAAGAACACACACTAAGTGTTCTTGGCCTTTTAGCTCAAATCAAGCCTTTTACGAGTAAGTGCTTCCATCCTTGAGTGATTCTAAGCTAGTATTACATTTAAGCACCAAGAAAATATGTCAAGAACACAAGGTAAAGGGTGTTCACGATCCAAGAAGATGCTTGGGCCGTAAACACCATAAAATGCACCAAAGTGTGCCTAAGTCCTTATCTAAGTCCTAGTTTGATGTATAAACCATCCTTGACATGTTTAAACCTTCCTTTGTTGTATTTAAGCCTTGAAAAACATCAAATGCCCACAAAATTAGGTGTTTACGGTTTGGGGATCTCCCAAAACTGTGAACACCCAAAAGTATGTCTAAATGGGTTATTTTCCTTCCTTAGGCTTATAAACTAGCTTATACACTTACCTAATTGTGTTAAGGACTTGAAAACATGGCTATACACTCCTCCATATGGGTTTACAGTTTTTAAACCCAAAGGAAAAATCCATGAGGCCGTAAACTCCTCCCTAGTCCATTCCAAAGGCCAAACCACTTAGTAGAAATGCTTCAATGGCTTGCTAAACCACAAAACAACACTTGGACTTTAAGACTATAGCTTATGACCGTAAACTCTCTAAGTCTTGACCACCAAAATCGTAAACTCCAAGGGAGTTTACCCTTGGACTCCAAACACACTAGTTTTGCCCTACCAACACTCGGATGCAATCCTTGTGATCTTTAACACTTGAAACAAAGTGTTTTCATGTTCTAGGGTGTCCTAACTTAATTTATTAGTTATAATTTGGCTAATTAGTTATATATATATGTTCATTATATGATAACTAGGCTCGTGCGTGTGTACAAGTCTTCATTTGTCACCTAGCACCGTACCTGACACTTCAATCCAATCCACTCACCACAAGTGAGTTCATACCCCTTTAATTAACCTTTGAAATACTTTTAAATGTTTTAAATGCTTTATGGGGGGATACAAGTTGAATACTTATAGTTATTACATCAATCACATGCGATTAATAACTACAAAACCAATGATTTTATTACTGTTCAAACTGTTTATCAAACTGTTTTAAAAACTCTTTTACTTATCAAATACTTTTACTTAAACTTTGTTACACTTATTATAAATTGCATGCCCGTATATGTATAGTTATATAAGTAATGTTTAAAAGACTTAGGAAGGTTATCCACCTTGTTTCCTTTTCCTCGATTTGGATGTGGTCTGATAGGATATCGGGTACTCGTCCGAAGGTCGTTTAAATATTGATTATATATCATGTGTACATATATAGACATAAAAGTGCTTCCATATTCATGCTTACTAGTTACATCATTAGTAGGCTACCATCGGGGTAACACAGGATCATACTGATGCTACTGCTAAATCAATGAGTCAGTTCATTCATGAGTCAATACTTATTACTATGAGAACATATACAACTATACTAGAGGAAGAACATATACAACTATACTAGAAAGAGAACATATACAACTATACTAGAAGGAGAACATATACAACTATACTAGAGGAAGAACATATACAATTATACTAGAAGGAGAACATATACAACTATACTAGAAAGAGAACATATACAAAGATACTAGAACGAGTATCAATACATTACATATACATACATACATTGACAGAATTGTGATCCACTGTATTGGAGCATGCCTTAAATGTCATGGCTCGAGTTGTAGCCAGAGTCTCTTGGAGGGAGAGCGTGAGTTTGCGTATAGATCTATACTGGATTGACTATCCTACACCTTGCTGCTAGCTACAGTCGGACCTGCAGGTCTGCGGGTGCCAAACGGCATTTCATTTTACGACCTACATTTGTCGTTGTTTATCCAATCGATAGTATGGTACAATTAATCACATGATACCTTAATATAAATCCGGTTTAAGGTAGTTAGTACAACAGTAGTTCCTATAATATAACACTACAGTACTACATTAATTTACCCTTTACATATTTAGTGATCTTTTCACTTAAACATTAATGTACAAACTATATTTTGAGAATGATAGTTACACTGGGAAAAATTACACACTTTTACAATAAACGAACATACAAAACAATTACGCCTTGGTAGAAGGTTGCTTTCAAGAGAAAATATAGGTTTTTCTAAGAGATTCAAACTTTTACAAACACTTACAAACATTCACGTACTAATATTTCAAATGTTTACAAACTCGTGTTTATAACTACGTTCAAACATTTTGATACAACCACCGACACTAAAATACTTATGAACTCACCAGCTTAATGTTGGTAAACTCTTTCAAAATAACTTGTATTCTCAGGTCATTAGTAGACAGGTACCGAGGCCAGCTTTTGAGAAGACGGAGCGCATTCAAGACTCATCTTATTATTTTGATTTATAGTTTTTGGTGTCTATAACTGTACGGAACACGCTTGTATTAAAATTATATATTTAATGCAATGGATGATGTTGTTTGCTTGTTTACTGTTATACTGTGTTGTGATACTATACATGACGTCCTCCATCCCAGAACGTTTCCGTCGTTCTTGGTTTTGGGGTGTGACAAATGTCACCCAAACTCTGGACCTATACTCCTTTCCTTGCTCCATTTCTTCCACAACCTTCAGGATGCACTCCAAGGACCTTAATCTTCTCACACAAGCTCAAGAATGGAGTTGGGTGGCTAGGGTTTCGTCTCTATACAATAGGGCTATGAATGAAACCCTAGAAATGAGCATGAGATGCTTAAATAGGGTGCCAAGTACTAAAATTAGGGTTTCCCAACCCAGACCAGACTCGCCAAGTCAGTCTCCCCGACTCGCCGAGTCAGTAACTTAATCCGTGACACGGGTCACGCTCCGATTCGTCGAGTTCCTCCTTGGACTTGACAATTTGACTCCTTTAACTCAGGGCTTTTTTTTTTCCTTTCTTGGTTTTTTTTGATTCTGGGTGTTACAACTCTCCCCCACTTAAACTAGACTTCGTCCTCGAAGTCCTCAACGGCCATCTGTCCTGCAATCCGCTCGCATCACCCTTGCCTGATGAATATAACTCCGGTTGACCAATTCCATGGACCTTCCGCCCGGTTACTCAGAATAAAACTAGTCCTTGTAGATAACAACGCTCAAGTGCACTCTAATCCTGCCAACCTGAGCCCACAACTCAATCAACTAACAATCCTTCCAGTACTCCCCGAGTACTTATGCTAGACATTCTAGGGGTTCACCCTATTTTCCTTGCGCGTTTTTTGACCTTCCCAAGGCAACGTTCCACCACGAATCACCTCCTCTACCACTGTGAGGGACATATCCTTCACGGTATCCATTACTCCAGCCACTCCCAGTGCTGGTCACTACTGCCGATACCTACCGAATACTTCATGCTACTACAACTTAGCGTTGAGCACCCAACCTAGTGTATGGATCAGATAATCCTTTGAGTAAAAGATTCATCCATGTAATGGTTAGACTCCAACGTGAGCTGCGCAACAGGGTCAAACTCTTCCCTCTGAGATTATCCAACCCTGCTGTGAGAGGCGTAGCACTCCTCGATCAACTAGCTATCTCGTACCATATTTATCTATCATCACTTCCCTGCCTTAAAGTTCTGCTGCCTCTCATCTGCCCTCCAAATGAACCGAGACCACCCTGGTCCCAACTGATTTTGCCGATAACTAGGTTACCGGATACTCACCGTTCACTACAACTAGCAAAATCTCTTAGTCGTTCCCAATGACTTCCGAAGAAAATTCGGCTATCTAAACTGCTCTATCTGTCCTGCCACTCTGGCGCTACAAGTCTTGGGATCCTCGATCTCCTATCTCGATTCTAAGGTCCCTACCAGGTCCCACCTGCAGTGCTATGATCTCACGGGCCTCGCCCATGGGTCTCACCTGACAATATCCTAGAGCGGTCCTCCCCTCTAGTCTCACCTGTCTAGCTACTGTCGCACGGACCTCACCCACGGGTCTCACCCAAACCACACTATTGAGCAATCCTACTCCCAGGTCTCACCTATACTGCTGCTAACATACATGCCTCACCCACAGGTCTCACCCAACTGCATACTAGAGTGGCCTTACCTATCAAGGGCTATGTAAGACAAATCTATACTAAACTTCAACGACTTAGCCTTTCTTGATCCCTACCGTGCTAACAAGGAGATACGGGCCTCCGCCAACTAAACTGCTAATGAATGCTACGGCCTACCCATAGTCTTACATCACTTCCCTCACTGACTCACTGATGGGGAATATTGCGGCTAACCTGCAGTCCTGCTACACCCTCCATGTTGTCTCTACCACTGACTACTATTTTGAGGGCATCCTGACTCACCCGAGTGCTACTAACGATCCTTCAACCAACCCTCAGTCATCACATGCTACAACCACCTTGTAGTCTTACATCTTTGCTATACTTGCATCCATTCGGAAAATCCTCAACTTGGTTTCCCAAACCAGTCATCTACTAAATCCAAATACATGAATTATACGTTGGGAAGTTTCCCAAATTCCAAAATCCTGTACTCCTGAATCCACTCAACCCCTTAGGTTTCTTTCGCTTCCTTCTCGGAGGTCACTAATCCTTCTAAGTTTAGCATGCTACTGCCTCTGAATACTTAAAGGGTTCTCCCCCACTTTGATCCTGCTAATACCTTTACAGCTCAGTTCTTGAAAAGGATTCTCAATCCTTCCTACCATCTACTGACTGATCTGCTGAACACCCCAAGCTTACCGCAACTAGGGATCTAACCGATCTATCCCCAAACGAAACCTTCCTAAAACTAGCGAGGCACTCCCAAGTATCGCGCATACATGCTACAACTACTACCTCTGAAGTAACCTGCTCTACAGGGGACGTCCTCAACTATCATTCTAAATCCAAGGTATGCAGATGACATATAACTCAATCACAAGCAGGCTACAAAATTCCGAAATGTCATTGTCCTTACTGATGTAGAACCATAACAATAAAATCATAAATGAAAGTTGACAAGAAAGTAAAAGATACGCACCTCCAACATCCGGTGTTGCTCGAGTCTCCATGGTAGTGATCTAAAAAGCCCTGCCTCCTACCGCAGGCGCCTCTGCTCGGTGCTGACGGTCGTCGGTGATCCTTAAAGTTGCAGTGGCGGGTGCTATCACCCATCTTGTCGAAAGCAAACTCTGGCACTGGTCCTTATTGTGGCCCCACTGACTGCAATGAAAACATATAAGGTCTGACTCCTGAGTGGTGGTAGCAGTACAATCTCTGCTAAAATGACTAGTTCGACCGCATTTGAAGCAACCAGAATCACCACCGCTACCATTTCTACATGCACCCTTGTGCATCCTGCCACACTTACCGCATTGACTGCGGCCCTGAAAATCCCTCGATCTCGAATCTGACCCCTTGGGCCTTTTGCCTGAACCTATGACTGTCTGAATCTCATCCGACTTCTTCTTTATCTCTGTCTCCAAATCAATCTCCCTTTCTCTGGCTCGAGCAATCATATCCTCCAGCGTCTTGCAGCTGGATCTGCTTACAAACTACCTGATGTCACTCCTCATCATCTCGTGATATCGGGCCTTCTTCATCTCCTCGTCCGCCACATACTGCGGAACCAGAAGAGCTCTCTCCCTGAACTTGGTGATGATCTTCGCCACTGTCTCAGTCGTCTGCTCAAGGTCCTGAAACTCCTGTGCCAACTGTTGCACCTCAATAATTGGTGCAAACTTAGCACTGAACCTGACCGAGAAATCACTCCATGTGATTGCGTCCAACGCGACATCGTCACCAATGACATGTCCAACCTCCTCCGACCAATCTCGCGCTCTATCCTTCAAAAGACAGGAGACGAGTCTGACCTTGTCCCCTTCAGGACACCGGCTCGTACAAAAAGCGTTGGCAACATCGGCCAACCATTTGCTACTAGTAATGGGGTCCCTAGCCCCATGATAATCTAGAGCTCCACAGGCTCTGAACTCCCGGAATGTCAAAGTACATGTTCCCATCAAAGCCATCATCTCAGTGCGAAAGGCTCCCAACCTCTCATCCAAAATCTTCAGTATACCCACCTTGACCGAACCAAAAATCACATGAGTCTGGTCTAGGATACTGCACGTAACCTCAGCTGATATCAACTCCCTCATCTGCTCCTCGAGCTGCTCGGCTCTTGAACCCAATCTTGATCCCTCTCTGGTGCCTGTTCCGCCCACTGGTCTCTCACGCAATTTCACCATGCTGAAAACATAATACAATAACTGTCAAAACACCCATCACTGCGAAGGGATCACTCATACATACACTACAAGTTTTCCGGTCTCATCTCGGCCCTTCTTGAACCGAGTACGTATCCTCTGCTTTCAGTAGTACGGGACCATACTACCTTCCACATCTATCCGTACTTTCCTCAAGAACTGCCTCGACTCCACCAGTCACTTTTATTGTTACTGATCTCTATTACTCTCATCTTAGGCTTTCCCTAGGGAAATCTCGGACTCCACTTAAACCAGTCCTCGGCTGCTGAAGGCCTCCTTGTAATGCCAATTAGCAATCACCTGAACACAATCACATGTGACGAGGCTCAGATAATCCTTCGAGTAAAAGACTCGCCCCTAAAACGGTTAGACTCAGACGAGAGTTGCGCAATAGGGCCAAATCCAGCACTCTGAGATTATTCAACCCTAATCACATGTGATGTGACGTATTCACCTAATGGCTAACCCCCTTCACTCAAAGTCCCACAAAGCAAAAAGCAAGCAACATTCAGACACAAGGGAAATCTAACCATCACATAATCAATCAATAACATTCACATAACAATAATATGCACTAGCATACGACATAAGCTCATAAACTCAAGCATAAGCTAAACAGGCTATCCTACTACTGTCTAACCAGTACTAGCATGCAATTCTCATAAATCTGGAACAAATATAGCAGGCACATAAGGCATCCTCCTAGATCCTTATTCCTATTCTAGCATGTTGTTCTACTAAAACTGAAACTGATAATCATAACATAAACTTGTATGGGTATTTTGGAATACTTACTTGAGCTCGGCTGATTGCACGCACCACACCCCTTTTCTGATTTCAAAGTTCTTTTCTTTCAAAATTCTTTTTGCTTTTTCTAAAACTCTTTTCTCTACTCAAAGCTCCTTTTATAAAAATGATTTTTTCCTCTTAAAAGTTTCTATACTAATTCCTTAGTTTGAGTTCAGACACACCCTAAAGTATGTCTGAATCCCTCAAATCAAGGCTCTGATACCAACTTGTAACGACCCAAAAATCACAACTACAAATTTCCTTTAAAACATTACTAAAACCATATTTATAAAACCAAATCATAAGTCATAACATAAATTCAGTGTATCAATTCAAAACATGTTCTTTTTATCAGAGTAAATATCCCAGGCTAACTAACTATGGTGTGTGTGTCATGCGATCACCTCGAGCTCTTTCCTCCGCTACTGGAAGTACCTGAAACCAAAACTGAAAACTGTAAGCACGAAGCTTAGTGAGTTCCCCAACCTACCACATACCCTGCATAAAACACATACTGCACATACTAGGCCACGCCCGCTAATCCGGGCCTCGCCCACTACTTTGGGCCTCGCCCGCTAGAACAACCCCGCCGCTCCAGGACCTGCCTAGCTTCGAGCCCCGCTCGGATACATATCTATTTCTCTTAGCCCCCACTTGTCTCTGGGCCCTGCCCGCTAACATATACTAACACATAAACATACCACAACATATAACTAATCATATACTACTGAACCCTTTTCTAAGGCCTCGCCTATCTTGGGCCTCGCCCTTGTCCTACTACTGATGAGTCATGGAACCCCGCCCACACTCCTTCTGATAGTGAGATACAGGACTAACCCACACTCACTCCTTTCCTAACTTGGGCCTCGCCCATACTTTGCTGCTAATGAGATATGGAACATCATCTATACTCTGTTAGTGGTGAGGTACGGTACCTCACCCAAACTCACCTTCCTACCAGGCACATACATGTATCACATAGACAACGAGTATACTCTATCATGCAAACCATTCCTTGGGAACCCGCCCGACATTGGACCTTGGTCCTGAATAACTTACTAGTAAATAGTGCCTAGGGCTAACCCCCAGGTCTTCCTACTCATAACTATATGGGCCGGCATTATGGCCGTAGACCCATTTACACAAAGGGAAACTCACCTACACTGCTGAACTTTGTTGATAACCCTCTGGTTGCTGTCCGACAACTCTCTGAACCGCTGCTCCACTAGCTCCCAGAGCTACTGATATCAATATAACACTTAGTCTCAAACTAAACTCTGGAAGTCAAGCTAAGTCAACTCTGGTCAAAGTCAAAGTCCTGGTCAAGGTCTACCTTCCAGGTTGACCCTACTCGCCGAGTCAGCAAACTGACTCGCCGAGTTCAGACGCTCAGACACCTTTCCATTCGTGACTCGAATCGCTGAGTTATCCCATGAATCTTCGAGTATTCCAATCTCAGAGTTCTATCCTATCCAACTCACTGAGTCACCACTCAACTCACTGACCTGAGTCGGGACCAAAAAGGGATTAAGGTTTCGACCCGACTCGTCGAGTCCAAGAACAGACTCGCCGAGTCCATCTTTTCATCTTCATTATGATGATTACAGTCCATTCCAATGCTTCCCACTTGCAGATCTGGGCTCCTACGGCTAGCATTACACGTAAAGTTGCTAACTTTACGTGCATGCAAAGGGTTATGAAGCTAAAACACTAAATATAAGCTACAATGGATGGTCTAAGCCATGAAAGGAAGCCATAGCTGAGAAAAGCTTCTTCCTCAGAGCTTCTAGATCTCAGAAATGCTTAGATCTGAAATCCTCCTTGCTCACAAAGGCACAATACACGAACTAGCCTTGGAAATGGCCCGAAAGTAACAAGACACAAGCTAAGGGGGAAATCTACTTGATTATTAGCCAAGGTATGAGCTTCATACCTTCAAATGATCTTGAATGTCACCCAAACTCTGGACCTATACTCCTTTCCTTGCTCCCTTTCTTCCACAACCTTCAAGATGCACTCCAAGGACCTTAATCTTCTCACACAAGCTCAAGAATGGAGTTGGGTGGCTAGGGTTTCATCTCTGGACAATAGGGGTCGTAAATGAAACCCTAGAAATAAGCATGAGATGCTTAAATAGGGTGCCAAGTCCCAAAATTAGGGTTTCCCAACCGAGACCAGACTCGCCGAGTCAGTCTCCCCGACTTGCTGAGTCGGTCACTTAATCCATGACACGGCTCACGCTCCGACTCATCGAGTTCCTCCTTGGACTCGACGAGTTGACTCCTTTGACTCAGGGCTTTTCTTTCCTTTCTTGGTTTTTCCTGATTCTGGGTGTTAGATATGGTAGCTACAGAAAATTCCGTAGCGATTCCGTAGCTAATCCGTAGCTATAGTTTAGCCACGGGCTATTGTGCTACATACATTTTTCCGTAGTTATCTGCTTATAGCTACGGAATAGCTATGGATTGTGCTATAGCTATTGTATTAGTTTTCTAGCAGTGTTTAGATGTATGCACTACAAACATAATTCTGACCAATTTTTAGCCGCGTGTGTGACATGTGTTAGGGTTAAGGCACAACATCAGAAATCGTATGGGAGTTTAGAACCTTTACCTGTACCCATTGGTAAATAGGAAGACATCACCATGGATTTTGTGACTAAACTGCCCAGAACGAAGAGCGGTCACGACATGATTTGGGTGGTCATTGATCAGTTTACTAAAAGTGCACATTTCATAGCAGCCAATGAGAAATGGTCTATGGATAAATTTGAAAATGCTTATGTGAAGGAGATAGTAAGACTTCATGGTGTTCTCTTAACGATTGTATCAGATCGTGATAGTCGTTTAACGTCAATGTTTTGGAGAAGTCTACAAGAGGAATTGGGTACCAAATTGTGTCTAAGTATAACCTTCCATCCGCAAACCGATGGTCAGCGTGAACGAACGATTCAAACATTGGAAGATATGCTAAGAGCATGTACCATGGAATTCCAAGGTAACTGGGATGAACATTTACCTTTGGTAGAATTTTCCTACATTAACATTTTCCATTTGAGCATCAAGATGACACCTTATCACGCTTTGTATGGACAAAAATGTCGAATGTCGTCATGTTGGCTTGAAGTTGGAGAAAAGCAGTTTATGGGACCCGAGATTGTCCATCAGACTACTGAAAAGATGAAAGTGATTAGGGAAAGGATATTCGCAGCTTAGGATCGTCAAAAGAGTTATGCTGACAAGAAAAGACAACCGATTACATTCGAAGTTGGAGATTCGGTTTTACTTAAAGTCTCTCCGTGGAAGGGACTTATAAGATTTGGTAAAAGAAGAAAGTTAAGTCCAAGGTTTATTGGACCGTTTAAAGTTCTTCAAAGAATTGGGAACCAAGCTTACAAGCTAGAACTACCAGAAAAACAAGATGGTATTCATAACACTTTCCATGTGTGTTATTTGAAAAAGTTCACAGGAGAAGCTCCCGTCATAATTCAAATTTCTGAACTAAGGTTGGATGAAAGCAAGGTTAATTGAAGAACCAGAGGCAATCATTGACCGTAAGACTAAGAAGTTGCAACGCAAGATGGTCCATTTAGTGCTTGTGCGATGGAAACATACAAATGTGCCAAATCTCACCTGGGAAACGGAGGGTGACATGATGAGTCGTTATCCGCATTTGTTTGTTGATGTATGATTTTGGGGACATAATCATCCTAAGGGGGAGAGAATCGTAACGCCTGTGTTTCTGGGCTAAAGCATTAAAGATGATGTAATAGTCTAGATCAACATTTGTAACTTGTTTTGAAATAATAAGAATGAATTATTTGAGTATTATGTGTTTTATACTTAATTATTATGATTTAATAAATTAAGGATAAAAATAAGCATCGAAAATAAATATTAGATAAAGTCGATATCTATGAAGAAATTTGTGGTGGTTGAAACAAGGATCTCGGAGATATAAAGAATACCGAAATCCGAGCTATAACGAATAAGTTATGACCTGTCGAAGTTTCTCAATAGAACCAACACAACGTTGTGTGATGTAAAAAGTGAATTTACGATAAAGTACTTTTTAGCCTTAGCTATCTAAATGAAATTCGTAGTATACGTTAAACTGAGAGCATGCATAAAAATAATGTCCAAATTTGACTTTGTATTAGAAAGTTATGAATTTTCTAAGATTTGGCATAACAGTATGCAACCCGGAATTCGAATTGAGCGATTTTTGGCCAACGCAACCTAAACGAGAATCGGAGATCTTGTTGATAGTAGTTCAACAGTAAAAAGACAGAAGAAAACAGACATCGAATGAAGAAGTTATGAAATTTTAATAGACTTTTCCTGTCCCGGCCTGTTAAAAATATAACTTTAAAAATAAAATCAAAATTAGTCGACGAAGTCTAAACGAAAGTTGTAGAGCATAGTCTCACTTACACGTGGATATAAAGAACGTCAAAAACGGAACTCGAATGTGAAAGTTACGAATTTTAGAAGTTTGAAAAATAGGATTACGCCCCGCGTACTAGAGTATGCCCAACGTACTCGGAATCTAGGCCTCAGATTGTCCACGGCGCCCTTATCCTCTCATGCAACACATATCTCGCACCCTTGACACGTCCGGAGCCACGGATGTAGTACGCCCAGCATACTCGGACTAGCCTCGCAACGTGTTACTAGCTTTGACACGTCCAAAGCATGGAATTCAATCAGAGGGCACGTAACTACTATGCCCAGTATACAAGAGCGTACGCCAAGCGTAATGCAAGGCATCAGCCTCCTATAAATAGCATGCGAGACCTCCGGGATTTTGTTTACAATTCTCATTCTCTTTCACTCTCTATACCCCTTTTAGCCTATCCTAAACCCCCAAAGCCTCAGGAACACCCCCAACATCCGAAGAAATCCCGAAGCCCCAAAGTCTCCGAGAAAAAGAGTTTTTTGAGCCGAAAATCTGCCCGCGTGAAGCCCAGTTTTGAGAAAACATCCCAGTTTCATCGAAAAAGATAGTTTAAGTGACGAAGTGCTGTCCAATCGACGTCTTATAATGTGAGTGTATAGTCACTTTCATCTTACACATAGATATGGAGTATTTTATATAAAATACGTGCTATGTGTATATATATTGTTTGTTTATTTGAGATGGATGTTGAATGAATGTTTTATACAGGTTTAGAATGATTTAAACTGCATATGTATTTTTATCTACAAATATGTTGGGTATAACATGGGTAGATAGTTGACGTGTGATGAAATAAAATGATGAGAGGCCTCAATGTTGTTGTTTTTCTAGTCATCTAGCGGAGTATAGATGACGACCACGGACCTTTCTTGATAGTCTAATGGAAAGTTGGCAGGCTCGCAACCTGTAGGTGTTTGTGAACGACGTGTTCACCGGTGTACTCCATCCCCCTCATGGTTGCCTTACATACATATATGGCTGAGGAATCCCATTAGCAGTAAAGTTCATCCCGATGACGATCCTTAGGCTAGGTCCCTTGTATAGGTGTTTAGGGACATAAAGTGAGGATAAAGGGAACATATAACCGGGGTTATTGTTGGTTGATGAAGTTAATAACTTTATTGTTGGTTGATGAAATTAATAAATTTATTATTTGTAGGTTGAAAACCCTATATGCTCACCAGGCTCCCAAGCCTTGCCCACTCAACTTTTTATATTACAGGTAGTGGAACAAGAGCATAGTTGGATGATGACGAGGGATTTTGGATTATAGTCCAGTAGATGTAAATAACTGTTGTAAGGCCTATATTGTACTATTTATGCTTTTGGTCTATATCGATGTGGATATCCCGAGTTTTGTAATGAAATGATAAATACATTTCTTTAAGAAATGCTATGATAAATTTTTATCATAGTTTGTTTTGGGGATAAATTTCGCAACACGTTTTGAAAGATTATGCTAATTTTATTTTAAAAGCATAAACGAGGTCGGTCTTTTCTGGCCGTAAAGATTGGGGATGTCACAGTTGCAGACGGTCTTCTACCTTGAAGGAACAGAGGGTTTCCTTATTAAAGGAGATATCAGATTTGGATCACTTAGTTCAGTTAGATCTTGCTTAGAAAGCGAAGATTTAGTGGGGTATAGAAGGTGATGAGAACTCAGGTTATTATCATGGGGTTCTTAATCGGAAGAGACACCAAACTGCTATCCATGGTCTTTTGATTGATGGTGTGTGGGTTGATAACCCTATTAGGTTTCAAAAGGGTTTCCATAAGTACTATCAGACTTTATTCTCGGATCAAATACATTAGAGGCCTAATACTGATGCTAGTTACTTTAGTACTTTATCTTCATTGCATGTGGATTTTTTAAATTCACCTTTTTCTTTGGAGGAGATTAAAAGGGCGGTTTGGAACTGTGGTTCTTTAAAGGCCCCAGGTCCGGTTGGCTTCACTTTTGGGTTTCTTGAGTGTTTCTGGGATCTTATAACGAATGATGTTGAGGCATTTGCTTTACATTTCTTCCATCATTCATCTATCCCAAAGGGGTGTAATGCTTCCTTTTTCACTATTATTCCAAAAATTAGAGACCCAAAGACTGTAAAAGATTTTAGGCCTATTAGTCTAATTGGATGCCAATATAAAATTATTGGTAAACTGTTAGCTAATAAACTGGTAGAGGTTATTGATAGTGTTGTCAGTATGGAACAGTCTGCTTTTGTTAAAGGTAGAAAAATATTGGATGGTCCCTTTTTTTCTAAATGAAGTGGTTTCCTGGAGCAAGACCTCTCGAAATCCATTGATGTTGTTTAAGGTGGATTTTGAACAAGCTTACGATTCCTTATCGTGGGATTATCTTTTGGAGATTATGACGGTTATGGGATTTGGAGAAATATGGTGTGGATGGGTGAAGGAGTTATTATGTACTGCTAGGGCCTCTGTTTTGGTGAATGGTCCCCAGACTGATGAACTTCAACTTCATCGTGGTTTGAGACAGGGTGACCCTTTATCCCCCCCTTTTTTTTATCCATTTTGACTATGGAAGGGCTTCATGTTTCTTTTGTTAGGGCCCGTTCGGCTAACGCCTTCAGGGGGATTTCTATGTCAAGGGTCGACATTTCGCATCTTCTTTATGCGGATGATGTCATGTTGATTACTTCTTGGGATCCTGAGAATGTCAACCGTCTTATTCGTATAATTTGGTGTTTTTGTATGGCGTTTGGGCTCGAAATTAATTTGCTTGAAAGCAAATTGATTGGTGTAGGTGTTTCTTTTACCGATATTGCTAGCGTTGTAGAAAGAATCAGGTGTGT
Organism: Lactuca saligna; assembly: GCF_052625555.1. Taxonomy (NCBI): domain Eukaryota; kingdom Viridiplantae; phylum Streptophyta; class Magnoliopsida; order Asterales; family Asteraceae; genus Lactuca; species Lactuca saligna. The sequence goes on along the minus strand of NC_136418.1, from coordinate 130,361,423 downwards.
TGCCTCTGATTTGCCTTTTTCAACTTAGTGTTCCAGTAAGGCAGTCTGTGAATCGTATTTTTGCTTGGTACCCTATCCTTGATGGTTTCCGGAGTAGATTATCAGGTTGGAAAGCCAAGTGTCTTTCTGTTGGAGGTCGTCTCACTTTGGTGAAGTCTGTTTTGGGTTCGCGTGGGAGTTATATGATGTTTATTTTTCTTTATCCTATTTTGGTTTTTGCATTTTTGGAGGTTTTGAGGGCTAGAATTTTTTGGGGCGCAGACTTAGATGAGAGAAGGATACACTGGTCTAGATGGGATAAAATTTTAGCTTCTAGGGATAACGGTGGTTTAGGGATTGGGAGTTTGTTTTCTTTCAATAGAGCCATGGTCTTTCGTTGGTGGTATATATTTTTTCACAACCCTCGCCTTTTGTGGGTTCGTGTCATAGAATCTACGTTTGGTTTTGATGGTGGTTGTAGATCTTTAACCCCTATGAGGCCAGGGTCAGATCTTGGCATGGGGTCCTTCGTATGTTTATTCATCTGAGAGAGAGAGAGAGAGATGCATAGATCTCCAATCTTTTTTCCTTATCAGGGTTGGGGACAGGAATTCTAGGTCTTTCTGGCAGGACGTATGGTTGGGTGATGAGCTGTTGTGTTACACTTTTCCTAGAGTTTTTTCTCTGGATAATTTTATACATGCTTCTTTTAGTGAACGGTTGTCTAGGGGTTAGGAGCATAATACTCTTACGCGTAATCCTAGAGGAAGAGTAGAGCATGAGCAATGGGATAATTTGATTTCTCTTTTGTAGGATTTCCATCTCCAGTCCGTCCCTGATAGATTGGGCTGGACTATTGATTCATCATATATCTTCTCTGTTTCTTTGGCTTGGAATTATTTGGATGACATTATGCTTACTTCGGGAGGTCCCATCACCTGGTGGAACAATTGGATTCTAATTAAGATAAACATTCTTATATGGAGGATCAGGCTTCGCAGCATCCCTACTAGGGAATGTTTATCCCTTAGGGGGTATTATGGTGGATTCGATTACTTACCCTATCTGTTCTTATAATATGGAGACTATTGACCATATCTTTGCAGGATGTGTTGAGTTGACTGTTTTATGGTCACATATTGCTGCTTGGTGAGGTTTTCAAATTCCCAATCAGATTTCCCTTAAGTCTCTTATTTCGTGGTAAGATGTTATCTCCATTAGACATGGGTAATGAAAGGCCTTTGATGTAGTGGTTTCCACTTGCTTTTGGTGTATCTGGAACTTTAGAAATCTTTGATTTTTGGAGTGGATACCCCTAGGAAATCCCTTCTTTTTGATGATGTTTATAAGTCATTTTTTTGGATTTCCAATAGGTGTTCTAAAGCTAAGATTAGATGGAGTTTTTGGCTCCATAATCGTATTTCTACAACAATTATTTTGTAATGATTCTTTTCTAGCTTCTTGCTAGTTTAATAAAGTTCCGTTGTTAAAAACATACAACAATGTGTAACTTTTATCAATACAATCGTCAAAATTCAATTTACAAAATAAATTAGACCGCTACGGCGCACAGAACAAAAAATTATTTATTCATTAATTATCAATTTGATGATGCAAGGGAAAGCACCAACATGTGGCTGATCGCATTTTAAAAGTCTATACTTTTTTTAGTACATAGAAAGTCACCTCTCTTATTTTAAAGAAAAAGAATCTAACAAGATGCAACATAATTCAACTGACTTGTAATTAAAGGGTATTAACCTTCTTCTTTTTTTTAAAAAAAAATTGATTATTACACTTTAGATAATAAGAATCATAATTAGAGTCTGTTCACGTCATTATCTTTTCTCTATTAGTCATTATCTTTGATCCATTAGTTATCTTGTTTCATTAGCTAGCATATTTATCTTTTCCTAGCTTATCTAGGTTTTCTTTTGTTTAGTATAAATACTTTTGGCTGTTTGCTTTCGTGTGATATGAATAAGAAACACAAATGAAATTTTTTCTATCAAATTTGTCATGGTATCAGAGCAGTTTTGGAAGATCTGATCAGATTCGATGACCGGAGGTGGAGAAAAAGCCAGTTCCTCAAGTGAGAAGATGGTGATGGATATTTCATCACCATACTTCCTCACCACGGCTGATCACCCTGGAAATAATTTCGTTGGGGAGAGTTTTCTTCGGGACATAAACTATAGCGATTGCCAATGTGAGATGACTAATGCGCTGCTTGCCAAGAATAAAATTGGCTTTGTCGATGGAAGCCTACCCATGCCTAAAGAAGACTCATCAGACCTGATGAACTAGAAAAGGTGTAACGCTATGGGTGAGAGGATGGTTAATCAGTGCAATGGAAAAGGAGATCAAAGGTAGTGTCAAATATGCCATAACTGCCCGTGACATATGGATGGATCTTGCAGAAAGATTTGGAAAAGAATACGCACCACGAGCTTATGAACTTAGAAGAAAGGTCACAACAATATGTCGAGATGATCTGATTGTTTCTGCCTACTACACAAAATTAAGAAGTATATGGGATGAAGGTCAATCTATAAGCCCTACACCGACCTACACATGCAAGGGATGTTCATGTGATGTTGCAAATGAGTTTTTGAAGATACGAGAGAAAGAGAGACTATTTGACTTCTTGATGGGTTTAAAGGAGGAATATAATGTGGTCAAAACACAAATATTGAGTACTGATCCTCTACCTAGCCTAGGTATTGCATACCACCTAGTAAGTCAAGATGAGCAACAACGACAAGTTGCAATGGCTCATTCTTCCGGCAACGACACAACAACTTTTCAAGTTTTAGGAAAACCCAGCAATAAAGCATTTGGCAAGGGAAACTCTCAGTCGTCGAATAGCAAAAGAAAAAACGATGACCGCAGGTGTACACAGTGTCAAAAGTCTGGACACACGATGGAGAGTTGTTTTGAACTTGTTGGTTACCCGGAGTGGTGGACACCGAAGGGAACTAAACCACAAAATAACAAAGCTAAGGTATCACCATGTGCTGCTGCAACAATTGCTAGTGATAAACATATGCCAAACATAACGAAAAAAGACTATGATAAGTTACTCAAGCTTTTGCATGCCACACAAGTCAACGAAAATGCTCGTGCCACTGCCAACATGACTGGTAAGATTTCTAATCTTGTTGAGCCTTGGTTCATTGACTCGGGTCCTAGTGATCACGTTACCCACCATGAAAATTGGTTGAAGAATGTGAAAATTAATCCTAAGTATACTTCTATAACCATTCCAAATGGAGAATCTATGGCTGTTAAGAAATTAGGAAACATTCACATATCTAATGAGTTTAAACTAAGAGATGTGTTGGGTGTACCAAGTTTTAAATGTAATCTGGTATCTGTGAGCAAAATCACTCGGGACTTAAAATGTTTTTTGACCTTTTTCCCGAATAAATGCTATGTACAGGACTTAGCCTCGAAGAACTTGATTGGGACGGGCAGAGAGAAAGATGGATTGTAACATTTAGAGCCATTTCGGGGTAAAGAGGTGGCCATGTCGGTTTAGAGTAAACATGAAGTTTGGCATAAAAGATTAGGACATGCATCTGATGCAGTCATCAAGAAAATACCACATATAGGAAGTATTGGAGGTTCTAGTTATGAATTTTGTGATTCTTGTATTCATGCCAAACAGAGCAGATTACCTTTTCCTCTTAGCTTTGCAAAAACTACTAGTTGCTTTGATTTTATTCATGTTGACATTTGGGGTCGTTATCATCATGCTTCTTTTAGTGGTGCACATTACTTCTCATCTATTATTGATGATTATAGTCGTGGTGTCTAGGTGTACCTTATGAAAAACAAGTCTGAAACACCATACTACTTGACAATGTTTTACAACATGGTTGAAACTCAATTTGAAAAATGTATAAAGAGGATTCGAACAAACAATGGGTCAGAATTCCAATCTAGATTTATGCTAGAATTTTATAAAGTTCATGGAATCCTTCTTGAGACCTCTTGCCCATACACCCCTCAACAGAACGGGATTCTCGAAAGGAAACATTGACATTTGTTAGAAATAGCTAGAGCTCTCTGGTTTCAAGCCTCTCTTCTAATTGAATTTTGGGGGGAATGTGTGCAAACAGCTGCATACGTTGTAAATAAATTACCCACCCCGGTTCTAGAAAATAAGACCCCTCATGGCATTCTATTGAAACCAACATATGATCATTTTAGAGTGTTTGGTTGCTTGGTATATTCTCACAACAAAACTACCAAAACCGACAAGTTTAGTGAAAGAGGAAGAGCATGTATCTTTCTTGGATAATCCAATGGACAAAAGGGATACAAATTGTATGACTTAAATACCCTCAAGATTTAAGTCACCCGTGATGTAACCTTTATCGAAAATGTCTTTCCTTTTGATGACAATTATAAAGGACATAAAAACATTGATGATAATACTTTTACTGAATGTATGAATAATGCATAGAATTTTTATCAATAATTACAGTCCTACAATTGTGATTGAACCTACTACAGAGGCTGTTGAAAAGGAAACAAAAAAGGGGGGTGCAAATGGAAACAATAACAGTGAAGAACAAATCAACGAAACTGTGAATAACTCTCCTGGTGACTCTGGTGTGTCCTGTCATGAGCCTAGCACGAGTTTACCTACAAAAACTCCTCGACAAAGTACCCAGGTCAGAACAAAATTAAAGCACCTGGATGGTCTTATCATCGACTTACCACCTTCAATTGATCCCTCGGTTACTATTTCCAATTCAGATATAGCAAGACCACATCCCATATCTCAATATGTCACATATAACAAGTTTTCTAAGCCCTATCGTATCTTTCTTGCAACTATTACCTCTACCATTGAACCGAAAACCTTCTTGCAAGCGTCTAAACACCCAAAGTGGCAAGAGGCGATGAAATAAGAAATTGCAACCTTAGAATCCAATGGTAGTTGGATTCTAACTACTCTACCTCCAGGAAAGAAAGCAATTGAATCGAAATGGGTTTATAAGATCAAGTTCAAGCCGAATGGAGAAGTCGAAAGGTATAAAGCTGTAACAGCCCGTTATTTCAAGTCAGTAAAAATCGAGTCCTGTAACCTCTTTAAGAAAGGAATTAGAATATCATCAAAAAATGAAGTATTCAAAAACTCTATTTGGAGTACACTATGTGGTAGGTATCGCCATAAGGTTTCTAAACATATAAATAACACAAAAATCCGAGTTATAACGAAGAAGTTATGACCATTCTAAGTTTTCCGACAAAAACCGGCAATACGAAGTTGCGTAAAAACGCAAAGTTTCAATAAAACATTTTCTGACCTTAGGTGTCTAAATGAAAGTCATAGATATCGTTAAACTACAAACATGCATAAAAAGAACGCTCAAATCGGACATCGTATGAATAAGTTATGAATTTTTAAAGAAATTCCTAAATCACGTCATTTTAATAAATAAATAATAAAAATAATTTATGAATTTGCCAACGGAATCTAAATGAAAGTTGTAGATCGTAGTCTCACCTTCGCGGGGATATAAAGAACGTCAAAAACGGAGTTCGTATGAAGGAGATATGAATTTTTGAAGTTTGATAAATAATTTATATATAATTTTTATTAAAAATTCGGTATTATCCGAAGGGGAGTCAGCCTAGAGCCGTAGTACGCGCCGCGTACCCTCGTACGCCCCGCGTACTCGAGGCCACGGCCTCGGATCGTCCACTTCGCCCCTATGCGAGCTACCCCCTCCCCGTCTCGTCCGAAGCGCTGCAGCCGAGGATGCGGTCAGCAATGACGTCCCGTACGCGCCGCGTACGGGAGTACGCCCCGCGTACGCATGCTTCTCAGCCCCCTATAAAAAGGATGCGAGGGTTCCCGGGAAAAGGGCTCATTTTCTCTCCTTTTTCTTGCGTTTTACCTCGTTTTCCGTGCTCGCACTACCCCGAAGCCCTGGTCATTTTGTGCAAGTCCCGAAGGTCGATTTTACTCCCGAGGAATCCCGAGAATCCCGAGGAAAATCCATTTCCCGAGACGAAACTCTACCCGGTTTTCCATCTTGTTATTTTCAAACTTTCAGGTGAGTTCATATGTAACACCCCCCTCTGGCACGTATCACGATATTGTCCGCTTTGGGCCACTCGGCCCGAGGACTTCCCAGGGGGTCACCCATCCCGGTACTACTCCCGCCCGAGCACGCTTAACTGCAGAGTTCTTATGGGATCTGTTGCCCTCACGACTTTAAAACGCGTTGTGTCAAGGAAGGTATCCACACCCCTTATAAGTAGATGTTTCGTTCTCCTTCCAAGCCGATGTGGGATCAGATCTAACCCACTTTCGATGAAAGTGGGTTAGATCTGATCCCACATCGGCTTGGAAGGAGAACGAAACATCTACTTATAAGGGGTGTGGATACCTTCCTTGACACAACGCGTTTTAAAGTCGTGAGGGCAACAGATCCCATAAGAACTTTGCAGTTAAGCGTGCTCGGGTGGGAGTAGTACCGGGATGGGTGACCCCCTGGGAAGTCCTCGTGCCGAGTGGCCCAAAGCGGATAATATTGTGATACGTGCCAGAGGGGGGTGTTACAAATGGTATCAGAGCCAGGGCACGGGTCGATGTGTTCGACAGGGACGTCGAACCCTATAATGGGGGGTGAAGGTGGGTTGCACCTGATCCTACATCGACTGGAAAGGAGAACTAAGCATTCCATATAAGGGGTGTGGATACCTTCCCTAACACAACGCATTTTAAAGCCATGAGGGCAGCAGATCCCATAAGAACTCTGCAGTTAAGCGTGCTCGGGCGGGAGTAGTATCGGGATGGGTGACCCCCTGGGAAGTCCTCGTGCCGAGTGGCCCAAAGCGGTCAATATTGTGATACATGCCAGAGGGGGATGTTACATCATACCCCTTTCAAACACACTTTAAATACATTTTAAATGCTTTTATGCTCTTTTAGGGGGGGGGGGGGGGGGGGGGAATACAAGTAAACATACGGTTATTATCGTGTATTTTATAAAGTTTCACTTCGCTTGTTTTACCGAATAAAACACTTGGAACTCATTACTATTATGGAAAACTCTTGTCATACTTTAAGTGCATTAGATTTATACAAAGTATATAATGATATTAGATTTATACAAAGTATATAATGATTTCAAAGTACCTTTCATTGTTAAGTCGTTTTATACATTCTAAAAACTTAGGATTTTGCTTTGTCAAAAATTGTAAAAAAGGATAAATTTTGCATACAAAACTATCACTTTAATATAGACTTAGTTGAGAATCCATGAGACTTGTATATCTTTAAACGTTACTTTTCTTTATTAGAAAGTAATGCTGCAAGTCCTGTCTATAACCAGAGTCTCTCGTTCGGAGAACGTGTCAAATGTGTATAGATCTATACGGGAAGTCATGATCTCGTGCCCTGACTGTTAGCTACAGTCCGTCTTTTGGGGTGACAGTTGTCATAACGCTGCGACGCCTGAAGAACGTCGTTACAGGCATATTATGTTTAGTATGGTTATAAAACTCATCGGATATACAATTATTATGGTATTATGCTTTTATGAATGAGTGGCTATTAAAACTATTCTTCATCTAACAAACGCGATCTTCGTATAGTTTTATTATATAAAACTATGACACAACTTTTAAGAACGTCGTTTTCTTGCGATTTTCGGTCTTAGAGACTGCCAGTCATGTTAGGAAAATAAGGGTTTTTCCTGTATACAAACCAAACAACTAATAGGAAGATAAGGGATTTTCCTGGTGCAATTATTTACAACTTAAGGCACGAACATTCATATGCATTCCATACTTTTATAAGAAAATAAGGATTTTCTTGGAAGACACAACAAATCATATCTCAACCATTAGGGAAAATATGGGATTTTCTATATCTAATACATTTATTTTCAACACAACAAGTCATAACTCTTCACACTTGAAACACTGAGTTTTCTGGAAAACATACGCCCATTTTGGAATGGCATCCAATTTTTCTAAACTACTTATGAACTCACCAACTTAATTGTTGACACTTTTTCTTTGAATTAACTTGTATTCTCAGGGAACCGCTAAGCAGGTTTAGGAATCAACTTTTGGGATTAACGCACTGGCGTTAATTACTTCTTTTAAATGATGTTTATGTATTTAACTTTTGAACATGTAATGAATACAATTATGTAAACATTTTGGAAACTTTAATATATATATATATATATATATATATATATATATATATATATATATGGTGGTGTGTACTTTCCTTTCTATGAACTGTTATGATACTGAATATGACGTCCTCCGCCCCCGAACGTTTCCGCCGTTCTGGTTTGGGGGTGTGACAAAAGCCCACCTTGTTACAAAAGGGTTCACACAAATCGAAGGTGTTGATTCTCACAAAATGTTTGCACCGGTTGCAAAACTTCTTACTGTACGTTTGTGCTCTTGCTGTTGCTGCTAAAAAACATTGGGAGGTACATCAAGTTGATGTAAATAATGCCTTCTTACATGGGGACTTGGAGGAAGAAGTGTACATGAAAGTGCCTCAAGGGTTTCTCAAATCAAAGGAAGATCGTGTCTGAAAACTTCAAAAATCGATTTATGGGCTGAAGCAAGCTTTTAGAAACTGGTACCAGAAGTTTACTAAAGCTCTTATTGATGATAACTTTCAGCAATTGAAAGCCGACCATTCTATGTTTATTTACAAGACTAAAACTACACATGTTGTTGCTCTCATTTACATTAATGATGTGCTTCTTATGGGAAACGACAATTGCAAAATCAAAGAGGTTAAAGATCATCTCCATAAACAATTTAGTGTCAAGGATTTGGGCCCACTCAAATACTTTTTGGGTATTGAGGTAGCTAGATCATCCAAAGGGTTTGTTATAAGTCAAAGGAAATACACTCTTGACATTCTTGAAGATTGTCATATCCAAGGGTGTCGTCCTAGTGCTTTCCCTATGGAGCAGAATCTCAAACTAGAAAACAAGATGCTAGTCCTGAGGTAGATGCTTCAAAATATCGTCGCCTTGTTGGTAGACTTTTATATCTCCTCGTGACTCGCCCTGATATTTCTTTTAGTGTTAATCAATTAAATCAGTTCTTGAGTAAACCAAGGCAATCTCATATGGATGCTGCTTTTAGAGTTCTTCGTTACTTAAAGTCTACCCCAGGTCAGGGTTTATTTTTGCCGGCTGAAGACAATTTAGACCTAATAGCTTATTGTGATGCAAGTTGGTTGAGTTGTCAATTAACAAGACGTTCTTTTACAGGCTACTTCATTACCATTGGTGGTTCACCTGTCTCCTAGAGGACGAAAAAGCAGAGTGTTGTTGCTAGATCTTCAGCAGAAGTTGAATACCGAGCAATGCCAAGTACGGTATGTGAAGTGTTATGGTTGAGGTGGTTACTTTGTGCTCTTGGTGCTGACCCGTGCTCTGAAAAGATCATGCATGAGGCCCAAAAGGGGGCTACTCCGTTAATGTGTGACAATGAAGCAGCTCGTCATATTGCTGCTAATCCTGCCTATCACGAACGCACAAAGCATGTAGAGATGGATTGTTACTTTGTTCGTGAGCGAGTATCCAGTGGAGAAATACAAACTTTAGCTATTCAGTCTGAGCATCAGCCCAAAGACATTTTTACCAAAACTCTTGGTGTAGATTGCTTCCAATATCTCTGAGGCAAGTTGGGTGTTCGTGACCTTCACAGTCCAACTTGAGAGGGAGTGTTGACGTCATTATCTTTTCTCTATTAGTCATTATCTTTGATCCATTAGTTATCTTGTTTCATTAATTAGCTGGAATATTTATCTTTTCCTAGCTTATCTAGGGTTTCTTTTGTTGAGTATAAATACTTTTGGGCTGTTTGCTTTCGTGTGATATGAATAAGAAACACAGATTACGATTTTTCTGTCAAATTTGTCATAATTAGAGTCAACCATTTAGTTGGAATAAAAACCAATTTTATATTTGTTCTTATGTAGTAAACTATTAAGAATGATGGAAATCCCTCTCAAGTAGGGATGTGTACAACAAAATGTAAATTAATTTACATATGTTTGGTTCTGTGGTACTAAGTTGGGTTAGATGTTATGTACATAGCATTGGCATTGTCACAAAAGACAATCGTAGCATGAAACATGGGACAATAAAGTTCGAGAAGGAGATTATGAAGCCAAGCAGTTTCAGCAACTACATTAGCTACCCCTGGTACTCGGCTTCAACACTAGAATGAGAGACGACGTGATGCCACATGTCAATATTTTTCGTGTTTTTTCTATTAAATTCAAACCCCTAAATGTTTAGACATTTATATTTAACTTTTTTTTTTTAATAAATTCATGTAATAGATGAGACTCACTAGTAATTAAAAAATATATATACCGAAAGTCTAAAGATTCACTAACATTAGTAACTTATTCAAATTTTACTAGGGATGTTCACTATTTGGATAAAACCGAATTGTCCAATTGGACAATTTGGATTAGACTATTTTGTTCGGATATTCGGATTTTTAGATTGGTTTTCAACAAAACCGAATTATTATTTTGGATTTAGGATAGGTTTTGGTTTATAAAATAAGAACCGAATAATCCAAAAAAACCGAATAACAATTTTTTATGTTTTTATTTTCAATATATCTATAATTATTTATTAATTTTATAATTTTTTTTAAATGAGTTCAAAAGGTTTTAACTTATAAAAAACATTAATATGTACTTTCTGTCAAAAGTTTTTTATCTATTAAACAATAAACTATAATATGCATTCTTAGTGGTTGTTTATAAATTTTAAATCACAATTAAATAATTTGTTTTTGCTTTTTCTGTAAGATTAGATCATATTATAATTCTATATCCTTTTAAATTGTTATGGTTTTTGAAAACCGAATTATAAAAACCGATCCAACTGAATTGTAATTTGATCGGATCGGATTTAAATTTAATTTGGACTATTTGGATCCATATTTTGAAAACCGAAATCCATTTGGATTTACTTAATTGGATTAGATCCAACCGATCCATCCAAACGAACACCCCTAAATTTTACACAAGTTTTCTTCGAACTATATATATATATATATATATATATATATATATATATATATATATATATATATATATATATATATATATATATATATATATATATATATATATAAAATGAGTAAATTACTACAATCGTCCCTATGATCGGTTAAAATTGCACATTCGATCCGTAACTTTTTTTATGCACTAGGATCGTCCTTATGGTTTGATTTCGTTGCGTTTTTTGTTCCTATGGTTTGGTCAAAATTGCATATTTGGTCCTTAACTTTATGTATCTAAGGGACTAAAAACGAAATAAAATCAAAACACAGGGATGATCCGAGTGCAAAAAAAAAAGTTAAGACCAAACGTGTAATTTTGACCAAACCATAGAGACGATTTCAGTAATTCACTCATACAAAATAAACTAAGGTTTATGTATAAACAATTTATAAGCTGTTGCTATTATTGTTGATAGAAAACACAGAGTTATATTTAGAGCATTAATATTTCGATAATATATAGAAATGCAAAGCTATCACTTTAATAAATATTTAGAAAACGATAAACACTCACACTACTAATCATATGACAATTACGATTTTGACAACGAAAGTAAATCCAAAGTACTTTTTTTTATAACGTGTTTTATTATAACTAATTACATTATTTTAATTATTTAACATCAAAATTATTTTCAAAACGCAAACTGAAAGTCTCTCGAGGAATCTTTCTATCAAATTGTCGAAAGATGCTAATTAGTAGAAATACAAAGACGCAGAGAATGAGGTCATGCAGCCGATCGGCTGGGGATCTACAAACAGGAAAATGATTTAAAAAACTATTATGTTGATGGTTTAACTAGTTGAACATTATTTGCAATTTTTAAAGGGGAATGGCCTTGCTATTAAACAAGATATAAATAAATTTCAATATGCACGCAACCATGCCAAACGGGAAAAACAACTATAACCTCTATTGTTATAAATATATATTTATTTAATACGTAACTAAGTAGCCACTATGCAAAAATAAAAAATCAATAATCAATTTCCAAACCTTATTACTCAGTTAATGATTGGAATGACGAACTCTATATAAAGCTTACCATCTTCATCGCAAATTCAAGAAGCTAAACCAAAATGGGTTACGGAAAAAAACCGCATGCAGTTCTTGTCCCATGCCCAGCACAAGGCCATGTAAACCCTTTTATGAAGCTCGCAAAGCTTCTCCACTCCTATGGCTTCCTGATGCGGGCCCTAGTGTGGAGGATCAGACTCTTGCGTTCCTAGAGGCTCATGATCGTGTGATTAAAGGGCTTCACGGAAATGACCATAACTTTGGCTACGAATCTCCGTTTTGGGCCTACGACTAGTCAAATCGAAGTTTGGAGCAAGGAGCACGTCTAGATAAGTGCCCAAAGGGCACTTACCCATTTTTGAGTCCATAAATCACTTTCTAAATGAAGTTATGAACAATTTTGTTATTTTTCCTTAATTTTTGGGTTTTGTTTCTGGGTTTGTATTTGGCCCATGGACTTTTAGGGTTTCATTTTAATTTCTGCTTCTTATTTAACTGTTTTTGATGTAATTTGGATGGTCGATCATCAATTTTATGAGCTTTCGACTTTCTCCCAAATTCTATGTGTGTTAACCCAGATTTTGAAGCTAATCCCACGATATTCGTAGAATCAACGTGGTTTTGAAGAGATTGTCCTGGCTATTCTTTTAGAATCAACAGGTTCATTCTTGGTTATCTTCGTGTTGTTTTTTTGCACTGCATCAGTTGGTATTAGAGCCGAATTCTTGGTTCAAAATTGTGACAACCGTCATATTCGGGTCAATTTGTGACAATCGTCAATCTTGAGTCAAGTCAAGTCATCAAGTCAAGCCGGTCAACTCTATTAAACCTTGTGTATTAGGTCGATGAATCGATAAAGCAAGAACATATGAGTTTTTGATTCGCAATTGGATTGATGATTGAGGGATGATTCATGAAGAAAAACGCGAAGTCAAGGACTATGAAATTGTTGGTTGCAAGAATTTAAAAACTCGATTGTGGAGTTGTTGATGCTCATTTTGCGAAAGTAAAACAATCGAGTGTTCGCATCTATGAATCAATTTGAAGTCAATTGGGTTAATATTCGCATATGGGTTCAACATATGAAAATTTTGATTTCGCAAGTTTAGAGTTCAAGAACTAAACTGTGTTCGCATCTGGAATGAAAAATTTTGTGAATCGCATTTGATTAATTAGGTTAAAATGCGAAGGGATGCGAAGGGTGTAAGAATGAAAATGCGAAGGTGATTAATGCGAAGGGATGCGAAGGGTGTAAGAATGAAAATGCGAAGGTGATTAATGCGAAGGGATGCGAAGGGTGTAAGAATGAAAATGCGAAGGTGATTAATGCGAAGGGACGCGAAGGGTGTAAGAATGAAAATGCGAAGGTGATTAATGCGAAGGGATGCGAAGGGTGTAAGAATGAAAATGCGAAGGTGATTAATGCGAAGGGATGCGAAGGGTGTAAGAATGAAGATGCGAAGTATTTCACAGTAGAATGCGAATTGGGGAAGAAAACAGAAGATTTCAAATATTGTCCCTGGAGTTTCGCATTTTTGGAAATAAATACTCAACTTCGCAAATGGGGGTCATAAAATGATGAAATTGCAGAATTTTTAAAGAGATACACACACATAGACAACCACACATATATTTAGAAAATTAAACTAAAAATGGGATATAGACTATTATAAGACATTGTTCTTGACTTTTGAGTCCAAAGACGTATGATCCGAACTTTAATTGTGAAATCGTCCTTGATTGAGTCAATTTCCTTTATAGGAGTAATATATTCCATTGTGCCTTGCAAGTTAAAAAAAAAAAAAAAAAAAAAAAAATCAAAGTCACAAGCAACCACCCCACACCCACTCTATGACCAGCCATACCTCCCCACCTTACCTATGTCACTTCAATGTTCCCTTACACTCAAATTTCACTCACTCCCACGTTTTTGAGCTGGAACAATCAACCACACTCCTCATTTTCTCTCATTTCTCTCATTCCACTAAGTAACAAACATCACTTTTTCTCTCAAACTCTTCTACACAAATTTTCGAGATCCAAGGCTGGATTCAAGTGTTCTTCCACACTTAGTAAGTAAAAATTCATCCTCCCTATTATTATTTCACTTCATTCTACTCAAATCTTTGGTTGCTTAGACAAACTCCCTAACTATGATGTTAGATTCTCGAAAACCTTCAAGGCATCTCCAAGTGTTCTTGAATTAAACACTTCCTTTCTTCAACAATCATCTACTGAAATCACTCAAGGTGAGTTCATACCCCTACATTTTCATGTTTTCTCAAGTTTTCAGGGGGGGAATACAAGTTAAAACACTAAGAACATAACTAGATTTTTCTAACAGCCTTCATCAGAAAAGTTCAACTCCATTCACGGACTGTTTTGGGCATCTTACACATTTTTGTTTTCAAAACTGTACAAGGTGCAAATAGTTCAAGTTTTTATCTTTAAAATGGCTACTTGCACATCTCCATACGATTTTTCTACAATTTATGGCGATTTTTACAAAACTGCCTATCATTTCAAACAACAATCCGGACCAGTCTGTGATCTTGGACTTTTTCACCCAAGTTAGAGGTCATTATAAATTGAGATAAAATTTATGAGCAAACTAGACACATTTTGTGAACTCTCAGAATTTACGGATCTAGTTTTCGACTTCGTATGATTTTTCTATGATTTTTCCAAAACAGGGTAGAATTGCTAAATTTTACCAACAACATGTAAATATCATAACACTTTGTATTATGTTGAGCAAAGTGTATAATCATAAGTTTTAATGTTTGAATGTGTTTCCTAGTTAGTTTATCATTATGAACTGAAACTAAGACATTCATATTAAATATTATCCATATTCATTTTGGAACACGTATTATTTAACTATAAAAAGTATAGTTTGAATATATTTATAACACTAATACATTTCCATAAAAGGGTTCATACATATTATACACATTTTAGATAAACTATAATAGGTATAGTTTATGATACATCACTCTACGCACTCGTACCAGAAGTGTACATTCATATAAGAAAGATTTCTATTCGCACACATTTCACGTAAGTTAATCTATGGTTTGATAAATTCACAACACTAATACATTTCCATAAAAGGATTCATACATATTACATACATTTTAGATAAACTATAATAGGTATATGTTAGGCGTGTCAGACCCAACAAATAAAAGGGGTACAATAGACTCCAAATACACTGCTTTAATGCACTAAAAAGTAGTACAAGGCAAGCAGGGTCGAACCACAGAGACACGGGACAAAAGTCTATACCTTTTTGCACAAGGTACTTTGGTCACAAAAAGGGGGTTTGTTTGCAAAAGTAAATAACTAAATAACAATCTACTTTAAAAGCATGCACAAAATGAAATAGATTTGTAAACAAATTGATTGAATGGTTCTAGTTCTAGTTCTCAATGTTGTTGTTCAACTTGATTATGACTTGATCTAATTCAAGATTGCTATTCTATGTTGGTACTGAAAGATATTAACACGCTCTAATAACTCTCGCTTGCCAAATTATCTAACCAAAACACGCTCTTTGATTAGACCTAGCTTTACTAATTCAACCTAAACACGCTCTTAGATTGTATTGAAAAACTGCATTAAGTTTTGTACAAGCTTCCCAACAATGTTCATTTCTTCTCATACGCTCGGAAGTGTGAAAACATGTGATATATGTTTTACAATAAGAAAACTTATTGCTTGTTACCAATTATTAACTCAATAGAACGATTAGGTGCCCTAAAAGTTAATTAACTGCACAAAAATTCAATTCATGAAAGTGGCCAATCAAACACAAATCAAATTCAAGGATTCTAGTTTAAACAAAAACATAATCACTAGAATAGAATCACAAATCAAACATCAAATCATATGCTTCAAGTCAAGCAATCAACATTTTTTTGAACAAGAACTAGAAACTAGGGTTTCTTAGCCACACATGGCTAAGAACAAATCAAACAAGAATAAGATGGAATTGGAATGTTTAATCCTTACAAAAGTGAAATCCAAATGTTTGCAATGATTAAGTCTTCTCAAAAGCTCCAAGAATTCTCCCAAAATTGGCCTAGATCGCCAGAAACTACTCCCAAAACCGTTCTCCCCTCAAAAATGACGTCTCCTGCTCTTTTATTAAAGTTCACGTGACATGCCATGAGGCCATGCGTTTTTAGCATGGCCATGCCTTTTGCCCATGTGTTTTTCGTTGGCATGGCCATTTGTCTTGACCATGCGTTTTTGGCATGGCCCATGCTTTTTGCTAAAATTCCAAAACGTCTTCACTGTTGGCTCCATCTTCATGTTCCAAAGCTCTACGTTCCAAGCATCCAAGCATCCATGCATCCATGCATCCAAGCTCCACGTTCCATGCTCCATAATGCCTGCAAAATAAATCAAAAATAGTGAAGTACCAGGCACTCTTAATGAAATATGCAATTGCCCTAATAATCAACTAAATGCAAGAATTATAAAGTAGAATGCTATAAAAAGATGGAAATAAACATACAAAGTAGGTGCATAAAATGCACCTATCAAACCTCCCCAAGCTTAGACCTTTCTTGTCCTCAAGAAAGAACGAAATCGAGAATCTACCTAGAGAAGACGACAGGTGACTAAAAAGAAACCAAGATGAAAAGAATGGAAGGAACGAAAAGGACTAAATGGAATTAAGAATGTGTGTATGCAATAAAAGAAGAAATAAAGAAAATAACATATGTACAAAAAGATATATATATATATATATATATATATATATATATTTTTTTTTTTTTTTCAAACATTAATGCAATGAACAAAACAACGAACATGTTCAATCCAATTAACCTCATTATGTCATACAGTCGAAGGTGTAGCTGTCGGGCCTTGAGATAACTTGACATTAACCCCATAAAGATATATAACAAGTAAAACAAGGTTTTTAGCCATTCCCTAACGCAACTCAACAAAATCAAAAGTTACAACACTTGTTCACTTTTACAGGTATTGGGTTAGCACATGGAACATATTATGGTCTTACTCTCGTGAAAACATGTGATGCAAAATATGCTCATTTTCGTTTTTCAAATCATGACAATGACTGACTCCAGCTATTTGTTGACTGACAACAATCTTTTTCTAAAAAAATATTTTCTAAGAATTCCCTAATATTTACCCAGATTGGTTACACGTTTCAAACCACTTACACCAGTCAAAGTAGTTTACGGTCAGTCCCAATGTTTACAACCAAACATTTTTCAAACATGTTATTCAATTGAACTATAAACATAAATATATACAAACTATCTAATTATATTTTTCTGCAAATAAAGCTCATGGCTTCCTTTGAAGTCCGTGTAACGGGCTTCCAACCAACACATCCAAATCAGATGACTTTAGTGTGCTAGATTTAAAGAGATCACTCGGGTTTACTTGCCCGAACATCAAAGGCCACAGATTAGCTTTATTTGTTATTATTAAGTTCATGACTTTCTATGGAACCCGTATAGCGAACTTTCAACCCAATAAGTCCCAAACAATTTTGCTTTAGGCAATTAGGTGTAAAACACCCCTCGGAGTTTACTTGTTCGAATCCCAAAGGTCACAGAATAACTTAATAATATTTATTTATTTATTTTTTTATATATATATTATTATTTTTTTTTTTTTTTTTTTTTTTTTTTTTTTTGGGGGGGACTGATGTAAACGCGCAAAGACCCGTAAGTATAGTCGGAAACAATGTCCCTAAGCAGGGTATTTAGAAGGGAATAGGTAGAAAAGACTTTTTAGAGCGCTGGAGAATTCGAGTCATTGAAATTTTATATTCATTTTATGACTCTTTGAAATTGGAGTTTGGAGATGAATGAGCAATAACTCATAAGACCGATCGTGTGTTCCAAGGGCTAAACTATATCTCTCTTTATGATGCGGTGTTGATAACTTTATCATTTTTTATTTTGCACGAGTAGCTTCGGGAGACGTGTTCGTGTGAAATTGGTTTGCTTCAAGAGTTTTAATGAAAAACGAACAAGTTCTAATCTCAAGCCACGACTAATCTACTACTTCAACTTATTCAAAAGGATTAGGTTTCTTTAGATTGAATTTTTTTTTTTTTTTTTTTTTTTTTTTTTTTTTTTTTTTTTTTTTTTTTACATGCATGCTGAAACTAAAACCTAGTACAAAAACCTAGTACAAAAACCCCTCCCCAAGCTTAAGATCAAGCATCGTCCTCGATGCTCGGAGAGGGTAGGGCAATCTACTAGCTGCGAGGGGCCCAACGCTGCATGAACTGCATGGCTTGGTGTACCGTTTGGGTTAATTGTTGCACGTCAGCGCGAATGTCAGCAACAGCTTGATCAAGGTGGTCAAAACGCCTCATGTATATGTCGTGGGACTGAGCTGCCTGTCGGGTGTAGAAATGACCTGCAGTCTCTACTGGGGCAGCAGAAGTGGACCCCCTTGCAGTGGGAGCAGTGGAGTGAGCGGGAGGAATAGGGGTGCTGTCGCTCGGGATGGGCGCGGGAGCGCGCGGGATGGAATTTGCAGAAGTGTTCTTTGGTAGACACCACCGAGTCTTAGTGATGTCCTGATGGAGTTGGAGAGAGCTGAAATCCCCAGCAGGAACTCGGAGATGTGGCTCACCTTGCACCAACCATGTGATACTACCATCACCTTCTTTACGGAAGAAAGATGAGGCTACAAGGACACTGGATGTGATGGTATTGGTGCCATGCGTGATTTTCTCGAGGTCCGGGCGCTTGCTCTCAAAAAGCTCGGCACAAACAAGGCGGGTGGCAAGATAGGTGATAATCCCGCCACAATGAATAGAGCCCGAATCGCTAGTAGAGACCTTAAGGAGTTTGGAAACAAGGAAGGCGCCAAAATGAGGTCTCTTCAAGCCGGTGACCATGCACCAAAGAATTTCTAACTCCATCTTACCGGCTCTGCTAACGTCCTCTTGGGGGAAGACAAGGTTCGCAATAATTCGGAGAGCCACCCTTAAGACTGGATGGATAATATGAGATGCTTTGGCGGATCGAGCTTCATACACATCAAGTCCCGTGATTTCCTTCCAAAAGGCTTTGGCTTGGGCTTTAAAAAGATTATTCTTCTCTCGCATGCTGCCTAATTTAGGACCATATGTATTGAATTTAGAAATCCCAACAAACCCACTAAGATCGTCTAGACTCAGTTTAAGTTGCATACGCATGAGACGAAAAGAGAGACCTTTTGCATTGTCATTGAATTCCAAAGATTGTAAGAATTCAATGGTGGTGTTTTTATATGATTCCATCGGTGCCAAAGTGAGAAGTCTCTCCCAACCGATGTTGCTAAACAATCTATGGACACCATCATAAACGCCTAGTTCTTGGAGAGTGGGAATATCTACAAACCGTTGTTGAGAAAATTCGCGGCCCTTGAGGTGAAGGAATCGCTCACGTTGCTCAAGAGAGTCGTGGAGGATGGTGGTGACACCATATTGGGATTCCCATTGTTCTTTTGGTTGTGGTTTCTTGCGTTTTGGCATGATGACAACCCGGATATCTGACAAATGGGTGGCGCCCAAAGATGATAACACAACTAGACAAGCACGAATGAACAATTATATGAAGCACAAGAACGGGTTCACAATTATTCCAACCAAACAATTTTAAATTCAAAGCGTAAAACTTGAGATATGGAAGGAATTTACCGTTTAAACGCTTGGATTTGAGGAGTTGGCTTGTATGATTCAGTTCATCTTCAACCTCAAGAAAGCTTGAACTCTTCAATGGTGGAATGTCTAATTGGAGATGAAAGCTTCTAATCTTCCTTCTAAAAGCGCCTCCCCAAGCTTAGTCTTGAACTCTTTGTGCCTCAATCTTGGATTAATTGGAGAGAAAAAAAAAATCAAACCCCAGCCTAGGGTTGTGAGGATCGGTCGAGAATTCAGAGGAGTGGGAAGGAAGGAAACATGACCGTGAGAAGAAAGGGAAAGGAAGAATGCACGATGGATTGAAAATCGAGTGTCGATCTGCTTACCGAATCGCACGACCCAAGCTGTCGATCAAGCCAATTGGTTTCGTCCGTGAGTTCTAGCCGTGCCTTTGTCTAATGAAGGCTGTGCGTGTTTTAAAAGAACTTGATCAATTCGCACGGCCATGTGTTTAGGCCGTGCGTTTTTTGGGAGCCCCATGCGTTTTTTTTTCTGTTTGCAACAAACTGCGACGACACGCATGGTCTAGAACCTAGGCCGTGCGTTTTGGCCTTTTACCCATGCGTTTTGGAGCCAGCCCGTGCCAAAAAATTTTTTTTCTTAAAAACCTCGAAGTGGCAGCATGGGCAAAAAATTATGACCATGCGTTTTAGCATAGGACCGTGCGTTTTTGGCTTACCCCGTGCGTTTTCTTTCTGTTAACATGAAATTTACGATTTTTTTTTTTTTTTTTTTTTTTTTTTTTCTTAAACAAAAACATATTTTCTTTGAGCATTAAATGGAAAAGTTATTTGTGCGGAACCCTCGAAAAGACGTAAAAACATTTCAACACGGATGAAATAAATCAAAATAAAGAAAATAGAGAGAAATACTCCCGAGTTGCCTCTCGGTTAGCCGCCCTTGTTTCAAGTCTTTGGCTCGACTTTGCCCTTTAGATTCACTCAGTGTAGTCCGGGCGTTCCAAGCTATCAACCTCCATATCTTTCTCTTGGAAACCTTCATAGAAAACCTTTAACCTATGGCCATTAACTTTGAACACTTTTCCAGTTTTGTTACTCTTAATCTCAACTGCACCATGATCAAATATATTAGTAACAATGAACGGTCCTACCCACCGGGACCGTAACTTACCAGAAAACCATTTAAGTCGAGAGTCATAGAGTAATACCTTTTGACCAATTTCAAAGGTCTTACGGGAGAGGTACTTATCATGGAATGCTTTGGTCTTGTCTTTGTAGATGCGTGAACTCTCGAATGCTTCATTTCTTATCTCCTCCAGCTCTTGGATCTCTAACTTTCGGTGAACACCCGCTTCATCCATCTTCATGTTTAGCTTTTTGACAGCCCAGAAAGCTTTGTGTTCCAGTTCAACAGGGAGGTGGCAAGCTTTTCCAAACACAAGTCTATAAGGTGACATCCCAATTGGAGTTTTATACGCAGTTCGGTATGCCCAAAGTGCATCTTCTAATCTCAAACTCCAATCTTTGCGGTTTGTGTTCACTGTTTTCTCGAGTATGGACTTGATTTCTCTGTTTGACACTTCAGCTTGTCCATTTGTTTGCGGGTGATAAGCTGTGGACACCCGATGTTGGACTCCATACTTCTTGAGAACTGATCCAAGAGTTTTGTTGCAGAAGTGTGTGCCCCTGTCACTGATCAAGGCTTTTGGAGTTCCAAACCTACATAAAATGTTAGCCTTGACAAAATCTACAACAACTTTTGCATCATCAGTTCTTGTTGCCTTTGCTTCTACCCATTTGGAAACATAGTCGACAGCCAAAAGGATGTATAAATTTCCAAAGGATGAAGGAAAAGGACCCATAAAGTCAATACCCCATATATCAAATATTTCACAGACCAAGATGGGGGTCAAGGGCATTTGGTTTCGGGTACTCAAAGAACCTGTCATTTGACATCTCTCACAGCTTTTACAAAAAGTGTAAGAGTCATGAAAAAGTCGGGGCCAATAAAATCCACAGTCTAAAATTTTCCTGGCGGTTCTTTGAGGACCAAAATGCCCTCCACAAGCATAACTATGACAAAAGTTAAGAATAGATTGTACCTCATGTTCTTCAACACATCTTCTTATTACCTGATCTGCACAATGTTTCCAAAGGTACGGTTCATCCCAAATGTACCTTCTCGCTTCTTTTTTGATCTTATCTCTTTGTGACCTCGTGAGCTCGGGTGGGAACTTTCCCGTGACCATGAAGTTGCATATATCCGCATACCAAGGTGGTGTTTGGATAGCAAACAAATGCTCGTCCGGGAATGTGTCATGGATGGGAATCGCATCTTCGGGTTGAACTATTCGGCTCAAATGGTCGGCGACTAGGTTCTCTTTCCCACTTTTATCTTTGATCTCAATATCGAACTCTTGCAAAAGCAGCATCCACCGTATTAACCTCGGCTTCGAATCTTTCTTGGTAAGTAAGTGCTTTATGGCTGCATGGTCCGAGTATATGATCACTTTAGTTCCAAGGAGGTATTGCCGGAACTTCTCTAGTGCAAAAACAATAGCGAGCAACTCTTTTTCTGTTGTGGTGTAGTTGCATTGTGCACTATCAAGGGTCTTTGATGCATAATAGATGACATGGTGTGCTCGACCCACCTTTTGACCCAATACTGCCCCTACAGCCGTGTTGCTCGCGTCACACATGATCTCAAACGGGAGATCCCAACTAGGTGGTTGGATGATTGGAGCAGAGGTGAGTAAATCCTTCAAACAATCGAAGGCATCCTTGCATGGCTGAGTGAACTCAAATTCAGCATCTTTTTGGAGTAGTTGACACATCGGCACTGTAATCTTTGAAAAATCTTTAATGAACCGCCGATAGAAACCTGCATGGCCAAGAAACGAACGAACTTCCCGAACATTTGTCGGGTAAGGAAGACTTTTGATAACATCTATCTTGGCTTTGTCAACTTCCAAGCCTTTTCGAGACACAATATGACCTAGAATCAATCCTTTGTCCACCATGAAATGGCATTTTTCATAGTTAAGTACAAGATCTGTGTCAATGCACCTTTGCAAAATTTTTATTAGATTGCTCAAACATTCATCAAAGGAGTTCCCATAGACTGTGAAGTCATCCATGAAAACTTCAATGATGTTTTCAACATATTCAGAAAAAATGCTCATCATGCATCTCTGAAATGTTGCAGGTGCATTGCATAGACCAAAAGGCATACGCCTATAAGCAAATGTGCCAAAGGGACAAGTGAAGGTGGTTTTCTCTTGATCTTCCGGGGCTACCGGAATTTGATGAAAACCCGAGAAACCATCCAAGCAACAGTAATGAGATTTACCCGCCAATCTCTCTAGCATTTGGTCAATAAATGGCAAAGGAAAATGGTCTTTTCTCGTTGAGGCATTCAACTTTCTATAGTCAATACAAACCCTCCACCCGTTTTGCACACGGGTTGGCACCAAATCTCCCTCAGAATTTTTGACAACTGTGACCCCTGCTTTTTTCGGGACTACCTGAACGGGGCTCACCCATTTACTATCTGAGATAGGGTAAATCATACCTGCATCCAAAAGCTTCATGATTTCTTTCTTTACCACCTCCATCATGGGTGGATTCAGTCTTCTCTGTGCTTCTCGAGTTGGTTTGAAGTCCTCCTCCATGTGGATCTTATGCATGCACAAGGAAGGGCTCAACCCCTTTATGTCAGCAATTGTCCACCCAATAGCTTTCTTATACTTTTTCAGCAAAGTCACCAACTCATCTTCTTCTACAATGGACAGCTTGTTGGAGATAATGACAGGCAAAGTATTCTCTTCCCCAAGGTACGCATACTTCAAATGATCTGGAAGAGTCTTCAATTCTAGCTTAGGTGCCTGTACAATAGAAGGAAGAAGTTTTGTGTCAGAAATGGGCAATTTCACATTGCTATTATCATACCTTATTTTCTTCTTTTCTTCCATGCTCTCCACAATTTCCAACAACTCTTCATCTAACTTGAAATTTTCTGCAATCTCTTTGACTGACTTGCTATCAATATTCCTGCTCAAAACTAACTCCAACAAATCATGGTTAGTCAACTCAAAACACTTTTCAGTCAAAGGTTGGATTATATCAACAAAATTTATGCAATGAACATCACTTGGGTACCTCATTGCTTCATAGATATTGAAGTTGATGACCTCCCCATCGAATTCCATGGACAGTGTACCATTGTAGACATCAATTTTTGTTCTTGCTGTTTTCAAGAATGGTCTACCTAAAAGTATGGAACTCGAGGATGGATGGTCATCATCTCCCATATCAAGCACATAAAAATCTGCAGGAAAGACAAGCTCATTAACTTGCACCAAAACATCCTCTAATACACCCTTTGGGTGTACTATAGAACGATCTGCAAGTTGGATGATTACCCCTGTTTTTGTTAAAGTGCCTATGCCAATAGATTTATAAACAGAATATGGTAAAACATTAATTGAAGCTCCTAAATCTAGCATAGCACGGGGGACATACAAGTTTCCCAATTTGCAAGGAACGGTAAAAACACCTGGATCCTTGCACTTTGGGGGCATCCTTTTCTGCAAAACTGCAGACACATTTTCACTTACTTTCACTGTCTCATTACCTCGCAGTTTCTTTTTAGATGTGCAAAGTTCCTTAAGAAACTTAGCATACCTAGGTACCTGTTTGATCGCATCTAAGAGAGGAATGTTGACTTCAACTTTCCGAAACATTGCCATGATTGCACTATCTTCTCTCTCTTTTTTGTTGCTGCTCAATCTTGATGGAAAAGGTGGTGGTGTGATCTTTGCTTCTTTCTCTTCCGGCTTCTTTTGCTCCACCATTTCTTCTTTCTTTTCATCCTTCTTTGGTGGTTCTTCTATCACCAACTCCTCTTCTTCTTCTTCGGGTATCTTCGGGCCGTCATATTTCTTTCCACTCCTCAAGCTAATTGCACAAGCATTGTGCTTTGGGTTCTTTTCAGTTTGAGGAGGTAGCTTTCCTTGATTCTCCATTTTGCTCACCGATTGAGCAAGTTGTGCCATTTGTTGCTCAAGATTCTTGATGCTTGCCTTGGTCTCTTGCTGAAAACTTTGGGTGCTGGTGGCTAGGCTTTTGACTATGTCTTCTAAGGACATACTTGAGGATCCAGCTTGTTGAGGAAGAGGAGGTTGTTGTTGCCTCGGTTGGTAATTCTGTTGTGGGAATGGAGGCCTTACTTGGTAATGGGGTGGGGGTCTTTGTTGATAACCCATGTTTTGGTTGTTGTTCCACCCTTGATTGCCTCGGGGTTGATCATAAGTTCTTTGATTATGCCCGGAATAGCCTCCTATAACATTTGCTTCTTCATATTCTTCTTCTTGCAATTGAGGACACATATCAGTCGGATGTCCCACTTGAGTGCAAATGCCACAGGGACGGGGTGTGGATTGCACACCTTTGTCCTTAGCAAGCATCATTACCACCTTAGTCAATTCGGATAGTTGAGCTTCAATTTGAGGAGTGTGCACTTCTTTTACACCTCGAGGTGCATCTGTGTACCAATCTTCATCTTGACTAGTATGCTTTGAATCCTCTGCCATGTTTTTTATGAGATCCCGAATCTCCGTTGGGGTCTTGTCAGTCAAAGATCCTCCACTTGAAGCATTAAGAAGTCTTCTTTCCCAAGGAGTCATGCCTTCAATGAAGTATTGAAGGATTTGATACTCACTAATACCATGCTTTGGGCAACGGGCACAAAGCTTTTTGAACCTCTCCCAATATGTATGAAAGGCTTCTCTTTTGTGTTGTTTGATCCCAATTATCTCTCTTCTTAGGGCTGAGGCTTTCATTTCTGGGAAGTATTTGTCTAAGAAGAGGCGTGCAAGATCTACCCATGTGTTGACCGTCCCCGGTGGGAGGTCATAAAGCCAATCTTTTGCTGAGTCTTGCACTGCAAAGGGAAATGCCCTAAGCTTGATTTGGTCTTCAGTGACATTGTGCGGTTTCATGCCAACACACACAACATGGAACTCTGTGAGGAACTTGTGGGGATCTTCATTTTCTAAGCCTCTAAAGGTTGGGAGTAAGTGAATGAGACCGGATTTTAATTCAAGGTTTGTGGCTGCCGGATAGGTGATGCAAAGAGGTTGTTGAGTAACCTCTTGCCTCGCCCATTGGCGAAGGGTTTGTTCGGGTGGTGGATTTGGAGGCGGATTCCCTCCATGGTTGTCTCCCATGGTATGAGTAGTGGTTGAAGTTTCTGTGGGTGTATTGTTTGGGTTGTGATGAGTAGGTGAAGAGGGTGGGGTGGTATTTCTAGATGAGGATGGTTGAGGTGAAGGTAATGGACTTTCTGTTTCGGATGCAGACACACTTGAGAGGGTAATATCCTCCCAAATGTTGATGACCGGGGGATTGGAGGATGAAGAAGTACCGGAAACTGGTTGCCTCTTACGAAGCTTGGCTTGCTTCCTTAACTTCTTTGCAGTCTTCTCTATCTCCGAGTCAATTGGCAGTGGTATACCTGTACGAAAGGATCTAGGCATAAACAATTAGTAACACCGTGTCCCCGGCAACGGCGCCAATTTGTTAGGCGTGTCAGACCCAACAAATAAAAGGGGTACAATAGACTCCAAATACACTGCTTTAATGCACTAAAAAGTAGTACAAGGCAAGCAGGGTCGAACCACAGAGACACGGGACAAAAGTCTATACCTTTTTGCACAAGGTACTTTGGTCACAAAAAGGGGGTTTGTTTGCAAAAGTAAATAACTAAATAACAATCTACTTTAAAAGCATGCACAAAATGAAATAGATTTGTAAACAAATTGATTGAATGGTTCTAGTTCTAGTTCTCAATGTTGTTGTTCAACTTGATTATGACTTGATCTAATTCAAGATTGCTATTCTATGTTGGTACTGAAAGATATTAACACGCTCTAATAACTCTCGCTTGCCAAATTATCTAACCAAAACACGCTCTTTGATTAGACCTAGCTTTACTAATTCAACCTAAACACGCTCTTAGATTGTATTGAAAAACTGCATTAAGTTTTGTACAAGCTTCCCAACAATGTTCATTTCTTCTCATACGCTCGGAAGTGTGAAAACATGTGATATATGTTTTACAATAAGAAAACTTATTGCTTGTTACCAATTATTAACTCAATAGAACGATTAGGTGCCCTAAAAGTTAATTAACTGCACAAAAATTCAATTCATGAAAGTGGCCAATCAAACACAAATCAAATTCAAGGATTCTAGTTTAAACAAAAACATAATCACTAGAATAGAATCACAAATCAAACATCAAATCATATGCTTCAAGTCAAGCAATCAACATTTTTTTGAACAAGAACTAGAAACTAGGGTTTCTTAGCCACACATGGCTAAGAACAAATCAAACAAGAATAAGATGGAATTGGAATGTTTAATCCTTACAAAAGTGAAATCCAAATGTTTGCAATGATTAAGTCTTCTCAAAAGCTCCAAGAATTCTCCCAAAATTGGCCTAGATTGCCAGAAACTACTCCCAAAACCGTTCTCCCCTCAAAAATGACGTCTCCTGCTCTTTTATTAAAGTTCACGTGACATGCCATGAGGCCATGCGTTTTTAGCATGGCCATGCCTTTTGCCCATGTGTTTTTCGTTGGCATGGCCATTTGTCTTGACCATGCGTTTTTGGCATGGCCCATGCTTTTTGCTAAAATTCCAAAACGTCTTCACTGTTGGCTCCATCTTCATGTTCCAAAGCTCTACGTTCCAAGCATCCAAGCATCCATGCATCCATGCATCCAAGCTCCACGTTCCATGCTCCATAATGCCTGCAAAATAAATCAAAAATAGTGAAGTACCAGGCACTCTTAATGAAATATGCAATTGCCCTAATAATCAACTAAATGCAAGAATTATAAAGTAGAATGCTATAAAAAGATGGAAATAAACATACAAAGTAGGTGCATAAAATGCACCTATCAAACCTCCCCAAGCTTAGACCTTTCTTGTCCTCAAGAAAGAACGAAATCGAGAATCTACCTAGAGAAGACGACAGGTGACTAAAAAGAAACCAAGATGAAAAGAATGGAAGGAACGAAAAGGACTAAATGGAATTAAGAATGTGTGTATGCAATAAAAGAAGAAATAAAGAAAATAACATATGTACAAAAAGATATATATATATATATATATATATATATATATATATATATATATATATATATATTTTTTTTTTCAAACATTAATGCAATGAACAAAACAACGAACATGTTCAATCCAATTAACCTCATTATGTCATACAGTCGAAGGTGTAGCTGTCGGGCCTTGAGATAACTTGACATTAACCCCATAAAGATATATAACAAGTAAAACAAGGTTTTTAGCCATTCCCTAACGCAACTCAACAAAATCAAAAGTTACAACACTTGTTCACTTTTACAGGTATTGGGTTAGCACATGGAACATATTATGGTCTTACTCTCGTGAAAACATGTGATGCAAAATATGCTCATTTTCGTTTTTCAAATCATGACAATGACTGACTCCAGCTATTTGTTGACTGACAACAATCTTTTTCTAAAAAAATATTTTCTAAGAATTCCCTAATATTTACCCAGATTGGTTACACGTTTCAAACCACTTACACCAGTCAAAGTAGTTTACGGTCAGTCCCAATGTTTACAACCAAACATTTTTCAAACATGTTATTCAATTGAACTATAAACATAAATATATACAAACTATCTAATTATATTTTTCTGCAAATAAAGCTCATGGCTTCCTTTGAAGTCCGTGTAACGGGCTTCCAACCAACACATCCAAATCAGATGACTTTAGTGTGCTAGATTTAAAGAGATCACTCGGGTTTACTTGCCCGAACATCAAAGGCCACAGATTAGCTTTATTTGTTATTATTAAGTTCATGACTTTCTATGGAACCCGTATAGCGAACTTTCAACCCAATAAGTCCCAAACAATTTTGCTTTAGGCAATTAGGTGTAAAACACCCCTCGGAGTTTACTTGTTCGAATCCCAAAGGTCACAGAATAACTTAATAATATTTATTTATTTATTTTTTTATATATATATTATTTTTTTTTTTTTTTTTTTTTTTTGGGGGGGACTGATGTAAACGCGCAAAGACCCGTAAGTATAGTCGGAAACAATGTCCCTAAGCAGGGTATTTAGAAGGGAATAGGTAGAAAAGACTTTTTAGAGCGCTGGAGAATTCGAGTCATTGAAATTTTATATTCATTTTATGACTCTTTGAAATTGGAGTTTGGAGATGAATGAGCAATAACTCATAAGACCGATCGTGTGTTCCAAGGGCTAAACTATATCTCTCTTTATGATGCGGTGTTGATAACTTTATCATTTTTTATTTTGCACGAGTAGCTTCGGGAGACGTGTTCGTGTGAAATTGGTTTGCTTCAAGAGTTTTAATGAAAAACGAACAAGTTCTAATCTCAAGCCACGACTAATCTACTACTTCAACTTATTCAAAAGGATTAGGTTTCTTTAGATTGAATTTTTTTTTTTTTTTTTTTTTTTTTTTTTTTTTTTTTTTTTTTTTTTTTTTACATGCATGCTGAAACTAAAACCTAGTACAAAAACCTAGTACAAAAACCCCTCCCCAAGCTTAAGATCAAGCATCGTCCTCGATGCTCGGAGAGGGTAGGGCAATCTACTAGCTGCGAGGGGCCCAACGCTGCATGAACTGCATGGCTTGGTGTACCGTTTGGGTTAATTGTTGCACGTCAGCGCGAATGTCAGCAACAGCTTGATCAAGGTGGTCAAAACGCCTCATGTATATGTCGTGGGACTGAGCTGCCTGTCGGGTGTAGAAATGACCTGCAGTCTCTACTGGGGCAGCAGAAGTGGACCCCCTTGCAGTGGGAGCAGTGGAGTGAGCGGGAGGAATAGGGGTGCTGTCGCTCGGGATGGGCGCGGGAGCGCGCGGGATGGAATTTGCAGAAGTGTTCTTTGGTAGACACCACCGAGTCTTAGTGATGTCCTGATGGAGTTGGAGAGAGCTGAAATCCCCAGCAGGAACTCGGAGATGTGGCTCACCTTGCACCAACCATGTGATACTACCATCACCTTCTTTACGGAAGAAAGATGAGGCTACAAGGACACTGGATGTGATGGTATTGGTGCCATGCGTGATTTTCTCGAGGTCCGGGCGCTTGCTCTCAAAAAGCTCGGCACAAACAAGGCGGGTGGCAAGATAGGTGATAATCCCGCCACAATGAATAGAGCCCGAATCGCTAGTAGAGACCTTAAGGAGTTTGGAAACAAGGAAGGCGCCAAAATGAGGTCTCTTCAAGCCGGTGACCATGCACCAAAGAATTTCTAACTCCATCTTACCGGCTCTGCTAACGTCCTCTTGGGGGAAGACAAGGTTCGCAATAATTCGGAGAGCCACCCTTAAGACTGGATGGATAATATGAGATGCTTTGGCGGATCGAGCTTCATACACATCAAGTCCCGTGATTTCCTTCCAAAAGGCTTTGGCTTGGGCTTTAAAAAGATTATTCTTCTCTCGCATGCTGCCTAATTTAGGACCATATGTATTGAATTTAGAAATCCCAACAAACCCACTAAGATCGTCTAGACTCAGTTTAAGTTGCATACGCATGAGACGAAAAGAGAGACCTTTTGCATTGTCATTGAATTCCAAAGATTGTAAGAATTCAATGGTGGTGTTTTTATATGATTCCATCGGTGCCAAAGTGAGAAGTCTCTCCCAACCGATGTTGCTAAACAATCTATGGACACCATCATAAACGCCTAGTTCTTGGAGAGTGGGAATATCTACAAACCGTTGTTGAGAAAATTCGCGGCCCTTGAGGTGAAGGAATCGCTCACGTTGCTCAAGAGAGTCGTGGAGGATGGTGGTGACACCATATTGGGATTCCCATTGTTCTTTTGGTTGTGGTTTCTTGCGTTTTGGCATGATGACAACCCGGATATCTGACAAATGGGTGGCGCCCAAAGATGATAACACAACTAGACAAGCACGAATGAACAATTATATGAAGCACAAGAACGGGTTCACAATTATTCCAACCAAACAATTTTAAATTCAAAGCGTAAAACTTGAGATATGGAAGGAATTTACCGTTTAAACGCTTGGATTTGAGGAGTTGGCTTGTATGATTCAGTTCATCTTCAACCTCAAGAAAGCTTGAACTCTTCAATGGTGGAATGTCTAATTGGAGATGAAAGCTTCTAATCTTCCTTCTAAAAGCGCCTCCCCAAGCTTAGTCTTGAACTCTTTGTGCCTCAATCTTGGATTAATTGGAGAGAAAAAAAAAATCAAACCCCAGCCTAGGGTTGTGAGGATCGGTCGAGAATTCAGAGGAGTGGGAAGGAAGGAAACATGACCGTGAGAAGAAAGGGAAAGGAAGAATGCACGATGGATTGAAAATCGAGTGTCGATCTGCTTACCGAATCGCACGACCCAAGCTGTCGATCAAGCCAATTGGTTTCGTCCGTGAGTTCTAGCCGTGCCTTTGTCTAATGAAGGCTGTGCGTGTTTTAAAAGAACTTGATCAATTCGCACGGCCATGTGTTTAGGCCGTGCGTTTTTTGGGAGCCCCATGCGTTTTTTTTTCTGTTTGCAACAAACTGCGACGACACGCATGGTCTAGAACCTAGGCCGTGCGTTTTGGCCTTTTACCCATGCGTTTTGGAGCCAGCCCGTGCCAAAAAAATTTTTTTCTTAAAAACCTCGAAGTGGCAGCATGGGCAAAAAATTATGACCATGCGTTTTAGCATAGGACCGTGCGTTTTTGGCTTACCCCGTGCGTTTTCTTTCTGTTAACATGAAATTTACGATTTTTTTTTTTTTTTTTTTTTTTTTTCTTAAACAAAAACATATTTTCTTTGAGCATTAAATGGAAAAGTTATTTGTGCGGAACCCTCGAAAAGACGTAAAAACATTTCAACACGGATGAAATAAATCAAAATAAAGAAAATAGAGAGAAATACTCCCGAGTTGCCTCTCGGTTAGCCGCCCTTGTTTCAAGTCTTTGGCTCGACTTTGCCCTTTAGATTCACTCAGTGTAGTCCGGGCGTTCCAAGCTATCAACCTCCATATCTTTCTCTTGGAAACCTTCATAGAAAACCTTTAACCTATGGCCATTAACTTTGAACACTTTTCCAGTTTTGTTACTCTTAATCTCAACTGCACCATGATCAAATATATTAGTAACAATGAACGGTCCTACCCACCGGGACCGTAACTTACCAGAAAACCATTTAAGTCGAGAGTCATAGAGTAATACCTTTTGACCAATTTCAAAGGTCTTACGGGAGAGGTACTTATCATGGAATGCTTTGGTCTTGTCTTTGTAGATGCGTGAACTCTCGAATGCTTCATTTCTTATCTCCTCCAGCTCTTGGATCTCTAACTTTCGGTGAACACCCGCTTCATCCATCTTCATGTTTAGCTTTTTGACAGCCCAGAAAGCTTTGTGTTCCAGTTCAACAGGGAGGTGGCAAGCTTTTCCAAACACAAGTCTATAAGGTGACATCCCAATTGGAGTTTTATACGCAGTTCGGTATGCCCAAAGTGCATCTTCTAATCTCAAACTCCAATCTTTGCGGTTTGTGTTCACTGTTTTCTCGAGTATGGACTTGATTTCTCTGTTTGACACTTCAGCTTGTCCATTTGTTTGCGGGTGATAAGCTGTGGACACCCGATGTTGGACTCCATACTTCTTGAGAACTGATCCAAGAGTTTTGTTGCAGAAGTGTGTGCCCCTGTCACTGATCAAGGCTTTTGGAGTTCCAAACCTACATAAAATGTTAGCCTTGACAAAATCTACAACAACTTTTGCATCATCAGTTCTTGTTGCCTTTGCTTCTACCCATTTGGAAACATAGTCGACAGCCAAAAGGATGTATAAATTTCCAAAGGATGAAGGAAAAGGACCCATAAAGTCAATACCCCATATATCAAATATTTCACAGACCAAGATGGGGGTCAAGGGCATTTGGTTTCGGGTACTCAAAGAACCTGTCATTTGACATCTCTCACAGCTTTTACAAAAAGTGTAAGAGTCATGAAAAAGTCGGGGCCAATAAAATCCACAGTCTAAAATTTTCCTGGCGGTTCTTTGAGGACCAAAATGCCCTCCACAAGCATAACTATGACAAAAGTTAAGAATAGATTGTACCTCATGTTCTTCAACACATCTTCTTATTACCTGATCTGCATAATGTTTCCAAAGGTACGGTTCATCCCAAATGTACCTTCTCGCTTCTTTTTTGATCTTATCTCTTTGTGACCTCGTGAGCTCGGGTGGGAACTTTCCCGTGACCATGAAGTTGCATATATCCGCATACCAAGGTGGTGTTTGGATAGCAAACAAATGCTCGTCCGGGAATGTGTCATGGATGGGAATCGCATCTTCGGGTTGAACTATTCGGCTCAAATGGTCGGCGACTAGGTTCTCTTTCCCACTTTTATCTTTGATCTCAATATCGAACTCTTGCAAAAGCAGCATCCACCGTATTAACCTCGGCTTCGAATCTTTCTTGGTAAGTAAGTGCTTTATGGCTGCATGGTCCGAGTATATGATCACTTTAGTTCCAAGGAGGTATTGCCGGAACTTCTCTAGTGCAAAAACAATAGCGAGCAACTCTTTTTCTGTTGTGGTGTAGTTGCATTGTGCACTATCAAGGGTCTTTGATGCATAATAGATGACATGGTGTGCTCGACCCACCTTTTGACCCAATACTGCCCCTACAGCCGTGTTGCTCGCGTCACACATGATCTCAAACGGGAGATCCCAACTAGGTGGTTGGATGATTGGAGCAGAGGTGAGTAAATCCTTCAAACAATCGAAGGCATCCTTGCATGGCTGAGTGAACTCAAATTCAGCATCTTTTTGGAGTAGTTGACACATCGGCACTGTAATCTTTGAAAAATCTTTAATGAACCGCCGATAGAAACCTGCATGGCCAAGAAACGAACGAACTTCCCGAACATTTGTCGGGTAAGGAAGACTTTTGATAACATCTATCTTGGCTTTGTCAACTTCCAAGCCTTTTCGAGACACAATATGACCTAGAATCAATCCTTTGTCCACCATGAAATGGCATTTTTCATAGTTAAGTACAAGATCTGTGTCAATGCACCTTTGCAAAATTTTTATTAGATTGCTCAAACATTCATCAAAGGAGTTCCCATAGACTGTGAAGTCATCCATGAAAACTTCAATGATGTTTTCAACATATTCAGAAAAAATGCTCATCATGCATCTCTGAAATGTTGCAGGTGCATTGCATAGACCAAAAGGCATACGCCTATAAGCAAATGTGCCAAAGGGACAAGTGAAGGTGGTTTTCTCTTGATCTTCCGGGGCTACCGGAATTTGATGAAAACCCGAGAAACCATCCAAGCAACAGTAATGAGATTTACCCGCCAATCTCTCTAGCATTTGGTCAATAAATGGCAAAGGAAAATGGTCTTTTCTCGTTGAGGCATTCAACTTTCTATAGTCAATACAAACCCTCCACCCGTTTTGCACACGGGTTGGCACCAAATCTCCCTCAGAATTTTTGACAACTGTGACCCCTGCTTTTTTCGGGACTACCTGAACGGGGCTCACCCATTTACTATCTGAGATAGGGTAAATCATACCTGCATCCAAAAGCTTCATGATTTCTTTCTTTACCACCTCCATCATGGGTGGATTCAGTCTTCTCTGTGCTTCTCGAGTTGGTTTGAAGTCCTCCTCCATGTGGATCTTATGCATGCACAAGGAAGGGCTCAACCCCTTTATGTCAGCAATTGTCCACCCAATAGCTTTCTTATACTTTTTCAGCAAAGTCACCAACTCATCTTCTTCTACAATGGACAGCTTGTTGGAGATAATGACAGGCAAAGTATTCTCTTCCCCAAGGTACGCATACTTCAAATGATCTGGAAGAGTCTTCAATTCTAGCTTAGGTGCCTGTACAATAGAAGGAAGAAGTTTTGTGTCAGAAATGGGCAATTTCACATTGCTATTATCATACCTTATTTTCTTCTTTTCTTCCATGCTCTCCACAATTTCCAACAACTCTTCATCTAAGAGTTGCCCGAAACGAAGCTTCTACAACATAAACGAGATTCAGGGTAGAACGAAGCTTCTACAACATAAACGAAGGAAACTCAGCAGATAAAATTTTTCCAATCCTAGTCTATAGAGTTGCCCGAAACGAGATTCAGGGTAGAACAACTCTCCATAGTATCGCAGAGGTTGATGCAAATAACGAGAATACATACGATCCGCACCAATCGCCTTGAGCACACTCGTGAAAAATCTAAGAGAGACCACAAAACCCACTAACTCGTGAAGTTCATTCATATGGACTTCCTTTATGAACTATATATAAGGAATTCTTAAATCGAAGAAAAATGCAGGAAAAATCAAATTCTATAACAACTGACTTGTCTTTACTAGTAGAAACTTACCATCTGATCAATTTTCCTTTTTGCAAACTCATGACAGAACGATGCCACCAAGGAAAAGACCCAGACCTTCGGGCAGCACAGCGCCACCACCTCCAACGCCACCTCCCCAGTTTGATCCCGAAATGTTCCAAGCTGCAGTAACAGCAGCCGTGGTAGCTGCAATGTCACAAATTGGCACAAATAGCACTGGTGGTGCTGGATCTGGAGCCACAAACCCTAACCACGGGGATAGTGCAGGACGCACAAGGGAATGCACTTACAAGGACTTCACAAATGGCAAACCCGATTCCTTTGATGGAAGAGGGGGTGTCCTCGCACTAATTCAATGGTTCGAAAGGACCGAAGCAATCTTTGAGATTTGTGCTTGCCCCGAAGCGAGCAAAGTCAAGTACGCGACATTCACCTTCATCGGAAGAGCTCTCACTTGGTGGAACGGCAAAGTTAAGTCGCTTACGCTTGCAGTGGCTAACTCGTTAAGTTGGGAGGACTTAAAGAAGATGATGTTGAAGGAATATTGCCCAAGAGGTGAAGTGCAAAAACTGGAGCAAGAACTATGGAATCTCCGAATGGCAGGCTCCGACCTTACAACTTACACCAACCGATTTTGTGATCTAGCACTCCTTTGTCCCGCTATGGTCACCCCGGAAGACAAAAAGTTGGAGCGTTACCTCTGGGGATTGTCCCCCGAAATTCAAGATAGCGTGCTCGCCTCAAGACCAACTACCTTCGACAGCGCCAAGGAGTTAGCACAACAACTCATTGACCATCATGCCCACCATGACACTATGGCAACCACCCATACCCAAGCAAGAGGAGGGAACAACGAAAGAAAGTTTTGGGACAACAAGAAAGACCAATCAACCCAAGGCCTCGCTAAGAAGCAACAGATCCTTGCTGTTCATGCTGCCACAACCCTCACCACACCAACTCCCATGAAACCATACGCAGGAACACTTCCAAAATGCAACAAGTGTAACTTCCATCACACTGGGGCTTGCCGAAAGTTGCATTGCAAAAACTGCGGCAGAGAGGGGCACACTGCTCGTTTCTGTAAGGCACCAGCACGACCCATCAGCCAGGTACCCGGCTCTGGAGCAAGCCCAACCTGTTACGAGTGTGGAGAAACGGGACACTTTAAAAGGGAATGCCCAAGAACAAGAGATGCTGGTGGTGGCGGGAGGGTGTTTGCAATCACCGAGGGAGAAACCACTCCGGAACTGCCCGCAAATATCAGTACGTGTTTCTAACATCGACATTTAAATCCCGAATTTCTTTATATGATAAATCTAGCATCGATTAAAGCATGCATAGTAGTAATCATGTGACATCGGGCGAGTTATTCCTCGCCATAATCAAATTCTGGTACTACGAAAAGTCATCCCCATCTTTCCTCTAAATTCCTGGATCCCCATTCGAAGTGCAAATTTCGGGACGAAATTCCCTTTAACGGGGGGATGATGTGACAACCGTCATATTCGGGTCAATTTGTGACAATCGTCAATCTTGAGTCAAGTCAAGTCATCAAGTCAAGCCGGTCAACTCTATTAAACCTTGTGTATTAGGTCGATGAATCGATAAAGCAAGAACATATGAGTTTTTGATTAGCAATTGGATTGATGATTGAGGGATGATTCATGAAGAAAAACGCGAAGTCAAGGACTATGAAATTGTTGGTTGCAAGAATTTAAAAACTCGATTGTGGAGTTGTTGATGCTCATTTTGCGAAAGTAAAACAATCGAGTGTTCGCATCTATGAATCAATTTGAAGTCAATTGGGTTAATATTCGCATATGGGTTCAACATATGAAAATTTTGATTTCGCAAGTTTAGAGTTCAAGAACTAAACTGTGTTCGCATCTGGAATGAAAAATTTTGTGAATCGCATTTGATTAATTAGGTTAAAATGCGAAGGGATGCGAAGGGTGTAAGAATGAAAATGCGAAGGTGATTAATGCGAAGGGATGCGAAGGGTGTAAGAATGAAAATGCGAAGGTGATTAATGCGAAGGGATGCGAAGGGTGTAAGAATGAAAATGCGAAGGTGATTAATGCGAAGGGACGCGAAGGGTGTAAGAATGAAAATGCGAAGGTGATTAATGCGAAGGGATGCGAAGGGTGTAAGAATGAAAATGCGAAGGTGATTAATGCGAAGGGATGCGAAGGGTGTAAGAATGAAGATGCGAAGTATTTCACAGTAGAATGCGAATTGGGGAAGAAAACAGAAGATTTCAAATATTGTCCCTGGAGTTTCGCATTTTTGGAAATAAATACTCAACTTCGCAAATGGGGGTCATAAAATGATGAAATTGCAGAATTTTTAAAGAGATACACACACATAGACAACCACACATATATTTAGAAAATTAAACTAAAAATGGGATATAGACTATTATAAGACATTGTTCTTGACTTTTGAGTCCAAAGACGTATGATCCGAACTTTAATTGTGAAATCGTCCTTGATTGAGTCAATTTCCTTTATAGGAGTAATATATTCCATTGTGCCTTGCAAGTTAAAAAAAAAAAAAAAAAAAAAAAAATCAAAGTCACAAGCAACCACCCCACACCCACTCTATGACCAGCCATACCTCCCCACCTTACCTATGTCACTTCAATGTTCCCTTACACTCAAATTTCACTCACTCCCACGTTTTTGAGCTGGAACAATCAACCACACTCCTCATTTTCTCTCATTTCTCTCATTCCACTAAGTAACAAACATCACTTTTTCTCTCAAACTCTTCTACACAAATTTTCGAGATCCAAGGCTGGATTCAAGTGTTCTTCCACACTTAGTAAGTAAAAATTCATCCTCCCTATTATTATTTCACTTCATTCTACTCAAATCTTTGGTTGCTTAGACAAACTCCCTAACTATGATGTTAGATTCTCGAAAACCTTCAAGGCATCTCCAAGTGTTCTTGAATTAAACACTTCCTTTCTTCAACAATCATCTACTGAAATCACTCAAGGTGAGTTCACACCCCTACATTTTCATGTTTTCTCAAGTTTTCAGGGGGGGAATACAAGTTAAAACACTAAGAACATAACTAGATTTTTCTAACAGCCTTCATCAGAAAAGTTCAACTCCATTCACGGACTGTTTTGGGCATCTTACACATTTTTGTTTTCAAAACTGTACAAGGTGCAAATAGTTCAAGTTTTTAGCTTTAAAATGGCTACTTGCACATCTCCATACAATTTTTCTACAATTTATGGCGATTTTTACAAAACTGCCTATCATTTCAAACAACAATCCGGACCAGTCTGTGATCTTGGACTTTTTCACCCAAGTTAGAGGTCATTATAAATTGAGATAAAATTTATGAGCAAACTAGACACATTTTGTGAACTCTCAGAATTTACGGATCTAGTTTTCGACTTCGTATGATTTTTCTATGATTTTTCCAAAACAGGGCAGAATTGCTAAATTTTACCAACAACATGTAAATATCATAACACTTTGTATTATGTTGAGCAAAGTGTATAATCATAAGTTTTAATGTTTGAATGTGTTTCCTAGTTAGTTTATCATTATGAACTGAAACTAAGACATTGATATTAAATATTATCCATTCATTTTGGAACACGTATTATTTAACTATAAAAAGTATAGTTTGAATATATTTATAACACTAATACATTTCCATAAAAGGGTTCATACATATTATACACATTTTAGATAAACTATAATAGGTATAGTTTATGATACATCACTCTACGCACTCGTACCAGAAGTGTACATTCATATAAGAAAGATTTCTATTCGCACACATTTCACGTAAGTTAATCTATGGTTTGATAAATTCACAACACTAATACATTTCCATAAAAGGATTCATACATATTACATACATTTTAGATAAACTATAATAGGTATAGTTTATGATACATCACTCTACGCACTCGTACAAAAAGGGTACATTCATACAAGAAAGATTTATATTCACACACATTTCAAGTAAACTTGTTATCCTATATTGTGAGTTTCTCTATTTCTCTCTCTCTCTCTCTCTCCCCGTACGTCCGAGTGCGGGATATAATTCCTGGTAGTTATAATCAGAATCTCCTTGAGGGAGAACGTGATACTTGTATATAGATCTATATTGGGATTGACACCCCACACCTTGCTGCTAGCTACAGTTGGACCTGCAGGTCTACGGGTGACAAATGTCATTTCATTTTTCGCGACACTGAGAACGTCGTGGCAGGTTCACATAGTCATAGTATGATTATAACGGCTCACATAGGGAACAATCCATAAGTTTACGGGATTTTATTTTTAAAACCTAAATGAGTTTTATGTCGATTTAAAATCACCTTTTATCTCTATGGGTACAAATACAAAGTACCGGGTCTCTATACAAAAAGGGGTACAAATACAAAGTACCGGGTCTCTATACAAAAAGGGGTACAAATACAAAGTACCGGGTCTCTATACAAAAAGGGGTACAAATACAAAGTACCGGGTCTCTATACAAAAAGGGGTACAAATACAAAGTACCGGGTCTCTATACAAAAAGGGGTACAAATACAAAGTGCCGGGTCTCTATACAAAGCTATTATGATATTAAAACTACACATCCTCTAAAATTGTTAGACTTCAACTATAGTCGCTGAGTGTATATGTTGAGTCATATAAGAATTTAGTCTTGATTGGCCTAGAATTGGTGGTGCCCGCCTCATCTCCTGTTCCTCGTTGGGTTGTGGACCTAGGGCAGACCCACTATATTCAACGTTTTATCTAAGTTAAGCCTTATATAACTTTATATGCTGGACGATTAAAGAGGAACTCTACGGATTACTCTAGGGTTCATTACAGCATCATGTAGGATTATTTCTATTCATACTTAACTAAGAAAATATTGGATTTTCTGGAAATCAAACTAAATCGATTTTACAAGGAAAAACGGTTTCTACTTCAAACAAAACTCTTATGAACTCACCAACCTTTGTGTTGACACTCTTTAAAACTACTTGTATTCTCAGGAAATCAGTGAAACAGGAAAACTTCATCGCTTTGAGGATGGGACGCTAAACCGTCAACAATTTATTTTGTCATCATAATGTAATTGCTTTTGAAACATGTAAACATATACTTTGGTGTAACTTTTGCAATTATATTTATGGTGGTTGTTTTTACTTTGAGCACTATTATACACGTTGTTGTGATACTGTACATGAAGTCCTCCACCCCCAGACGTTTCCGCCATCCTTGGTTTGGGGGTGTGACAAAAATGCCTCCGAGGAGAAACATGATGTAAGTCCCTAATCTGCCCGTGTATCAATCAGATCCGTTTGATGGTGTGGAATCTCAATCAAACGGATGATGTGAGATCAAATAGAAGAGAAGGAGAAGAAGAATAATATGAATCTTGAATGTATTGATAATATGAATTAAGTTCCTTACACAAGATTCACCCACACAAACATTCCTTTCTCTCTGGCCGTAAACTCCTTCGTGTTCATCAATCTATTCCTCACACCCTAATACCTATATTTATACTAGGGGAACATGGGCCGAAAACAAATGGGCCGTAAATGAGTTTACGGCCGTAAACTCAGCCGTAAACTAGACCATAAATTCATAAATATTACTAGAAAAATACAATTGCCTAGAAAAGTAAAGTATAAACCATACTTTGACCCAACAATCTCCCCCTTGGTTTATAGCTTTCTTTTCTTAATGACCCAACAAGCTCCCCCTAAAAAGTAGCTGACTCTTCTTGTTCAATGGGAGCTTGGCTTCAGCTTTAACCTTCGATTTCTTCACAGCATTAGGATGAACATATGAATCTTCAATGAATGACTTCATCTTGAGCACTTGAGGTTTTCTTCAGAATTTGGCATTGAACGCACATTGGAGGCTTGACGTACTGATTCTTGAAAGATGGCGCTTTGAGCTTGAGAATCTTCAGAGAGAATCTTCAATTCCAGCAGGTTTAAGATAGCAGCAGACTAATTGAGGAGGCTTCAATTCAATCCGTCACATAATCTTCAATTTCAGCTTCACCTAGCTTCTGGGGTTGAAAGATTGAATTTCAAAGAATAATCTTCATTTCTTGCTCCTTCGAATAAGAATTCTTCGATGCTCACGGACGAGGCTTTGGCTCAGAAATCTTCAACACAAACTCCACGAGTTTCATCTATACCTGAAGTCACTTTTCAAGACAAAACAAAACTAAAAGAAAACTTAGCACACAAATTAAAACAGAAATAAAAATATTTTTGGATTTTTGATTTTTCTAAACAAGAAATAAAATAGAAATAACATTATTTTTGAATTTTTAATTTTCTGATTTTTCTTTGATTTTTGAATTTTTCTGATTTTTTTTTTATTTTCATTATATTTAATTTTTAATTCTCCCTTAATATTTATATTAGAAGAAACTATGAAAAATTTAACAAAAATAAAAATGATATCTAACTTCAAGAGTGATTTGGGATCAAAGTTTTTAGACAGCCTTTATCCACTTGTCGGTACTTTCTATCTTCACGTCTTTGTCTGGTCGATCGTCGGTATTGTTGTCCACTTAAACACAAAAAATTGTGACAAAATTAGGACATACTATTAATTGTTACAAGACAGGGTGAACTTAAGTTCCTAAAAGATTATATCTGATCCTAAGTTCCTAGATACTATATCTTAAGGACCATTCAGCTGACGACGACCGGGGATATTGTTGTTCACCTAAATTGAGCAGCGAGATCTACAGACAATATGAATTTGTTCAATTTTAAGTGTACTAGAACGTGTTTCCCGCTTCCTGATATGCGCCAACCATCAAGAACTTCCAGAGTACTCCTTACACCGGGTGAGCAGACAACCATTCAGAGAGAAGATAGATTCAGAATTTAATAACTTATCACTTTAGAGGGGTTGAGAAGTAGAAAGTTGAATATGTTGTGTACCAGGTCGGATTTGAGGTCACGCAAAAGAGACAACATATGGCTAACAGATAGGAGGAGTTTCATAGATGTAACATGCAGAGAAATAGAGTTGCATATGTTTCAATCCAGGTCGGATCTCTTCCAATCACGCAAAGGGTGCAACATATGACTAACAGACGGGAAGAAATAAAATGATATTCTACAGACCTAATTTATTGGAATTTACCAGTCGCCCCATCCAACCGGAATTAAGGACAGAATCCGCACATCGAGGAAAAGTTAAACCATGGTTCCAAGTACGGGTTCATTTTAATGTGATGAGTAGATTCCCATATATATCTCCCTGCTCAACCTATCCGAGCGTCGTATTGTTAGGCTGAATGGATCTAACTAGGTCAAGATTTGTCAAGTCTATAAATTTCCTAAGTTCAACTCTGCCTAGTCATGTCCATTTTAAAACTTTTCGTGCCTACCGACGCATCAAACCAGAGCATAGACCCTTCAACTTTGGGTACGTTACGCAGACTCAGATTGCCTATTATCACTTGATAATATC
Source organism: Lactuca saligna (assembly GCF_052625555.1). NCBI lineage: Eukaryota > Viridiplantae > Streptophyta > Magnoliopsida > Asterales > Asteraceae > Lactuca > Lactuca saligna. The sequence goes on along the minus strand of NC_136418.1, from coordinate 130,318,783 downwards.
ACTTCCCAAAACATCTCCCTCAAGCACACTTCATAACCAACATTTTCGTTTTTTTTTTTTTTTTTTTTTTTTTTTTTTTTTTGATTTTTGATTTTTGATTTTCTAATGTTTTTTGATTTTCTTTTTAATTTTTTCTTTGTTTTTATTTCTCCTCCTAAATTTGTGCATATGAGAGAAACGAAAATTAAATGCGCAAATTTAAACTATCCTAAAACAAAAATTTGTCTTTAAAGCGAATCAGATTAAGAAAAACTTAGGAGTCTAGAGAAGAAAAACTCGAACCGTAAGTCACCGATTGAATTTGCGTCCAGAAGGTCTGAAAATAGCACGCGTGATTTCAGAACAGATCCAAAAATTCTTGACATCGTTAAGTACTATCCCCATGAGTGATCCCTTCCTTTCTTCCCTTCCCGTAAAGGATACATACTCTTAACAAAGGTCTGAATGTTGTACAGTTGAGAGATTTCCCCAATCATATGCCAGGAGCAGCCACTACCAACAAACCGAAGTCTGATGATATGCCTCCATAGCTGCTCCGAAACAGAGCGGGATTAGTTGGTCTTTGGAACCCAATCCATTTTGAAACTGGGTCGACCTTTGTCATCAACACACAATACTTTCTCCCATGACATATCCTGCTTATCACAAACAGAAAACAATGAAATATTAGAGTCATTAGAAGATTTGGGAGTTTTCACCTTTGGTACCCATCTATACTCGGGTTTAACCCATTTCTTTTTCGATCCGATGGGTGCCTCGGCACTTGATTTGGAACTTGAAGCCGTCTGCCGAGATGACTTTGACCTAACCGGTCTTTGTTTCACTGGAGCATCTCTTGGATTTGGCTTGTTGGCTGACATATCCTTTTTTCCCTTGGGATTCGGATTCTTTGCCTTGTGGGTTTGATTCTTGGCCTTGTGCGCGTTCCAGTTACCATTGTCTGAACGTGACCTGGAAGGGTTTCTTTTGAAGTATCTCCCACTTGGCACATTTTTCCATCCTTGTGCATAGCAGGGAACGTATGCACGATTAGGACAATTTCTGGCAATGTGTCAAGGTGTTCCACAGTGAAAACAAGTCTTTTTGTTCACTGTGAAGTTGTTTCTGATGGGTTTTAGCCATAAGAACTTTCCTATGTGCGCATGCAAAACCCTAATGCTCGGATCTAGGATTTCTAATTAAACATGCTTTGAGTCCAAGACTTCTAATGGCTAATTAGGTTAAATAACAACATTGAAATAGATCTAGAATCATACCTTTGGATTCCTTGTTGATCTTGTTGTCTTGGAGCTTCTAGAGTCACAAATGTCACTCCTCTAATGGCTTACAAACACCAATAGCAAGTAAGATGATTTAGGAGAGAGGAGAGGGGAGGAATTCGGCCAGAGTATCTCAACTTTTGATGGTGTGTCCAATTCCCTCACCCCTAGGGTCTATTTATACTTGTAGACTCCTTAAGGATTACAGCTTTAACCCTAATTGGATAACTTAGACTTTAAGTTGATCCATATCCTTTCCTTGATAACCCTATGGACGATTTTGGCTTATCCAAGCCCTAGAAATCATCCATCCTATCATGGATAAGGATTTATAGTCTAAAGTGTAACTATCAAACAATTGACAGTTTATACCCTCTTATTTAATTAATCTCTTTAAGTCACCAAATTAATTCCAATTAATCTATGACTTATATTAATCAAATAACCATATATTATTCCTTATAATATTTACTCTCTTTTAACAAATCATCCATCAAGTTGCTATGGTGAAGGCAACCCAAAAGGACCATGCACAACCGGATCAAATACTTGCCTAATATAGTTGCAGCCTTAGATACTATTCCAACAGTCTCCCACTTGGATAAGTCTAGTAACTATACAAGTACAATTCGGTTTGCAATCGTAACTCTCAAAGACGCTATCAAACTCTGATCTAATCAATCTTGTCCTTAAGATAAGGGATCGTACAGTCCTCTGTTAGATATCATGCTGACAATCCTATGGAATGGTTAGTCTAGCATTTGATTTCTCGATCTCCGATTTATTCTACATAGAACTTAATCAAACACATCAATTCAGTTCTGACCGGGCCCGGCACATAAGTCAAATCAAATCATCGAGTGGCCAAGATATCTATTCTACCCTCTTAGGATAAAATTTACAGATAAACTTCGACTTATATGCATTTACTTATTCATTAACCAACTATACACAACAATGCGTTTTATAACACCAAGTTACTGATGCGTTTTCGCATTATCAATGTACAATCAATTAACAAATAATAAACCATATATCTAGGTTTTAAGACTATATGATATTATCGTCTTGCGATCACCTTTTATATCGTATTCCATAAAGTGATTCCAGCAAGCGCGGGTTTGTTCCAATGCTCAAAACCAGTTCATAAGCACTCATGAACGTTGCAGCAACCCTTTGCTATGTCTAACACCATTTAGACAATCTACACACCAATTCATGACAATCTTCATTCATATCTACTTCCAACATATGAACGATTGTGGACAATTTAAATAATTCGATTATTCCTAATAAACTCAATTATTCTGGAAGTCAAAACATGCAAAGTGAAACAATAGTTAAACAATTAACATATGACAGTAACTTTACTTATAAATAAAAACTCCTTTATTTAATCATCAAATGTTAATTACATTTATCTATTATATGTTTCTAATACTATCTAATCTATACTAATATCATCCTTCAGCCCAATACTCCTAGCATGCTGCAAGTGCTTAACCCTACTCAGTCCCTTCGTAAGCGGATCTGCTGGGTTATCTTCTGATGATATCCTCTTAACTATGAGTTGTCCTTCTTCTACACGATGTCTAATGAAGTGATAGTTTCTATCGATATGTCGAGATCTACCATGATCCCTCGGTTCCTTGGTCAAGGCAACCACACCTTCGTTATCACAGAAAATCTCTATGGGCTCCTTTATGGCCGGCACAACTCCAAGATCACCAATGAAGTTCTTTAGCCATATTGCCTCCTTCGACGCTTCGCTCGCTGCGATGTACTCTGATTCGCACGTTGAATCAGCTACGGTTTCTTGCTTGGAACTCTTCCAAGTTACTGCTCCTTCGTTTAGGGTAAAGACCCAGCCCGACTGCGAACGGTAGTTGTCCCTATTGGTCTGAAAACTGGCATCACTATACCCTTGCACCTTCAAGACATCACTCCCTCCAAGGACTAAGAACCATTCTTTCGTCCTCCGAAGGTACTTAAGGATGTTCTTCACCGCAATCCAATGTGCTTTGCCAGGGTTCCCTTGATATCTGCTAACCATGCTCAAAGCGAAGGCTACATCAGGGCGAGTACAAGTCATGGCGTACATGATTGAGCCAACTGCGGAAGCGTACGGTATTCGGCTCATTTCTGCTATTTCAGCTTCAGTACTCGGACTTTGAGTCTTACTCAACTTGGAATTTCCTTGTATCAGTAGTTCTCCCTTCTTTGAGTTTTCCATACTAAAACGTTTTAGTACCTTCTCTAAGTAAGTATTCTGACTAAGTCCAATTAGTCTCTTACTTCTTTCTCTTACTATCCTTATTCCCAAAATGTAAGAAGCCTCTCCGAGGTCCTTCATAGCGAAACACTTCCCGAGCCAGGACTTGACTTCCTGCAGAGTCGGGATGTCGTTTCCTATGAGTAATATGTCATCGAAATATAGAACGAGGAAGCTTACTATACTCCCACTGGCTTTGACATATACACAAGATTCGTCTTCGCTTCGTACAAATCCAAACTCTTTGACTTTCTCATCGAAGCAAAGATTCCATCTGCGAGACGCTTGCTTAAGTCCATAAATGGACTTCTTAAGCTTACACACTCTATTTGGATGCTTTGGATTCACAAACCCCTCTGGCTGAGCCATGTAAACATCCTCAGCCAACTTTCCGTTAAGGAAGGCGGTCTTGACATCCATTTGCCAAATCTCATAATCATGAAATGCGGCAATTGCTAGCATCACTCTAATAGATTTAATCTTCACAATTGGTGAGAAGGTCTCATCATAGTAAACTCTTGGAGTTTGAGTAAAGCCCTTCGCAACCAATCGCGCTTTATACGTGTGTACGTTCCCATCCACGTCGGTTTTCTTCTTGAAGATCCACTTGCACCCAACGGTCTTACGTCCGGGCACATAATCAACCAAATTCCAAACTTGGTTATCATACATGGATTGGATCTCGCTATCCATTGCCTCTTTCCATTTCGCAGACTCCGGGCCTGCCATGGCTTCCTTATAGCTATTAGGTTCATCAAGATTTATTAGTGTACCATCACTAATATACGTGTCCCCTTCGGTAGTAATATGAAAACCATAAAACTGGGGATGAACTCTAACTCTATCGGAACGTCTAAGAGGTAAGGATTCGTCAATCGGTTCAACCGGAGTTTCCTCCTCGGGTTGAATGCCAGTGGTAGAGGTTCCTTCATCTATCGACTCTTGAATCTCTTCAAGTTCGATTTGCCTCCCACTGTCTCCTTGGCTTATGAGTTCTCCCTCTCGGAAAACTCCTCTCCTTGCAACAAAGACAACATTGTCTTTTGGTCTATAGAAGAGATATCCAAAGGATGTGTGCGGGTAGCCGATGAAAATACATCGCTCACTTCGAGGTTCAAGCTTGTCGTGAGTATCTCGTCTTACGAAAGCCTCGCAACCCCAAACCTTGATATGTGCCAATGAGGGAGCTTTCCCTGTCCACATCTCGTGAGGTGTTTTGGCAACCTTCTTAGTAGGGACTCGGTTAAGGATATGGGCGACAGTCTCTAAGGCATACCCCCAAAAGAAGATAGGTAGTGAAGCACGACTCATCATAGAGCGAACCATATCCAATAAGGTTCAATTACGCCTTTCTGCCACACCATTCAACTGCGGTGTCCTAGGAGGCGTCAATTGCGAAACTATTCCACACTCCTTGAGATAATCGTGGAATTCAAGACTTAGGTACTCTCCTCCTCGATCGGATCGAAGCATCTTGATTTTCCTGCCTAATTGATTCACCACTTCATTCTTGAAATCTTTGAACTTTTCAAAGGTTTCTGACTTTTGCTTGATTAAATAGATATACCCATATCTACTATAATCATCGGTAAAAGTTACATAGAAGCGGTTCCCATCCTTCGTGGTTGATCTAAAGGGTCCACATACATCGGTATGTATTAGGTCCAATAGCCCCTCACCCCTTTCACAAGATTTGTGAAGGGTGACTTAGTCATCTTTCCAAGTAAACAAGACTCGCATGTGTCATCTTCCCTAAGGTCGAATGACTCCAACACTCCATCCTTTTGGAGTTGGGCTATGCGTTTCTTGTTGACATGTCCAAGACGGCAATGCCACAAGGATGCTTTATCCAAACTAGTGGAAGAATCAATATTCAAAACATCATTTCCTAAGTTATCAACAATCATAACAGTTTCATATATTCCATTACATGGTATAGCTTCAAAGTAAAAGACACTATTTAGATAAGCCAAAATAGAACCATTCTCATTATTAAAAGAAAATCTAAATCCTTGTCTATATAAACCATGAAATGAAATGATGTTTCTAGCCATTTTTGGCGAATAGCAACAATTGTTCAAATCTAAACATAAATTATTCCTAAGCACTAAAGAATACACTCCAATCTTGGTAACAGGCGACGATCTTCTGTTCCCCATGATTAGATTGATCCTTCCTTGCTCCACATCCCTACTTCTTCTTAGTCCCTGCACATTTGAAAAAATGTGATAACCACAACCGGTGTCAAGAACCCAATAAATAGCATGATTAGATTAGTTAGATTTAATTGTGTATATACCTGAGAAAGATGGCTTGATCTTTCCTTCTTTGATTGCTTGCAGGTATTCTGGGCAGCTTCTCTTCCAGTGTCCTATCTTGTGGCAGTGGTGGCACTCTGCCTCCTTCGGGTTAGGATAGGGCTTAGAGGGATCAACTTTGGTCCCACTAGAAGAGGCACCATCTCGGGCTTTAACCTTGTGATAGTTCTTTGATGAAGCCTTCCTCTTCTTTCCCTTTCCTTGACCAATTGCCAAGACAGGAGCAGCAGACGGATTGGGAGTAGGTGCAACAGACTTGTCTTTGAAGTTGCTCTTAGCGACTCTCAAAAGACCTTGGAGTTTGCTTAGGGTGACCTCCTCTTTTTTCATGTGGTAGGTCATCCTAAATTGGTTGTACATCGGAGGCAAAGAGTGAAGCACCATGTCGATCGCCATGTCTTCCCCAAAGTCAACATTTAACTTGCGAAGGCGATCGACATACCTTTGCATCTTTTGCAGGTGCACGGTAAGAGATTCTCCATGACCCATCTTAGCGGAGATCATGTTAGTGAAAATATCATAACGCTCTTGTCTCGCGTTTTGGTGGTATCTCTCCAATAAGTCTTGATGCATCTCGTATGGATACATGTCCTCATAGGACTTTTGGAATTCGGAGTTCATAGTGGCAATCATGATGCAATGTACCTTCGTTGCATCTCGCTCATGAGTCTCAAAAGTGGTGATTTCAGTCGGAGTAGCGATTTCGGGGTTGATCTTCTCAAGCTTTTCATCGAGGACATACTCCTTATCCTCATAGCGAGCAATGGTGCGAATGTATCTTATCCATTTGCTAAAGTTCGTTCCATCGAAGGTGACCTTTTGGCAAAGGCTCATCAACGTGAAAGAACTCGCAGCAGCATTGTTTGTGTTCGACATCTATAGAAAGGAAAAAGATAGATTAGAATAAGAATCCCTAATTATCACCCAATAAGAAAAATTAGGGTTAGGATCCAACAATAACATTTACATATTAGAAAAGGGATGCCGTAATCTAACATGAAAATAAATTGAAGGTAAGTGAATGACGATTCACTAATTCTCCATAACAAAACCTAGACTATTAGTCCTAAGTGTATTGAGAATTCCTAGGTTCGGATGAGATTTATTGAAACTATTCAATGGCATGTTTAAATCTCGATATGCCCATCTTGTTTGTGACTGGGATGCCGAGGATGACAAAGCGGGTGTGAATTACCATGCAAATTCATATGGTGCCTTCATTGTAACGATCACCTATTCGATGTGCCGGTAAACCACACACACGCTCCATCGAACTATGATAAACAATGAATCACCCTTTGCCACCTTTGCTTAGAACCAATTAGTGTGCCGGTAAACCACACACGCTCCACTAACTTCTTAGCAAGGGTGCAAAGTGTAATTTCATGGGATTGCATCAATTCACTTTTCCTAAAGTAACTAAGATTGGGAAATTTTTTAAAACATGTAGTTACTTTGTATTTCTTATTATACTTTTAATGAGAGGATGAGGTTGCCCTATCCTACCCGTTCGGCTAACGACCCTCCACCAATCAAGCAGGCGGTGGGTGTGAGTGTACACCCATTAAGCGCCATTTTATAGGCCGCAACCTTATACCCACCTTATAGATCGACTTCGTGAATGAGGCCTACTAACGGTAAGACTAGCATTTAGTTATACATATATATATTATTCTAGTAATATCATATTAGTATAAGGTTGTGTTTTAAACCTTTTAAAACGTAGGGTTTGAAATTTAAGTTGTCTAAATTAAAACCTTTTAATCACAAATATAAATTTCAAAACTTGAGGGCAAGTTTTAAACATTTAAAACATGGGGGATCAAATAACAAATAATTCCAATTAACAATTAATATCCTAACTATCTTTATTTTATTTATCCAAGGTTTCTTTTAAGATAATTACCAAAATAATTAATCAATTATCATATAAGTAAATTAAATATTTTATTAGATGATAAATATCTTTAATTAGATCAAGATTATAGTCATATATATCAAAAAAACGGATTAGGGTTGATCTAATATGATTAAGGTAAGTTTCCATAAGATAAACATGAAAAAATACCGGTTTTTCCTAATCCTGATGCCCGGACTCGCCGAGTACACAAAAGGACTCGCCGAGTCAGGCCTACTCGCCGAGTCCACTTTGGAACTCGCCGAGTCCATGACTCAGAAACCCAAAAATCGAATTTTGCAGGTTTATTTCAGTTAATCAAGGAACAATTTAAAGAAAACCAAGCTAGGCTCTGATACCACTAATGGGTTTTAGCCATAAGAACTTTCCTATGTGCGCATGCAAAACCCTAATGCTCGGATCTAGGCTTTCTAAGTAAACATGCTTTGAGTCCAAGACTTCTAATGGCTAATTAGGTTAAATAACACAATTGAAATAGATCTAGAATCATACCTTTGGATTCCTTGTTGATCTTGTTGTCTTGGAGCTTCTAGAGTCACAAATGTCACTCCTCTAATGGCTTACAAACACCAATAGCAAGTAAGATGATTTCGGAGAGAGGAGAGGGGAGGAATTCGGCCAGAGTATCTCTACTTTTGATGGTGTGTCCAATTCCCTCACCCCTAGGGTGTATTTATACTTGTAGACTCCTTAAGGATTACACCTTTAACCCTAATTGGATAACTTAGACTTTAAGTTGATCCATATCCTTTCCTTGATAACCCTATGGACGATTTTGGCTTATCCAAGCCCTAGAAATCGTCCATCCTATCATGGATAAGGATTTATAGTCTAAAGTGTAACTATCAAACAATTGACAGTTTATACCCTCTTATTTAATTAATCTCTTTAAGTCACCAAATTAATTCCAATTAATCTATGACTTATATTAATCAAATAACCATATATTATTCCTTATAATATTTACTCTCTCTTAACAAATCATACATGAAGTTGCTATGGTGAAGGCAACCCAAAAGGACCATGCACAACCGGATCAAATACTTGCCTAATATAGTTGCAGCCTTAGACACTATTCCAACAGTTTCCTCCTGCCCCTAGTGGCGTATCCTTGCCTTGTATCTTATTGTTCCCAGATGCACGCTTGCAATAGGCACTTTTTGTGTTGGAATTGGAGGCCTGTATTTCTCAACGACAGGTTGATCAGAAGCAGCTGAGTTCGAAGCAAATGACTCAGAGTTCAAAGAGATGTTGGTTTGTTCAGTAGTGCTCTCCTTGTTCTCATCCTCTGCTACTTTACCTGCACATGTAACAGAAACATCAATATTTTCAACATTAATAACTCCACCTGACACAAATCCAGCTCGTTTTCCATATCGAAGATGTTCCTCCCTGTTAGTTTCGTCCTGTGTCATAGGGATGGATGTGTAGTTATGATTATAAGGAGGAGGTACACTATCATACCCTAGACACTTGTTTTGATTTTCTTTGAATTTTAATTGGGTTTCATATAAGGACTCGACTGTCTGACTTGATGCAGTATAATTTTTGAAACTGACATCAGTTTTTCCACAATTTTTGAAACTGAGATCAGTATAATTTAAAGCGTCAAGTTCTTCAGTTACAGCAGCAAGTTGTCTCTTAACATAATCATAATTTTCACAATTGTTGCTGTACTCTTCCTGAAGTTTCCTAAAGTCCTTGGTTTTTGCTTCTAATTCAGCCTTCAGGGGTTTCTGTCCTTTCCTGAGTTGATATCCTTCATATCTCAGGTCCTCAACTTCTCTTTTAAATAAATCAATTTATTCCCGAAGAAATTTAATCGTATCTTCACTAGATAGTGTACATGAAACTTCATATGATTGAGAACCTGAAACTTCATTGGCCAAGATGTTTGCAGAACTCATTGTATTTCCACACTTCAAAGTGTTAAGCTCTTCAATTACATCAGTATTACTAAGACGATTGAGATCTTTTGTCTTCTTGATGATAGCCACGTTCATATCCCACGATTTCAGAAGTGAATTCAATAGCTTTTTGTTTATCTCAGATTTGGACAAGAAGATCCCAGCTATATTCATCTCAGTATTGAGTGTGGTAAATCGCTGCAACTGAGTTTCGAGGGTTTCTCCAGGGATATAATCAAAAATGTTGAAATTTTGTCTTAACATATCCTGACGACTCTCTTTCATGTTTTTAACTCCCCCGTAGACCTTAAAATCGATTAAAAAACACAACTAGAAGCTAAAATAAAACTTAAAAGTCAAATTTAAAAAAAAAAATCAAACTCAAAAGTCAAACATGAAAAACTCAACCTTGAAAAAGTCAAACTTGAAAGTCAAACCGAAAAGTAAAATTTGAAAATTTAAAAAATTAAACAAAAAAGTCAAAGGTCAAACTTGAAAGTCAAAGTCAAAATTTGAAATAAAAAGTCAAAAATAAAAACAATTTATTATTATTATTATTATTATTATTATTATTATTATTAGTTTTTTTTGGATGAAAATAGAATTTAAAACAAAAAAAAAATGAATTTTGGGTTAAAAGTGTCAAAAATGCAAAATTAGAACCGAGAAAGAAGCTTTATGAATTAAATTTGGAAAGGAGGTAACAAATCGTCTTCTAGGCGAGTTGGTAAACTGCGAGGTTTACTTTGCAGGAGACCTGGGTTCGACCCCCGGCGCTTCCGAAATTCTGATTTTTTATCTGTGCGAAGCGAGGCTGGTTCTTGCGAGGCCAGGGTGCGAGGCCGAGAACTTAGAAGCCGGAAACGTGCGAGACCGAGCCGCAAACTGTTGAGCCGTATACTCCGAGCCGAGGCCGTAAACTCCGAGCCGCAAACCTCGGGCCATGAACTCCTCGGAAACCCTAGCTGCTGGCCGCAACCCCTCGCAGGATACGACCAAAAACAGTGATTTTTGCCATTTTTGCTCCAAAACTCGATCAAAAACCCTTTTTTATGAAAAACACGAAGAACAAACCCCCCTTATTTTTTAGAGATCTATCCAAAAACGCAAGAATATTTCGAAAATAAGATCAAATAATGTTCCAAATCTGACAAAATTGACTGATACAACCAGGCTTTGATACCAATTGTAAGTCACTAATCTGCCCGTGTATCAATCAGATCTGTTTGATGGTGCGGAATCTCAATCAAACGGATGATGTCAGATCAAATAGAAGAGAAGGAGAAGAAGAATAATATGAATTTTGAATGTATTGATAATATGAATTAAGTTCGTTACACAAGATTCACCCACACAAACGTTCCTTTCTCTCTGGCCGTAAACTCCTTCGTGTTCATCAATCTATTCCTTGCACCCTAATACCTATATATATACTAGGGGAACATGGGCTGGAAACAAATGGGCCGTAAATGAGTTTACGGCCGTAAGGTGTTTACGGTCGTAAACTCAGCCGTAAACTAGACCATAAATGCATAAATATTACAGAAAAATACAATTGCCTAGAAAAGTAAAGTATAAACCATATTTTGACCCAACACAGGACGCCCGCTAATGTTCATGAGCAAGAACTAGAAGAATGTATTATGGCACGAATGGAGGAGAGGATGGATCAAATGGTTGACCAACTCACTGATAGGATGGTCGAACTGTTGAATCGAGGAGGGCAAAGGTCTCGAACTCATTCTCAAGTGGAAGATGGTGAATTTTGGAACCCGGTCGGTGGCAGTGATGGTTCATATTCTGAAGACGATCTAGAAAGGTAGCCAAGGCGTGATCATAGAGGTGACAATAGGCGTTGGGAGGCTAGAATGAGAATTGATATCCCATAATTCGACGGGGTCAGTTTGAATCCGGAGGGGTCCATCGACTGGTTGGCTACTGTTGAGGAAGTTTTTGAGTTCAAAGAAGTCCCTGAAAACAAAAGAGTGTCATTGATCGCTACCAGGCTACGTGGTAGGGCATCTGCATGGTGGCAACAACTGAAACTGACATGAGACAAGCTCGGAAAGTCAAAGGTCATGACTTGGAGGAAGATAAAGAAGTATTTACGATCCAACTTCCTACCCCATAATTTTCAAAGGTTGATGTACCAACGGTTGCAAAATTTGAAGCAGGGTGCCAAATCAGTTGAAAATTACACAACTGAGTTCTACCAATTGATTGCCCGAAACGATATCCAGGAGACAGAGGAACAACTTGTTGCTCGATATATTGGGGGTCTACGGCTCCAAATCATGGACTCTGTAAATATGTTTGACCCAGTATCTATTTCTGAAGCGCACCAACGAGTGTTGGCTTTTGAGAAACAAAGTCGTCGGGTGGGCGGTTCGTCTTCAACTGCCAATATTGGAGGAAGTTTTGGGACGAGTGGTTTGGTACCCCGTGTTGTGCCTAATTAACAAAGACCGACATCTAACAGTGTTGGACCAAATCCTAGGATAACTGTTAGTAACAACTTGAAGTGTTTTAGTTTTGGGGAGACAGGTCACCGGCAATCAGAGTGCAAGAAGGTCGGAAAATGTCATTTGTTTGTTGAGCAAGATGATTTGCAAAATGATGATGCCGGTGAAAATTACGAAGATCCCCCTGTGTATGACGAAGAGCATCAATGCGAAGAGGAAGTTGTAACTGGAGATGTGGGGGTAAATTTGGTGGTAAGGTGGTCTTGTTTTACACCAAAAGTTGTTGGTGATGATTGGCTCAAACACAACATCTTTCAGTTGACATGTACTATTTTGGGAAAGGTTTGTACTTTTGTTATTGATTCAGGAAGTTGTGATAACCTTATATCTGAAGAAGCAGTTCAAAAGTTGTCTTTGAAAACAGAATATCACCCTAATCCTTACAAGCTACAGCGGCTTAAGAAGGGTGGAGAGGTCACTGTATCTAAACGAGCCCTTGTTCAATTTTCTGTTGGTACCACGTATAAAGATGATGTGTGGTGTGATGTGGTTGCTATGGATGCCTATCATTTGTTGTTGGGCAGACCTTGGGAGTATGATCGTAACATAGATCATAACGGGCTGACTAATACTTACGGTTTATTGTTTGGTGGTGTGAAGATAACATTGGTTCCCAGTAAGCCAAAGGAGCCAGTTCCGAGACCTTCGGGTACTCTACTGACCCTTACTCAGTTTGAAAATGAGTTGGAGGCGGAAGGTGAAATTTTTGTATTGCTCGGGAAGGAAGTCGCTCAGGAGGTTGAAATTCCTAAGGCTATGGTTCCTCTGCTCAAGGAATTCGCTGATGTTTTTGTTGGGTTATGAGCATTCTAACACTCCTAAGTGTACATGCAACCCTAAATACCTTGGATCTATGTTTTCTCTATTATACATGCAAATATCAACTTTCCAAGGTATTATTCTATTCTAGCATACTAAACGTTGAATAACACAAGTTAGAATAACATACCTTTTGTTAGTGCTTGTCTTCATGAAGCTTGAGTGCCTAGTTCCCCAAGTGTGACACCTTAAATGGTTCACACAACACCAAATACACTTGGAATAACTTGAGAGAATTCTACACTTCATGAAATCGGCTAGCCCTTTTGTTACTCTCACTCGTGGCCGATTTTGTCAAGAATAATATCTTTATATAGTGTTACAATTAGGGCAAACCCTAATTGTCATGACTTTCCATTTCCTTGGATCCATGGGTTCAAATACACCATGGAGCATCCATGGAGCATCATATGGGTTTTGGCCCAACTAGATAATCCATGGAGCATTAGCCCACTATATAAGTATGGATGATTTGTACAATCAACCCATATATTTAATTAGTCTTCTTTTGATCACTTAATTAATCCTAGATTAATTCTTGATCAATACTAATTAAATAATCTTATTATTCTTATTATTAATATATTAGAACTTATAATATATTAATAACCATAAGTGTCTTATTTCTCTCATTATAGTCTATCCAAGTGCATGATGCCATGCAACCCAAATGGACCATGCCGGGTCAGGTCAAGTCTTACCAATTATAGTTATGGACTTAGACATTAATCCAACAGTCTCCCACTTGGATAAGTCTAAAACTATTATTGCGTATGACTTCAGGAACCAACTGGCAATCGTAGCTCTCAAAAGCTTCTGTCGAACTCTGACCTTGTCGATAAACGCTGACCTTTGTCAATGACTTGTCCATTAGATAAGGGATCATATAATCCTCCATTCTAGATATCGTATGAACTGAGACATGGATTATAATCATTCTCTCTGTCCATTTGTTGTTTACCGATTTCCGATTTATGATGACTGACTAATTGAACAAATCAAATCAGTCCTGGCCCGGCCGAGCACTGCCATTTGTCATCATCAAATCATCGAGGGGCCCACAGATATCGCTTTTATCCCGAAGGTAAAAGGAATGGATAAACTTCGACTCATATGGCTTGTTCTACTACTTGTTGAATCATACACAAAGACACGTTTTATAGCACCGAGTTACCAAATGCGGTTTCGTGTAATCAATGTACTATCAACTCATAGTAACAACTCATATCTCTAGGTTTGAAGAATATAAGATATTATCGTCTCATGATCACTCATGATAAAACCCATGAAGTGATTCCAATGAGCACGGGTTGAATCCAATACTCAGAACTTATGAGCACTCATGAGTGTTGTAGTCCTTTGTCCAACACCTTAGACCTCTACAAGCCAACCCATGACAGTCTTAATTCATATCTACTTCCAACATATGACCGACTGTGGATGGTTTGAATAACTTAGTCATTCCGGAAGAATAACCTAGTTTATTCGGGAAGTCAAAAATGCAAAGTGAAACACAATAATAATTGAATCCAATATGGTATCAAAACCTATAAACATAAATAAAACACCTTTTATTTATCACCATATGATTACACATTATTCATTGTATACTGTTTCAGCTATCAACTTTATTCTTGAATTTAAAACAATAGTTGTCCCATGCTCCAAGCATGTACACTATGTTTTCTAAACACTAGTCATGCTATACACCAAGTATGCGTGCTATGTTTGTCTATGATCTTTACTTTGTGAACTAGATCAATTGAACATAACTTCAATGATTCTCTTTTCACACTCCCAAATCCTTACTGCAAATGCAAGAATTCCAAATTCATGCCATTTACTGAAATCTGTTAGATTCTAAACTTATATGCATTGATCCTCTTGTAATGATTATGCACAAAGTCAGAAAGACTTGACAACAATCATTACAGAGCATTCCAAAGGAGATCAACTCCTTGGAACCATCCTTCTTGCATTATGTTTCCTTAATCTTACACAGATTGAAAATTCTAACTTTGAAACATTTCCAGATTCCATTTTGACTATCACTTCGGAACAAGAGTTGCCTCCTTATAGATTATGTCAATATGGTCCTTCCAGAATTATCACTATACTTCCAACTGTCCTTGAGCAACCAATCTTTGGTAAACCTTAGATTGTCCTCGATAATTGTTTAATCCTTTTAGTCATATCCAGTTCTAAACCTTTTCCCTTCTTAATGCCCTAGGCATTTGGAAACTTTTAGAACGGATAGCTATAGCACCTGTAATCGATCCTATATCCGAAGCATATGGGACACGATTCATGATGTCTCACATAAAGACTAAACCAGTCTTTTGCTATAACATTTCCATTTCAATTTTCCAAGTTCTCATAATTCAGATTATGAAAACGGATGCCGTAATCATAATCAAATTTTAGAACGCAAATAATGGACTCATATACAGAATTTCCTTATGTTGAGCCATTCCAACATGAAATTCATATATATTTCCTTGACTAAATGATTAAAACCTCACGATCTAAGCTTATAGATTTGAGATGAAGTATAATTTCCTCTCCCTTAATTATAGCAAAACAACTCTTTCCCAGTTGAAACTTTTGTTTTCTATAATTAACATTGCTAACTTGCAATACTTATCATAATTATCATGCTCCCACTAACATGATGATTATTAGCATAACACTTATGCTCCCACTAGCTTTGACATGTACTCAGAAATCAGCTGGACTTCTAGAGATCAATACTTTATTGACTTTCTTACCAATGTTCAAATTTCTGATACTGGATTGTTTTGATAGAACTTTATCAAAAACATACACCTTCCTTTGGATAGCACACTTGTTTGTCTAAAAAATTATGAAGAGGGATGCCGTAATCATAATGGTTAGACCTTTTTGCCACTTCTCACAAGTCCAGGTTAGTGTGCCGGTAAACCACACACGCTCCACTAACGACTTTGAGAATGCAAATATCACAATTGCTATCTAGCTAAAATCTACTTAGTGAAAGTGTTTCCTCACCATCATTTTCATGAATCGGAGAGAAACCTTATGACACTTAGATTTAATGGTGTATGTGTTCTTATCCATGTGAATTGTCAAAACCATAGTCACAAGACAAGGATAATGACAAATCTGAACTCATATGGACTGAACTCAATCTTAACTTCTTGCCACCTGGCATCTCAAGGGCCTACCATTGCTTCCAAGTTGTTGTGCAACCAATTGAGAACTCTAAGAACTCAACTTTAACTGGAATGGGCACAGACTATGTCAACACGATAGGTTATAAACCTCAGGTCGTGTGCTAGTGAAGAACTTTAGGTTTTATTCGTGAGTAGTTCTTGAGACTTTCAAGACCTTTAAGACTCCCACTGTCCTCTTGACCTATAAGACTCCCTTGTCAAACATCCAAGAGATAGTGCGGATTCTAATTAAGACAAACACTTCACACAATTGGCCTTAGTTGGTCTTTGTTTTATCCAAAACATCACAACTTACCAATTTCAAATGTACAAGAGTAGAAAGCTTTTACTCTTACATTTGATAAGTGTTTTTAAACCTTCTTAAAGACATGTCACTCAAATTATAATCTTGGAGTATGACTCTAAGACTTGTATTGGAACGAAGTATGACTCATCTTCTTGATTTAACCATTTCAACAATTCAAGATCCCTTCTTCTTAGTCATAAGAATGCACTAAGACTTCCTTAGAGAACTAATTTTGATATGGTTTCTTAATCATTAAGATGATCACAAAACTGATACTAAAGTACTCTCCCATCTTTTCAGATTTGAGAAACTTTTATCTTTCTGCCTAAGTTGATTCTTCTTATTCGCTCTGCCTTACATTGGAACCTTTTCCAATGTCTCAGAGTTACACTTAAGCCTGTAAGTATAATCATATTTACTGAGCTTTAGTAAACTATGACAAATAGTCTTATTAATCTTTTGTGGTGGACTTGACCAGTGCACATGACTATGTACTCGATCCCTTAGTCCATTACTTGACTCATACATCCATGTGAACAAGTAGTTAGTCTTAATTTTTCCAATACTTGAAAGTTCTCATCCATCATGCTATACAACTTGCATGATTCCAAGTCCTGGTCCAATTGAGACTTTGGATTATGAGAATCTTTCCTTATTTGGTAAATTTAGACATTACCACAAATGAAGGAATCAATTTCATATTTCCACTCTTGCTATTAATGGAATCATATAAGCAACAATTTTTCCTCAAATGCCATTGTAAGGATATTTTAAAATAACTAAAATCAAAAAATTTTCTTTTATTTTAAAATTATGAGGAAAAACTTATCCTTACAATCCATATGAAAACTTGTTGTTATCTATTCCTAAGCAAGATCTCATAACTCCTAAGAAGTAGCTCAAGAATCAAATCTTCAAACTATGCGATAGAAATCCATCTACGCGATCTGATTCAACATATTCTTTCTTTAAGTTTCTTCACTTTTTCTTTGATTCTTAAAACATCACCATGTGACCCAGTTACATCATGTATCAGGAATCTCAGAATAGAAACTTAACAGAGTTAGAGTAGTGGACTTTACCTGAAGTAGAGTCAATCTTATTGACTTTAACATCCTTAGGTAAATTTGGGAGCTTCGCAACTAATGACCCTTTCTTTGGCAATATAAACATATGGACCCTTTGATAATGGTACACGGGACTATTACAGACTTAGCCTTTTCTCTTTACCATTTGGTCAACCTAGTTGACTATGGTCAATCCCTTTCCTTGGGACGAGAATGCTTTTTCTGTATTTCCTGTGTCACTATTGTCAATGTCCATTAAGTTTTGAGGAAGTTGATCTTAGCAAACAGATAAGATCATTAAGGGTCTTGTCATAGTCTATTTCATAGGTGTACTAAAGGAACTCACTATGTGACTTAGAAAGTGATTGAACCACCAACTTTCTCAAGACTTTGACACCCAACTCTCCCGGCTTGTCAATATGTGACTACATCTCCAAGATGTGACCACACCTAGACCTTCACTTGCCAATAGGGTTCGAGTGACCTTAAACTTTTCAAGAACTTATGGGCTAGGGAGAATAATTGGAGGAGATGAAAGAAGTATGATTTCCATTGGAACATCATCTTCATTTAGGAAAGCTAGTTTCAAGAGATTTGGGAAGATCATAAATGTCTAAACCAGACATGTTTTGGGAGATATTCAAGATAGTTGATCTTAAAGTCCTTAATATGACACCCAATATGAAATATTAAGGCTAGGACCCATCAAACTATTTTATAACTTAGAAGAGGTATGCCGTAATCGAAGCTATAAAACAATTTGAAGGTAGGTGAATGACGATTCACCAATTTCCACCAAGATAAACGAAATGTATTATTAGGTTTTAATTGGTTTTGAAACTCCTAGATCTTTTAAGATTCATTGAACTGTTCAATGGCATGTTTCAATCTCGAGTGTGCCCTTTAGGTTTTGTGACTGGGATGCCGAGGATCACAAAACAAGGTGTGAAGTAACCATGCAAATTACTTGGTACCCTTAATAAATTACCCCTCAATCGATGTGCCGGTTAACCACACACGCTCCATCGATACTATGATAAATATTAAGTTACCCTTTACCTACCTTGTTAAGTCCAAGTTAGTGTGCCGGTTAACCACACACACTCCACTAACGACTTTGACAAAGTGTAAAGTGTAATTTCATGGATTAGCACCTTATTCACATTTTCCTAAGTAACTAAGATTGGGAATTATTAAGAGTTTAGTTACTTAGTATTTATCATTAATACTTTTAATGAAGGGAGAATTATAGTCCTGTCAAACCCGTTCGGCTAACGACCCTCCACCAGTCAAGCAAGCGGTGGGTGAGAGTGGACACCCATTAAGTTGCCATTTTATAGGCAACAACCTTATACCCACCTTATAGACCGGCTTCGTGAATGAGGCGTACTAGCGGTAAGACCGACTTTACTCTTATACATATATATATTATTAACTTATAATATTATAAAGTATAAGGGTTGAATTTTAACTTTTAAAATTCTAAGGGCTAACTTGGAATTAAAGTATTCATATGAGAAAACTTTACAAATTCCAAAACTTGAGGGCAAGTTTTGAAACTATTCAAAACTAATTAATTCCATAACTTATGTATTTAAAGTAGTTTTAATCCAAAAACTCTTCAAGTTCCATAACTTGTGGACAAATTATGGAAGACTTTAAACTAATAAAGAATTAACTTTTCTTTATTTTATAACTTATGGAATTAATTAAGGTTACATTATTATTTTTTTTTATTTAATGAAGAGACTCTTGGTCCTCCATAACTTGAGGACAAATTATGGAGTCATAACTCCAATTAATTAGAACTAGACTCTTCATTTTTGTAACCTTTGCCAACTTTTATGAGTTTTATGAAACTTAAATGTGACTTTTCATATAACTTGAGGACAAGTTAAAAAAACACATTTTAGAATCAACTCTTAGATTAATTTGGATTGAAAACAACTATTTCATTCAACTTTTCTATTAATCTAAGAAACTCATAAGAACAAGATAATTCAAATCAAACTTTTTCATGTAATTAGTCTAACCTTTAAACTAATACAAAACATGAATCTATTGACAAGTATCTTTGAAATTGGATTAGCATGAACATTACCACAACAAAAACAAGTTTATAAGTTCAAAAACAACTTAGGGTAATGTTCCTAGGCCATTTCTAGCCAAAAAACTCGAAAATATGCTGTCTGGGGTCCAACTCGTCGAGTGCATGAACACAACTCGGCGAGTTGGATGCATTTTGCCTTGGACTCGTCGAGTCCCTTCATGGACTCGGCGAGTCTTCTGGGCTGACAGCATCAAAACTCGATTTTTCAGCTTCTATTGCAGGTATAACAAGAAAACAAGCCTAGGCTCTGATACCACTGTTGGGTTATGAGCATTCTAACACTCCTAAGTGTACATGCAACCCTAAATACCTTGGATCTATGTTTTCTCTATTATACATGCAAATATCAACTTTCCAAGGTATTGTTCTATTCTAGCATACTAAACGTTGAATAACACAAGTTAGAATAACATACCTTTTGTTAGTGCTTGTCTTCATGAAGCTTGAGTGTCTAGTGCCCCAAGTGTGACACCTCAAATGGTTCACACAACACCAAATACACTTGGAATAACTTGAGAGAATTCTACACTTCATGAAATCGGCTAGCCCTTTTGTTACTCTCACTCGTGGCCGATTTTGTCAAGAATAATATCTTTATATAGTGTTACAATTAGGGCAAACCCTAATTGTCATGACTTTCCATTTCCTTGGATCCATGGGTTCAAATACACCATGGAGCATCCATGGAGCATCATATGGGTTTTGGCCCAACTAGATAATCCATGGAGCATTAGCCCACTATATAAGTATGGATGATTTGTACAATCAACCCATATATTTAATTAGTCTTCTTTTGATCACTTAATTAATCCTAGATTAATTCTTGATCAATACTAATTAAATAATCTTATTATTCTTATTATTAATATATTAGAACTTATAATATATTAATAACCATAAGTGTCTTATTTCTCTCATTATAGTCTATCCAAGTGCATGATGCCATGCAACCCAAATGGACCATGCCGGGTCGGGTCAAGTCTTACCAATTATAGTTATGGACTTAGAGATTAATCCAACAGTTTTCCCGAATGAATTACCTGATGGTTTGCCACCTTTACATGACATCCAACATCATATTGATTTACAACCAGGAGCTCAGTTGCCTAATAGGCCACATTACAGAATGAGTCCCGGAGAGCATGAGGAGTTGCGACGATAGGTGGAGGACTTGATTTCAAAAGGTCATGTTCGGGAGAGCATGAGCCCGTGTGCTGTTCCTACTTTGTTGACTCCCAAAAAGGATGGTACTTGGCATATGTATGTTGATAGCCGTGCCATCAATAAGATCACGGTGAGGTACATATTTCCAATTCCTCGACTTGATGACCTACTTGACCAGATTAGCGGTGCCTCTATCTTTACAAAACTGGACTTGAAGAGCGGGTACTATCAGATTTGACTTAGGCCTGGGGATGAGTGGAAGACTGCCTTCAAGACTCGTGAAGGATTGTATGAGTGGTTGGTGATGCCTTTTGGTTTATCAAACACTCCTAGTACATTTATGCGTGTGATGAACCAGTTGTTCAGGCCCTTTATTGGTAAATTTGTAGTCATTTATTTTGATGACATACTTATTTACAGTGCTACTTTTGGTGAGCATGTCAACCATGTGAGACAGGTTTTGACTGTACTTCGACGAGATAGTTTGTATGCAGCTATGAAGAAATGTGTGTTTATGGTTCCTAAAGTTTTGTTCTTAGGGTACGTTGTGTCTGGGGATGGAATACAGGTGGGCGAGTCTAAAGTAGCAGCTATCAGACAATGGCCAACTCCAACTACCATCACTGAAGTTCGAAGCTTTCATGGCCTTGCTTAATTCTATAGGAGGTTTATTCCAAACCTTAGTATTATTATGGCACCGGTGACTGATTGTATGAAAGGGAAGACCTTTACTTGGACCGAAGCAACATAATCAGCTTTCCAATTAGTAAAAGAGAAGCTTACTACATCACCAATTCTTGTATTGCCATACTTTTCTCAAGTGTTTGAATTACACACAAATTCTTCCAAGGTTGGGATTGGAGCAGTTCTAAGTCAAGGAGGACGATCGGTTGCCTATTTTAGTGAGAAGTTGACGGGGCCAAAGCTGTGTTATAGCACTTATGATGTTGAGTTCTATGCAGTGGTCCAAGCTGTAAAGCATTGACGCCATTATCTATTTCATAAGGAATTTGTTTTGTTCACAGATCATGATTCATTAAGACATATTCACAGTCAAGATAAGGTGTCACACAAACATGGGAGGTGGATGTCGTTCTTGGAAAAATTCACTTTTGTGGTGAAACACAAGTCTGGAATGTCAAATCGGGTAGCTGATGCATTGAGTTGGAGGAGTAATTTGCGAGTTTCCATGAGGGTTGGTGTGTAGGGGATGGATGTCCTCATGGAGCAGCTAACGGTTGATCCTTATTTTTCTGTTGTTCTGCAGGGTATACAATCTGGATAGATGTCTGATTTTCTACTGCATGAAGGTTTTCTTTTTCAAAGGCAATCAATTGTGCATCCCTGATTCTAGTCTTCGCCTTCAAATCATTTGGGAGCTGCATGGTGAAGGGCATGTCGGCCGAGATCGCACTTTACAGTTGGTACGGTTATCTTATTTTTGGCCTACAATGCGCAAGAAGGTGGATAAATATGTTAAACAGTGTCGAATCTATCAGGTGTCAAAGGGCACATCTACCGATGCAGGACTCTATATGCCTTTGCCTGTTACATCACAACCGTGGGTAAACATCAGCATGGATTTTGTGTTGGGTTTACCATGTTCTCAACGGGGAAATGATTCAATATTTGTGGTTGTTGATCGTTTTTCTAAGATGGTGCACTTTATTCCTTGCAAAAAGACAACGGATGTAGTTAATGTGGCCCAGTTATTCTTTCGAGACGTCTACCGTTTGCATGGATTGCCGTCTTCTATTGTTTCAGATCGAGACACTAGGTTTTTGAGTCATTTTTTGCGCAGCCTATGGAAAATGTTGAACACTCAGCTCAATTTTAGTAGTGCATATCATCCTCAAACGGATGGCCAAACAGAGGTTGTCAATCGATCCCTTGGTAATATTTTGCGGTGTTTAGTGGGTGATCATGTGAAGACCTGGGATCAGAAGCTTTGTCAAGCTGAGTTTGCTTATAATCATGCTATCAACCAAAGTACTGGATATAGTCCATTCTAGGTGGTCTATTCTGTTCAGCCACGGGGACCACTTGATTTGATGTCACTGCCTGTTTCTAGGGTTGTTCCAAAGAAAGTGCAGGATTTTGTTGGAGGACTGCATGATGTTCATAAGGCTGTTCATGACAACTTGGTCTGAGCTAACTCCAAGTACAAGCAAGATGCAGATAAAAAACCCAAACAAGTTCATTTTGAAGTAGGTGACTTTGTTTGGGCTGTTTTGACTAAAGATCTTTTTTCGGTTGGTGAGTACAACAAGCTGTCAGCTAAGATGTAACACCGTAAATTTCAAGACAAAATTTTCATTTAAAATAATCATTTTATTCTTAGAAACACTTGTTTAAAATCTCATTCATAGTCGATTTACAAAACATGACTCCATTTTCACTTGCATAGAAAACCAGGATCCTCCAAAAATATGACTCTTTCTCTGGTGTGTACAATCAAGCCGGTGTCGTCCCGTGATACTGAAAGAAACCTGAAAAACATCACACAAAACACTATAAGCACGAAGCTTAGTGAGTTCCCCAAAATACCACACATAACACATATTAGCCACTCGAGACTATAACTCTATGGGTCCGTGCACCCAAACTCTGTGAACCCTCAGGTTCTAACTCTGGGAACCTTCCGGTTCCAACTCTATAAACATGCACAACATAAATCACATAGAAATAATGCAGTACAACACATCACGTACATATAGCATACAAATACTCTGATCACATAACTCTGGTTACCTACTCAAGGTAAAGTATAGTGAGAAGACTCACCTGGCAAGTAGAAAGCAGATATCTCCACACTTGAATCTCGAACTCGCCACCGCCTAACACGTAAGGCAAATACTCTCATGAATATAACTCTTGAGACTATAATAAATCCTCTCATAACACCCTCTTATGGGTAAAAGACTATTTTACCTTTCTCTTGGCCCAAAGGCCACATCGCTGACCAAACCCTAAAAGTCAACGGCCAACCCTTGGTCGAAATCAAAGTCCTCAGTCTAAGTCAACCCCCGACTGACCCTACTCGCCGAGTCAACCCTGTGACTCGTCGAGTTCCCATAATTAGAACTTCACTCAATCTGCGACCTAACTCGCCGAGTCACCCCGAGACTCGCCGAGTCCAACAACTCTGAGTCCACTCGCACACGACTCACCGAGTCATCCCTCGACTCACCGATTCTCGACTCAACTAGAGAATATTTGGGACTCTTCGACAAGACTCGCCGAGTCCAAATGGACTCGTCGAGTCCAAGGCTATCTTCAACCTACTCGCCGAGTTGTTCTTCCAACTCGTTGAGTTCCAGGCCATCTTCAAGCAACTCGTCGAGTCGACCCATGTGACTCGCCGAGTACCACCGTTCTGAATCCATTCAGAAGCACTCCAGGCCATGCAATTGATCCAAAACATAGATCTAGCCTCCTACAACCCATCCATCACGTAAAGTGGCAAACTTTACGTGAATCCAAAGAGATCTAAGCCGTTTGCACATTGGGGCTAGGGTTTGGGACATGTAAGCTTCACTAAACACTCCAACACAGGGACTTTCATGCTCTCTGATTCTTCTCCCTTCCAAATCTGAGGTAGCAACCTCAGATCTAACCTCTAGACTTCCCATTTCATCCATAGACAATTTCTCACAAACCCCAAAATGAAGAAACAACATAACAACAGGTCAATAACGAGATATTACCTCTAAGTGATGCCCCAACTGCAATGAAATTCGAATCGAAGCAAATCCCCTTGCTCCAAGCCTTCAATCTTCCCAAAATTCCTTCAACCATTACTTCTCCAAGCTCCAATCCACTCAACAATGGTGCTTCTTCGTGATTTAGGGTTTTCTGGGGCTCAAGGGGTGATAAAGAGGCTGGGAGGAAAACATAGTGATCTTTATATAAGGCTCAACCCCGAGAATTAGGGTTTTCTCCACTCAGCGCCTACTCGCCGAGTCCATTATACTGACTCGCCGAGTTGGCCACTTAACACGCAACCAGGTCGCGACTCTTCTCGCCGAGTCCGCACATGGACTCGCCGAGTCACTCTTTCCCAATTTACTCTTTTAGCCCTTCAACTCTACTCTTGATATTTCGGGATGTTACAATTCTCCCCCACTTAAATTAGGCTTCGACCTCGAAGCCTACAGCAACTTAACTCCAGAAGTACTCCCACAACGTGCCACCTGGCCTTAATCGGACCAGATCTCACAAGGCATACCCATCGAAACTCGAACACACTTTTCCTTTCCTTACGGTGTCCTGACCACTGTCTCGAACCGGGCACCGGATGTACCCTCTGATAACCACACTCAACGATCCGAGAATTACCCATGAAACATCACTGAACCAAATCTCAACAATCACTCAACCCATAAGGGTTAGAAGCCATGAACCATCGGATCCCCGATCCGAATTCCATTCTATCCAATCCGTGACGACAGAAAGGCCCACTCTTCAATCCCAGAGCAACTCTCATGAGTCCTCTTCTTGCAATCAAGCACCCAAGCCGCACCAACCTTCGCACTCTCGGGTTAGGAGAACCCGTCGCACTGATGACATCTCTAACATTCCCAGGAGACACCACCACTACGCACACGACCCTTGATCATAATCAAGCTGGGAGTCCCAGACTCCATCCCTACATCCATCCTGACTCTTGGCTCTACACCCGCAGAATCCCTTCCGCATCCTCAGCAGACATCCCATCATGATGTCATTCCATACCACTGTCACAGACACAATGTTCGACCATCAGACTCCAAATCATCCATTCTCACTACAACTTCCACTTTCGCGAATCGACACTTTCCTCAGCAAATGATGGTCCGACACTTCCTCCCATACAACAGCACAAAGGGTGGCATACCAATGCACTAATGATGGCTGTTGAAATAGGATAACTCAACCAAGGATAAATACGTGCCGCAACACCCTCCGAAATCTAATACACATGCCCGAAGCATGTCTTTGAGCGTCTGAATCGTTCACTCCCTCTGAGGCGTCCTCCGACATCATCAGGATAAGCTCTAGCTCATCACATATCCCTCTTCGAGACTGGGCACCAGGTCAGCTTTTGACTCCACAACTGAGCCTCCAAATGTCACCCAAATCATGATCCAAATATCCCACTAACTTCCTCCCCGTGACCACTATCCCGGCCCCGTGACACGCAAGTCACGAAATTCTCTTTTCCTTATGCAAGAAAGTACAATCCAACCGAGGATCATCTCCACTCTGATCTCTGGTTTCTGTTGCGCATATCCCTTGCCATCTCACCACATTCCCCGACAGAGACGGGGACCCTAGTCTCGCCCCCGGTCCAACATCCAGGCTCCAAAAACTCAATACTAGGGCTACTCAAGCCCAAAACTCTTCCACATCATACACTGATCGGAGAACATTCCATCATCACACTCTCTTGCCATCTAGTGAGCACTACGGCTCCCCGCGGTATCACAGCACCCTCTGACTAGTGAGTACTACGGCTCCCCGCAGTATCACAACACCCTCTGACTAGTGAGTACTACGGCTCTCCGCAGTATCAGAACACCCTCTGACTAGTGAGTACTACGGCTCCTCGCAGTATCACAACACCCTCTGACTAGTGAGTACTATGGCTCCCTGCAGTATCACAACACCCTCTGACTCCACTAGTTCGTGCTCCACAGACTATCATAGGCGGCTACCCATACTCGAAGGCTCTCACTAGATCCATAGATACCTGATATACCACAAGTCGTCTCAACTCAAGATTCACGAATAACTTTGAAATAAGGATATCAATACCCGGATACCTCGGAACACCCCCACCGAACATCACAAGATCCTGCCACAACCACAGATCTCCTGCTCCAAGCACCATATAGATGCAATAATACATTCCCCTTGAACCCCATAACTAGATCTTCATTTTTCCTAAGTTGCAGCTTCGGTGTATTCAATTTCTCAATTGCAATACGAAGAAACGCTAACGCTACGAAATACGCTGATAATTCTCCGAAACCCTTTTTCCCGCCGCTCAAAATCCAAACAAGGATACGCATACCGACCCGGGAGTTAGCTGCCCAAACATTCTTTATCTACTTGCCCCAACACTGACCAATACCAGATTCCTGACTAATAAACACCTATCGTGGAGACATTCATCCTTCTCAAACAAGTACTTCCCGTATTAACTCACTCTGACCCCTTTCCTCGATCACCGACATCTCTGGTCTCATGATTTCTTACCTCATATCTCTATACTCCACTTATAACTGCTCTTGAAAATTCTCTGCCTTCTTACATACGGCACCCGGTTCTCCCCCACTTAGGGATCGAACCATCACCAAATAGCATGCAACTAACCCATAACTATATTCTCCAGCAAAATCGCACCTGCCCCTGGAAAGTGCTACACAACTCCTGATAATCCCCCCTTAAGGAAATGAATCGACCTCATATACTCTGTACCTCTGATGAACTCCTCAAGAACTTCTCGTCACGTCTGCCTCTAGTCGTTCCAAATCTCATACCAATTTAGTACCAAACAACTCAACTGCTCGATAACATCCCTGGCTCATAGACTGAACCATAAAATCATCGTACCCCTCACCTCAACTCATTAACCAACGCTCCAACACCGGGATCATCCCAAGAACAGGAACCCACTCCAAAATTCAACACCCCATGGATAGAAAACTCTCGGCACCGCTGAACTCGACTGAACTCCCCGCTGATACCACTACCGTGCACCCGACTAAACTCAATTAGGTATAGCGTGGCCCTCGACTATCTTAGTCCCAACTGACTATCTGCTCATGATAGATCACTGCCTCGCGGCACACATGCTACCTAATACTCTGGTGGGAAATCATCATCAATGACGACCTGCAGGGTTTACCCCTAAACCCAAAACTAAAACATCATGCTCCTCATTTTTTTTTCACACGTACATAATTAGTACCTCCCCGATCATAGGAGGTGACATCTCCTTTATCGACTGATTGCCCAACTCAGATCGAAATTCTCCCTTCTCACTGACTCCTTACTAAAATACTCTGAGGGGCTCTCGATCTCCCTCTCAAGGGACGCCTCTTCGAACTTACTCGTGACCGAATAACCGGAGAACCACAAACATCATTCACTACGAACCATGGTACTCATTCCATGACATCTCTTCTCAATATGCCCCGGTGTATGGTACCCTAACCATAACATCACTCCCCAATCCGCTCCGATGTATGGTACCCGGACCATAACATCACTCCTCAATCTGCTCTGATGTATGGTACCCGAACCATAACATCACTCCTCAATCTGCCCTGATGTATGGTACTCGAACCATAACATCACTCCTCGATCCGCTACGATGTATGGTACTCAAACCATAACATCACTCCTCAATCTGTTCTGATGTATGGTACCCGAACCATAACATCACTCCTCAATCTGCCCTGATGTATGGTACCCGAACCATAACATCACTCCTCAATCTGCTCCATAGAACCTTCAGAATACTCCCTGTATCAAGTATGGGTCCTCTGCTTTCAGTAGTACGGGCCCATACTACCTGCCACATCTACCCATACTTTCCACACGGACCATCCCAGAGCTTCTAAATAGCTGTTCAACCTGCTCTTTCACCAATCCCATTGCGCGTGCTCGCTCCCCAACGAAATTCTCTATTCTACAAGCGCACTCATCTGGATAGGGTTACTCCCTAGGCTCTTCCGTTGTCCTCCCACTTCTT
This sequence comes from Lactuca saligna, assembly GCF_052625555.1. Classification (NCBI taxonomy): domain Eukaryota; kingdom Viridiplantae; phylum Streptophyta; class Magnoliopsida; order Asterales; family Asteraceae; genus Lactuca; species Lactuca saligna. The sequence goes on along the minus strand of NC_136418.1, from coordinate 130,290,188 downwards.
TGCTATCAGCTGCTGAAGAGCTCCTAATGATGCCAACCATCTACCTCCTGAATATTGTCATATTCACTTGGTAGCTGACTCCCATCATCGAGAGTTCCACAAAGCACAAAGCAAGCAGCATTCGAGCATCAAAGAATACATAGGACTCCCTCTCTGTGATAACTCCACCTTCTCGGCTCATCCTCGAAAGTACCACCGAACTCTGTAACTCTACCCCTCATGGGTTCTAACTGGATACTCTCACTCATCACATACTCAAAAGCATAACACCTATAACAACGAGTCCTAGGCTAAGGCATCACAAATCATGCCACTCTAGTCCTAACATATGAAATACCTAGCCTGTCTCTAGCATGCAATAATATCTCATAAAGTGCATCATGCATATCTCATAACACAAAAATAAGGGTATTTTGGGAAATCACCGTTCGGGCTCTGGCTGATTGTACACACTGCTCCTTCTTGCTTTCTCTTTGAACTTTTATTCATTTTTAAAAAATTATTTCCTTAAAACTTTTCTTACTTCCTCAGTTTGAGTCCAGATTTACCCGAAGGCGCACCCGAATCCCTCAAACCAAGGCTCTGATACCAACTTGTAACACCGTAAATTTCAAGACAAAATTTTCATTTAAAATAATCATTTTATTCTTAGAAACACTTGTTTAAAATCTCATTCATAGTCGATTTACAAAACATGACTCCATTTTCACTTGCATAGAAAACCAGGATCCTCCAAAAATATGACTCTTTCTCTGGTGTGTACAATCAAGCCGGTGTCGTCCCGTGATACTGAAAGAAACCTGAAAAACATCACACAAAACACTGTAAGCACGAAGCTTAGTGAGTTCCCCAAAATACCACACATAACACATATTAGCCAATCGAGGCTATAACTCTATGGGTCCGTGCACCCAAACTCTGTGAACCCTCAGGTTCTAACTTTGGGAACCTTCCGGTTCCAACTCTATAAACATGCACAGCATAAATCACATAGAAATAATGCAGTACAACACATCACGTACATATAGCATACAAATACTCTGATCACATAACTCTGGTTACCTACTCAAGGTAAAGTATAGTGAGAAGACTCACCTGGCAAGCAGAAAGCAGATATCCCCACACTTGAATCTCGAACTCGCCACCGCCTAACACGTAAGGCAAATACTCTCATGAATATAACTCTCGAGACTAGAATAAATCCTCTCATAACACCCTTTTATGGGTAAAAGACTATTTTACCTTTCTCTTGGCCCAAAGGCCACATCGCTGACCAAACCCTAAAAGTCAACGGCCAACCCTTGGTCGAAATCAAAGTCCTCGGTCTAAGTCAACCCCCGACTGACCCTACTCGCCGAGTCAACCCTGTGACTCGTCGAGTTCCCATAATCAGAACTTCACTCAATCTGCGACCTAACTCGCCGAGTCACCCCGAGACTCGTCGAGTCCAACAACTCTGAGTCCACTCGCACACGACTCACCGAGTCATCCCTCGACTCACCGATTCTCGACTCAACCAGAGAATATTTGGGACTCTTCAACAAGACTCGCCGAGTCCAAATGGACTCGTCGAGTCCAAGGCTATCTTCAACCTACTCGCCGAGTTGTTCTTCCAACTCGTCGAGTTCCAGGCCATCTTCAAGCAACTCGTCGAGTCGACCCATGTGACTCGCCGAGTACCACCGTTCTGAATCCATTCAGAAGCACTCCAGGCCATGCAATTGATCCAAAACATAGATCTAGCCTCCTACAACCCATCCATCACGTAAAGTGGTAAACTTTACGTGAATCCAAAGAGATCTAAGCCGTTTGCACATTGGGGCTAGGGTTTGGGACATGTAAGCTTCACTAAACACTCCAACACAGGGACTTTCATGCTTTCTGATTCTTCTCCCTTCCAGATCTGAGGTAGCAACCTCAGATCTAACCTCTAGACTTCCCATTTCATCCATAGACAATTTCTCACAAACCCCAAAATGAAGAAACAACATAACAACAGGTCAATAACGAGATATTACCTCTAAGTGATGCCCCAACTGTAATGAAATTCGAATCCAAGCAAATCCCCTTGCTCCAAGCCTTCAATCTTCCCAAAATTCCTTCAACCATTACTTCTCCAAGCTCCAATCCACTCAACAATGGTGTTTCTCCGTGATTTAGGGGTTTATGGGGCTCAAGGGGTGATAAAGAGGCTGGGAGGAAAACATAGTGATCTTTATATAAGGCTCAACCCCGAGAATTAGGGTTTTCTCCACTCAGCGCCTACTCGCCGAGTCGGCCACTTAACATGCGACCAGGTCGCGACTCTACTCGCCGAGTCCGTACATGGACTCGCCGAGTCACTCTTTCCCAATTTACTCTTTTAGCCCTTCAACTCTACTCTTGATATTTCGGGATGTTACATAAGAAGATTGGACCAGTGGAGATTGTGGAGAAGATTAATTTCAATGCCTAGCATCTACAGTTGCCAAGCCACATTCATTGTTCCGATGTTTTCAATGTAAAGCATTTGCTTCCTTATTATGGGGATTCTTCTGATGATGACCATGGTGCACATTCGAGGTCGAATTTTGTCTACCCAGGAGGGGATGATGCGGGTCCTAGTGTGGAGGATCGGGCCCTTGCGTTCCTAGAGGCCCACGATCGTGTGATTAAAGGGGCTTCACGGAAATGGTCATAACTTTGGCAACAAATCTCTGTTTTGGGCCTACGACAAGTCAAATCGAAGTTTGGAGCAAGGAGCACGTCTAGATAAGTGCCCAAAGGGGACTTACCCATTTTTGAGTCCAGAAATCGCCTTCTAAATGGAGTTATGAACAATTTTGTTATTTTTCCTTAATTTTTAGGTTTTGTTTTTGGGTTTGTATTTGGCCCATGGACTTTTAGGGTTTCATTTTAATTTCTGCTTCTTATTTAACTGTTTTTGATGTAATTTGGATGGTCGATCATCAATTTTATGAACTTTCGATTTTCTCCCAAATTCTGTGTGTGTTAACCCATATTTTGAAGCCAATCCCACGGTATTCGTAGAATCAACGTGGTTTTGAAGAGATTGTCCTGGTTATTCTTTTAGAATCAACAGGTTCATTCTTGGTTATCTTTGTGTTGTTTTTTTTGCGCTACATCACCTTCATCAACACCAAATTCAACCATCACCGTCTGTAACGCCCGTAGATCCGGGCTAGTCAATTTAGAGACGATGGGCGTCAAAAATGGATTTTTGATGAAATATTATTTAGAATGAATAATCTTAACTAAGTTATAGTACATGTTACAAGGTTTCCGTGTATATAAAGAATGCTGAAATCCGAGTTATAACGAAGAAGTTATAACCTGTCGAAGTTTTGCGATAGAACCAGCACGACATACGTAAATAGTGAATTTACGTTAGAGCGATATTTAGCCTTAGAGATCTAAATGAAAGTCGTAGAGTTCGTTAAACCGTGAGCGTGCATAAAAAGAACGTCCAAATCTGACTTCGTATGATGAAGTTATGATTTTTCTAAGTTTCAGCTTAGTAGTATGCAGTCCGAATATTCGATTTGAGATCGAGTGGTTTTTAGCCGAAACAATCTAAACGAGAATAAAAAATCTTGTCAATTGTAGTGATATGATAAAAAGATAGGCAAAAACGGACGTCGGATGAAGAAGTTATGAATTTATAACAGAGTTTTCCTGTCTCGGCCTACTAAAAATAATATAATAAAAATAAAGTCAAAATTAGCCAACGGAGTCTAAATGAAAGTTGTAGAGCATAATCTCACCTACGCGTAGATATAAAGAATGTCAAAAACGGAGCTCGTATGCAAAAGTTATGAATTTTTGAAGATTGTGGCACGCATACCAAAGCTTATCCGAAGATTACGCCAAGCGTACTCTATGTACGCCCAACGTACTCCAAAATTACGTCCAGCGTAATCCCAGACCCTACAGCCTATAAATAGAAATCGAGATCAACCATTTACTCTTTTTCAAACTCTTTCTTCTCCTTAGTTTTTGCCTTGATTTGTGTGCCAATCATATCCCAAAGCCCCGGTATCATTCTCGAGCCCCGAAGCAAGATCCGAAGCCCCGAGGATCCCGAAGAGCGTTATTCCCGAGCTGAAGCTCTGCCCGCAAGGAGCCCGGTTTTGGTGAAGATCCTCAAGATCTACCCAAGAATACTACTTCTACAAGTCGTAGTGTTGTCCGATCATCTTCTAATCAAGTGAGGGTATAGTTACTTTCTTCTAACACATAAGTATGAAGTATTTGCTATGAAATACGCGCTATGTGTTTGTATATTGTTGTTTATTTGAGATGTTGGTGGAATGGATGTTTTATATAGTTTTTAAATGAGTTAAATTGTATATGTATTATATATCTACAAATATGTTGAGTAGAACATGGGTAGATGAGATAGTTGGTGTGTGATAAAAGGATGAGTTGGATAATGAGCTCAAGAGGTTAGTTTTAGATCCGTGAGTAGATTAGATCAAGAGGTTAGTTTTAGATCCATGAGTATGGATTAGATCAAGAGGTTAGTTTTAGATCCGTGAGTACGGATTAGACCAAGAGGTTAGTTTTAGATCCGGGAGTATGGATCAGGTAAAGAGATAAACTTGCTATTAGTCTGGGAGTATGGATTAAGACTAAGTTAATTTTCCCTAGTCCGGGAGTATGGATTGGGCACAATTATAGACCCGGGAGTATGGATCAGACATGGATTAAGACTAAGTTAGTTGTTTCTAGTCCGGGAGTATGGATTGGGTACAATTATTGATCCGTGAGTATGGATCAGTGGAAAAGGTTAGTTTTAGATCCGTGAGTATGGATCAGGTGAAAAGGTTATTTTTAGATCCATGAGTATGGATCAGGTGAAAAGGTTAGTTTTAGATCCGTGAGTAGGGATCAGGTAAAGAGGAAAATTTTAGACACAAGAGTTTAGATCGTGTCGTTGTGAGGGTCGATGGGGTGGGATAAGAGTTGCCTTTATATGGTGAAATTGTACAAGTTTGAATGTTCCATATTTATAAATATATGATATAACATTGTGGGATGAAACCCCTATATGCTCACCAGGCTCCCAAGCCTGACCCACTCAGTTTTCTTTGTATCACAGGTATCAATACGAAGACATATTTAACTGAGAGATTAAAGGAGATGTAAATCATTAGTGTAAATAAATGTAAGTTCTGTTTATGCTTATGTGTATGTATCGGAACATGACATCCCGAGATTTTGTTATATAATGAAAATACTTTTCTTTAAGAAATGCTTTGATAAATTCTTATCATATTTTGTTTTGGGGACAAATTCCGCAACAATTTTCTTTAAACGATTACTCTAATTTTAAAAACAAAGCATAAACAAATCGGTCTTTTCTGGCCGTGAAATTGGGGATGTCACACCAACTCATCTGCTCTAAAGGCCCGGAATCCATCCAAGGCTTGCCGGATTTCCAATTCCAAACCATCCCCAACGGCATGCCTGACTCAGATCGAGACGCCACTCAAGACATACTGATGCTTTGTGACATGACCAGAAAGACATGTTTAGTTCCGTTCAAGGAGTTGTTGCAGAAGTTGAACTCGTCGGCCGGAGCCCCAGCAGTCAGTTGCATCGTCGAAGATGGCGTGATGAGCTTTGCGATAAAAGCTGCTAAGGATGTGGGCATTCCGTAGGTTCCGTTTTGGACTGCTTCGGCATGTGCTTTCATGGGTCTTTTGCATTATCGAGAGTTCATCAAAAGAGGAATTGTTCCTTTTAAAGGTTAGCAAATGTGTATTTGTTTCAAACTTTTCGTCTTTTGATAATCGTATCTAAACTGTGTTACTATGTAGATGACAAGTATCTAACAGATGGAGCATTGGAAAAAACAATCGATTGGATCCTGGGGATGAGCAATATTCGTTATAAAGATGTTCCAAGTTTCATTAGAACAACAGATCCCGATGATATCATGTTGGATTTCATGGGGGAGGAGGCTCAAAATAACTTGAATGCTCCAGCGATCATCTTTAACACTTTCGATGCATTAGAGCACAAAGTATTAGAAGCCATTACATCCAAATTCAATTACCCCAACATTTTCACAATTGGCCCTCTTCCTTTACTAGCCAAATACGTTCCAGATGATAGTTTACTGAATTCGAGTTTATGGAAGCCAGATTCCTCATGTTTGCAATGGCTAGACCAGAAGAAAGAAGGATCTGTTATCAATGTCAATTATGGAAGTGTGACTACGATGACTGACAAACATTTGATCGAGTTTGCATGGGGTTTAGAAAATAACAAGCAATCGTTCTTATGGGTGGTTTGACCAGATGTGACGATGGGGGATGAAGAATTCTTGAAGGAGACGAAGGATAGAGGACTCATGGTGAGTTGGTGCGCACAAGAGCAGGTTCTTGCCCATCCATCGATTGGTGCATTTTTAACACATTATGAGTGGAATTCTACGATTGAGAGCATATCGGAAGGTGTTCCGGTGATCTGTTGGCCTTTCTTCTCAGATCAACAAACAAATTGTCGATACTTTTGCATTGAATGAGGGATTGGGATGGAGGTTAATCATGATGTGAAGAGAAATGAGGTTGAAGTTCTTGTTAAGAAGATGCTTCAGGGGGAGAAAGGAAAGGAGATGAGAATAAAGGTGAAGGAGTGGAAAAGGAAAGCAAAAGAAGCGACTGAAACTAGTGGTTCATCGTATAATAACTTCCAACGGTTTATCACTGATGTCATGCTTTCAGGAGAATTTCCTTATGTTTAATTAACAAAATGTGTAACAAATTCGGCAGGCTTGATTTTAAATCTTGTGCTTGTCGAAGAAAATCACTTTTGCTTGTGAATTTTTTTTTATTGTATTGTTTTCGATGTGTAAAAGAAACCACACTAGCATAATTCTTATTTTAAGTGTGCTTCAATCGTACCTTTTGTAATTACTTTTATTTTTTGTAAAAATCATCTTCTAACCATTTTGTGTTAACACTCGCAACACTTTTTATCCGACAACAATTTGTTTTTTTGTAGACTTCGGAGTTCAAATCCTCTACGCGTGTTCTGTTTGGGGCATCACTTAGGCTGTGTTTGGCACGCTACAGTTAGCTGATAAGCTAGCTTATTTTTCGAGCTTTTTTATGTTGTCGTGTTTGATTAATTATAGAAACACATATTCTTACATGTTTTTTTATGTAATTTTATATATTTCAGCTAGCTTTTCAGCTAGTTTTACCAAACATAATTTTTTATCAGCTAGCTTTTCAGCTATCAGCTAACTTTTTATTTACCAGCTAGCTTTTCAGCTAGTCCGCCAAACATAGCCTTAATATCTCTCTTCTAACATCTTCCAACCTAAACCCAAAAAACAAAGTTGAATACAACCAATAAAAAAAAAGGCGCTACATACTATTCTTCCTACATCTCGTTATCGATCGCAAGAAGCAACCTCCTTACCGTCGCACCTCCCACCGACGTTCACTCCTCCCGGCGCAACTCCTAGCGGTCGCCCTCTCCTTCTGGCATCGGCGGTTTTTGGAGTTCGGTAAGTGTTTTTTTTCTTTTTTTTTTGTTGGAGGCAACGATTCTACTTTGGTTTATATTGAGTTTTTCGATTTTTTTTTGTTGGAAAACTTCATCTTTCATGCTTCGTCTTAATTTTTCGATTTTTGGTTGTTGATATCTTTGTTCTTGCTTAATCTTTATGCTAATGTTATCAAATCTTTGATGGTGTTGTTTTTATCTTGATTAATGATAAGTTCTTGCAGCAATGTCTTAAATTTATGCTTAAACGTCACATATTCTGCTGAAATGTCATTAATGGATGTTGAAATGTCATAAAGTATTGTTGAATTGTCATGAATTATTGCTGAAATGTCATGAAATGTTGTTGAAATGTACCAACTTCATTTAATCTGAATATTTCGGGATATAATAGGAGGCTACGACGGGTCTTCGAAAAAACCAAACAACACCTAAGTCTTAACAATGCTATACTTGTATTCTTTTAAAGTGTCAACAACCACCGTTTTTAGAGTAAGTTATAAAAATGGTCCTCGTGGTTAAAATTTTAGTTAAATTAAGTCCATTTGTTTTTCAACTAAAACCTTAATGTCCGAAAAAAAAATTGGTCATCAATGAGGTCTTGGGGTTGAAGTTGTTAATCTTTAACCATTAAAACAACGGATGGAGGCAAAACCTCATAAACTCTATCTTTCGAGTTTAAATAGTCATTAAACTAAATTTTGTATCTTTTAAACCATAAGACCATCTTTAGCGCACGTCAAATACTATTTTCCTTTATTTTTTACTTCATTTATTTCAAACCTTATCCTATTTATTTCAGTACTTTTAGAGAAATGAATAGTAATACCCAAAATATTGATCAGTAACATTATTCATTTCTCCAAAAATATGATTGAAGTTTTGGTTGATGATTTTAATCTTTTTTATACATTTGTAGTTTATTTTTATCTACCGGTTATACTTAAAAATATAATATTTAATAGTTTTAATATCCTGTTATATATTAAATGATATTAATTAATCATAAGTGTAAAGTTTAATATTTATGTATCTAATTCATATAAAAATCAAATACATAACAAAATTTAAAAACACGGTAACATGTTTTATAAAGTGTTTATAATTTAAATATATTTACAAAATACGTAACATATATTATTATAATGAAAAAAGATAATATATATATATATATATATATATATATATATATATATATATATATATATATATATATTAAAAACTAATTAATAGAAAATGTGTTTGACAATTTATATAAGTTACAAGAATGGAATATATTATAAATATATATTTTGGAGTTAAAAATATGATAAAAATAAATTAGAGTTAGAGATGAAACACTATTTATCATATTTTTAAATTTATTCTTAGGCAAAATAAAGATGGGTTGGAGATGGTCTAAAGTAACAAAAGTCATGCAATTTATGTCATTTTGGAATAAATGCATGGTCTCTCGGTAACCAAGTTGATGTGGATGCTGACCAAAGAAATTATCCATCCTCAATGTCCACATAGTGCTAAGATGGCTTCCACGGTGGATTTTTGATTCAAAATAACACATAATAATAATAATAATCTATATTCCAAATGTCTAACACATAATAATAATCTATATTCCAAATGTCTTGTAGGTTGAAAAAAAATTTACTTTACATTTCTTCAATGCTTTCCACTTTTCTAACAAGTCCATGCTTACTAACCTATTTCACACATAACTCTCGTATCTCTTGTCTACAAACTCCATTCATCTTCCTCAAGGTTTTTCTTTCTCATTGATAACCACCATATCCTACCACCAATCACCATCACTAACCACCATCTCCAACCACCACCAAGCACCATCACTTATCACTACCACCAACCCATACACTCATGAACAAAAAACTGAAACCTGTCATTAAAAATCAAAAATCAAATTAATAAAGCTTCGTAGTTGTGCCAATTTTAACTCAACCCATAAATCAAGAACAAAAATCGATTTCATAAGTATTCATCACCATCAGTCTCTCCCTTATCTCTTTATAGATATGAAAATGATGAATAAAAAAGAAATGAAACCCATATTAAAACACGTACAAATTGGCATACCTTCAAGGACACATACAGATGGTACAACTCTGAAATGTTGTACTTTTTGGAGCCAACTTGCCTATTATTGGCTAGGAGAACATTCCAGATGGTACAACCCTAAAATCTGGTTTTATAGGTTTATATGCAAAAAAGGTCTTGATGAATGCCCCCCTCCACATTAAAGAAACATGAGTCAAACTCATTAACATTTCCAACTACCAATATGGATGGAACTAACATATAAGAGTATTCATCAACCTGAGTAGAGTTTCATCAAACATTTGGGTTTTGGTTAATAACTTACAACTACGAATTTTATAACTACATAACAAAAGTCAAGAATATCAATATATTCTTCATAAGATAAAACATTTGAATAAAATTTGAGGTAAGGAAATGAAAAGGCTCAAACAATAACAACATGTAGTCGATGATGATGATCAATTCACTTTCAACTTCAACTTCAACAACGATCCAACTATCTTGCTTCACGGAACGATTTAAAGGCCATGTTTTGTAGAAATTGCTAATCATTCTATCTGTTGAAGATAATTTTGTTGTGATTTGGCTTAGTTTTGATGTTGATTTGTAGAAATTGATAATGTTGGGCCCCGTTTTGATCGACTATGGTGATGAAGATTATTTGGATTGATTCAATGGCTGGTTTTTTCGCGAATTGGAATTTGATAAAGATGGCCACTATTCTTTCCCTGGTGTGGTAAATAAGTGAGGAAGACACACATATTCCTTGATTCCATTTGTCTTTCACACTAGTCTTGGAATTCGAATCAAGGTTTAATTTTTAGGTTGAATGAAGGGGCCGCAGTGTTGTGGTTGGATGAAGTGGTAGAAATAGAGGGAAAATGAATTACAATCCCAATGAAGTTTCCAAACCATTCAAAAAACCTCAATTATGTTTTGTATGTTCAAGAAAACCCAATGAACTTAACATTTTTGTCTAAAAAAGTCCAACAAAGTTTCCCAACCGTTCAAAAATCCCAAATCATGTTCTTCTGTCTCTTCAAAAGGTTAAGTTCGTTGGGTTCGATTTTTTGAACAATAAATCATGATTGATGTTTTTTTAACGGTTTGGAAACTTCGTTATTCTGACAAGTCATTTTTCTAATATGGTAATAAGCCACACCATCTGTTTCTCTTCTTTGACTTCCATAGAATTGAACAAAAGTGTAACTTAGTTGAGCCTTTTTAGACAAAATGTTAAGTTCGTTGGGTTTTATTGAACATGCAAAACATGATTGGGGTTTTTTTTATCAGCTTGGAAACTTCGTTGGGCTCGTAAGTCATTTTCCATAGAAATATAAGTCGTTGGTAGAAAAGGGGAGGAGGGGATCAATCAACTAAAGAGGGTGAATTGAGAGGTGAGAGTAAAGATACCTATATGGGTGTGTTATTAATAATCTCATATATCTTGTCTATGTAGCATTAATAATCTACATCATACAATTAAGTCTCAATTGATGAGGACCTACAAACCGGATATAATACCATTCATTACCTTTTCCTAGAAGGTATATTATTTTTCATTTTTAATCATTTAGAAGTCACAAAATTTTAGTTCAGGGACCATCATGTGTGGAAAACAAACTAGTTTTAATCCTACTTTTTATTAATGAGTTAAGCACACAAAGGCAGTGAACCTGTCTTTTAGTGGTATAGTTGGATAAGTAGGGTATCGAACTCAGGGAACGGAAATTGATCTAATAACTAATTTTAACTAAGCAAATAATAAAATTAAAAGGGGTTTTCTCTAGTTTTACAAGACTAGAAACTTAAGCAAAGCAAATAAAACACTTAACTAACTAACGATTAAAACAAATGACAATTTCACCAAATTTATTAAAGGGTTTCTGTTTAGGTTCAACTAATTCACTCCTATGGTTATTTTCAAGATAAATTAATTATTAGTGGTTACCAACTATAGTGGTTAGGTTCATGTTCATTACTCCTAACCCTTAGACAGTTAATTAATTCAAGCAGTGGCCAATTGTTTAAATTAACTAATTACCTAGTTTAATTATTTGGATTAAATAAGATTTGTAATTGGTTAATCAAGTTGATATTTCAATTAACCTCTTGTTTGTTGGTTCCTCAAACAAACTCACACATTAACTTACCTATTTTCTTATTAATCTTAATTTTATATTCATTACTCTTAAGCATATGATCAAGTGTTCACAATACATATGAGGTTAATAATCAAGAGATGTTCATGCAGCTTAATTACCTTCCAATTAACAAAAAATAGTTGTCATCAATGCGTAAGGTTCTTTAACAAACTTAATTTAATAAAATCACCAAATCATAATCAATCAAAAAGTATATTATAACCATAGGAGCAAATTAGTCTTTCCAAACAGAAACTAAATGAATTTAGCTAATAGTCATGATAAAAACAAACTCAATAACAGTTTTAATTAAGCTAAACATCTTAAATCCTAAAGCTAAGTGGAATGATTAACCTAATAGCCTTGATTCTTCCAAGGATTGAAGATTAGGGTTCCTTAGCTCCTCTAGGGATTTTTTGTCACAGGACCAGCTCTTAAAATTGCAAAAAGTATTTTCCAATCGGATAATGAATTGGTATTTATAATTATCCAAAAATAGGATGTACTCGGCGAGTAGCAGACCCAACTCGCCGAGTAGGTGTGAGTTATCCGTCTCAAATCAGGAGTCTTGACTTATCTTCTGGAATCTTCTCATGTACTCGCCGAGTACGCTCGAGAACTCGCCGAGCAGGTCTTCTTTTGTCCTTCATTCTTCACTCTTTGATCTTCAATTGCTTCCCTTTGTTCCTTTTCACCCCCAAGCATGTCTTGTGGATTGAAAACAAAATTTAAGCTTTATTAAGTACCTTTTGTCCACATTATACACAAAATTAGTTAAAAATGAATAAAAATATATGCTAAATAATTAACTAATTATGCACATATCAAAATACCCCACACTTGACTTTTGCTTGCCCCCAAGTAAAACTAAATTTTAAAACATTAGAATCATATATAACAACTCCAATCTAACCCAGCCATTATGCCAAGTCCGCAACGCATGCATTTGTGTCTAAAATTGTTCTAAATACCCCCATACTCCAAATACTCACAATCCTCATAAACATTCGCCCACTCACCCCGAACTATGCTCATTTTATGCAACCCTCCGAATCCATCCGCAGAAAACCTCTTACCCTCAAGGTATTTTTAGTTGAGCAACTCAAGCATACATAATCTAGATAATTACAATTTATGATACCACTATGGAGCTCTTTTGACTTCTTTACTTCCTTGATAATTTGATCTTTAATCTCTTTGAATTCACCACCTTGTATTGATTATTTTTGGTATCTTCAACTTTTTGAATTTCTTGGAATTTTGATCTTTTGATCTTCACTTTATTTGCTCCAAAATTCTTACAACTTTTGTTGCAATTCTCTTTTTTTTTTTAACATGTATTTCTCACTTTTTTCACTCAAAATCCTACATGCTTAAGCCAGGGCCGGCCCTAGGGGAGTTCAAGATGTTCGACCGAATAGGGCCCCGAAAAAAATAAGGCCCGCAAATCATCCTATTACTAAATAAATATATATTATATATAATGTTTTTCGTTGATTTGTATATAATTCTTGTAGTCCAGTTGGTTATCGGCGCAAATGTTGAATGTTTGTACACCCGTGTTCGATTCTTCCCCCTGACGCGCCCATTAGTTTTTATTTGTTTCTTTTTTCTATGAGTAATTTATAATATATAAATTAAGTAGAGCACCTTAATAACCAATCCTGTTTTAGTTTAGTTGGAGATGGTGCAATGTCTTTTACTAATCCACCTTTGTTCGATTCCAATAATGTCTCATTTTTTTAATATGTTTTGCTACTTTAATATATTTAGGAATTTTTTATATAAATCTAATTTTAATACACATTTTTTTTCGTGTTTGCACAGGGCCTAAAATAACTCCGGATCGGCCCTGGCTTAAGCAGGGGCGCTCAACCTCAACCTTTATTGGCTAACGATAATAATTTTCCTGGATACATTTCAGGTTTAGGCTGCTAAACGTATTGCATCCCTCAGGCTGAGGGGTGTCGTGTTTTTGTCCCATGATTTCACTGGAATAAGGAAGCCACAAATGCACTAGAACGTATATAGGCTCAACTAAACATTTGGGTTTTCATGCAATTATCAACACAATTCTAACATAGAATCCTAATTGTTTTTACCAAAATTTTCTAAATTAATTCCTAAGTAATTTCCTCTTTGGCATGCAACAAAGTAAAATTTTAAAATTAACCTAAATTAAGATTCTAAGTTTTCTAATTTGTGACCAAACCCCCTACCCCACACTTATTTTAATGCAATGCCCTCATTGTATAATAAAAATGCAAATATAGAGAGAATTGGAACAAACTACCCTGGGGTAGCAGTCGATAGGGTTGATTCTCTTCTTTTTAGCTCCATCTTCAATTGAATTTAGACATGGGAACAGCTCATCCATGTCTTGGGTGTCAAACGTCTCTTGTGGTTGACAGCTTCAGAATGTTGTGGAACAGACTTCTTAGAAGATTTCCAGTAAAAACTCTTCATAAAAAGTGGATAAATGCTGCAGTGAAAGTGCTCAAAGCAGCTTGGGGACTTGAAAATTGTACATCTACTCGGCGAGTAATGCCATGTACTCGGCGAGTAGCTCTCAGCCTGGAACCATTCGTGTAATACTCCCATGTACTCGCCGAATAGGTTTTGTGCACTCGGCGAGTAAGCACTGTAATTCCAAAACTAATTCGTTTCTTCTTCCTTTGACCCTGGGTTTTGAAATTTGACACTTTACTGACCCTTCTCTAAGTCCTTCAGCAGCAACACTCTTCACGACTCTCGACTCTAACGGACTCGATCCTAAGGACAAGACTTTGTAAAACTTTTTCTTGAACTTCTCTCATCCCTTACTTGACCCTTAATAATCTAGTATGCTTCCTAATCTTCCATACCTGAAAACAAACCACTAAAAGTGAAAGTAACAATCATACCAACCAAAAATAAAAATTATCCAAGTTTACAAATATCCAAAACAAAACATCATAAAACATAAAAAAACAAAGTCTTCATTCTTCTTCATCTTCCATGTCCTCCCCTCCTGCTCCACTTACTCCTCCACCATCACCTCTCATCATCCTCTCTTCCCAATTCATAATGTACGGGTATCCCGGGCTGGGTCTTGGAGCAATATGCATTTGCTCAAAAAGATACTCGAACGATTGGTTATTATAGTTAACCTCTCGCCCGATATCATCTAGGTAGTGCCGGTACTCTACTTGCTTCCATCCATCATTATCTTCCTCCACCGGAATAACCGGTGGGTCTTCCCGTACCCTTTCGCTTCGTTGCCGAACCCGCCTTCCCGGCTCCTCGGGGATTGTCGGCTCGTCCGCGTGTGGAATGGAAAAAGAGTCACCAAACTTCTCAACGATCCGGGCCCTCCTATATAAAGCAGTGTTGAACGGTGGAGGGTAAATAACCGTGAGTGCCCTCGCCTCGGGTAAGTCTAACACTCCAAATGACCTGGCCAGCCTCGTAACAAACATGCCTCAATTTATTTTGGAGTTGACTTTCTCCTTGACCGCCCCTTCAGCTAAAAACCTGGCAATGCAATAAGGAAGGTTGCAGAAAGCATCTGGAGTAATAATACTCCAGAGATAGAAAATATCAAGGGTTGGGACTTTGTCCCAATCCTTTCGCATGTTAATAGTGTTGGCCACAAGGCGGTGAATCAGGCGATGGATTAGTGAGCGGATATGCCCCTCCTGAGCAGTAGAGGGAATGTACACCTGGTTGGCAATTGTGTTCCACCAGGTAGAAGCCACCACCCCTTCAGGAAGATCCATGTGGCAGTGTTCCAAAAATGCTTCAAAATCTTCATTAAGCATGGTGCTTTGGTCATACACCCCCAGCCTCCAAGAGAACTCTGCCATGCTGCACTGTCGCAGCTCCCCACCAAGAGAAAAAGTAATAACGTTGGGGTTGTAATATTCACTACCATCTCGGAATGAGATGGTAGCAAAGAACTCCCAGCACAGCTCAACATATACCGGTTCCTGGATCTTGAATAACTGCAGCCACCCATCACAGATGATGGTTCTATCCCCCAAATTACACTCCTTGACCAAATAAGGAGTGAGCTCTTCTTCCAAACCCACTTGACCGAACCACTCCCAATCCACAACATTAGGCAAATGAATTTCCTTTTGTTTCAGCGCCTCTAGCTTGTTCTTGGCGCGGGCTTGTGAGGACTTGGATGTTATTTGTCGGAACGAGAGCCACGAGTTTTCACCTTGGCCCCCTCCCTCAAAGATTGTCCCCTTCTGAACATGGTTTCTGCAAAACAACAATAAAGAAGACACAAACAAGCAAAACCCTGCTATTAAAATCAAATAATAAAGCTGCATACTGCCTACTCGCCGAGTCCGTAACACCTACTCGGCAAGTAGGATGAACTGCGAGACATAATCGGTCTCGTTCATATGTAGGGTGCCCAAAACTCCCAATTGCTCACAGGGGTTTGTAGTATTGAGTCAATATACCATGGATCTAACAGAAATTACTCCTAACATTGCCTAATTCATGGCAAAATTAGAGCCCTAGAATTTGAGGGTACCCCCAAAATCCGATTCTAGACAAAATAGGGCCATTCATTGATAAAGATTGAACCTTTGGTGGGTTTACAGTAGAAAAATCTTACCTTTTTCTTGGAGAGATGAGGATTGAGTGGAGATTGAAGAAAAAATCACAAAGGTTGGCTTGAGACTACTCTGCACGGCGAGTGTGGGGAGTGAATGGGTGAAAACCCTTTTTTTTACAGATTATAAACCACCTATGTAAATCGGCTACTCGCCGAGTAGGAGAGACCTACTCGCCAAGTAGAAATCTGAAATTGTGTTTATTGGGTTTAATTAGGCAGGTACTCGCCGAGTATGCATGCCTACTCGGCGAGTATCCCTTGCAGATTGAAAAATTTTTAATGTTGGTGAAAAAATTATACGTTTTCTTATTTTTTTAAACCATCCACCCCACACTCTAGGCATTGCTTGTCCTCAAGCAACTATATTCTTAATAGAAGACGAATGAAAACAATACAAATAGAATTAAAGTAAAGGAAAAGAGAATGCAAACTTGAAGCTCGGGTTGCCTCCCGAGAAGCTCTTCTTTTTAAGGAGTCATTAGCTGGACTCCTCCCCTTCTACGTGGTTGCCCTTCCTTCCAGCAACAACAATTCTTCCATTCCTTCATTCCGGGGAACTCCTTCTTCATATTTCTTGACTCGATGTCCATTAACTTTGAAAGGCGTTACATCTCTTGACAATAGCTCTATAGCACCATGTGGAAATACCTTCTTCACCAGAAAAGGACCATCCCATCTTGACCTTAGTTTCCCCGAGAAAAGCTTTAGCCTTGAATTAAAGAGCAACACTTTTTGGCCTTCATGGAATTCTTTATTTTCTTTAATCCTCCTGTCGTGCCACATCTTAGTCTTCTCTTTATAAAGCAACGAACTCGTGTATGCATCATTTCTAAGCTCTTCAAGGGCATTCATTTACATCAATCGGTTGCTCTTGAGTTGTTCCGTGTTGAAGTTACACATCTTTAAGACCCAAAACGCCTTATGCTCTATCTTCACCGGCAAATGACATTGCTTTCCATACACCAATATATATGGTGTAGTACCATTAGGTGTTTTGAAAGCTGTACGGAAAGCCCAAAGTGCATCATCTAGCTTCTCCGACCATTCCTTGCGATTGCTCCCCACCGATTTCTCCAAAATTCGCTTTAACGCTCGATTCGTCACTTCGTTTTGTCCACTAGTTTGTGGATGGTAGGATGTAGAAAATTTATGGGTTACCCCATATTTCCTTAGCACCTTCTCTAGTTGATCATTAGCAAAATGTGTGCCTCGGTCACTTATAAGTGCTTTCGGGACTCCAAATCGTGAAAATAGTTTCTTCAAAATCGCACCACTACCCGATCGTCATTAGTTGGTAATGCTTGTGCCTCTGCCCATTTGGATACATAACCCACCGCCACCAAGATGTATTTGTTGCCTCTAGACACGGGAAATGGTCCCATGAAGTCGATCCCCCACACATCGAATATCTCGCACACTTGGATACTATGTTGTGGCATTTCATTTCGAGATGAAATGTTTCCCACTCTTTGACAAGCATCACACTCTTTGACAAATTGGGCTACATCTTTAAAAATAGTAGGCCAATAAAACCCAATGTCAAAGATCTTCTTCGCCGTGTAATGTGCTCTGTGATGTCCACCCGTGGGTCCACTATGGCAATGCTCTAATATTTTCTGGCTTTCACTCCCGAACACGCATCTTCGTATGATCCCATCCGCGCAGCTTCGAAAAAAGATATGGTTCATCCCAAAAGTAATATTTTATCTCAGAAAATAATTTCTTCTTTTGTTGACTTGTGAGATCTTTTGGGATGTAGTTGCTAGCTAAGTAATTAGCTATATTGGCAAACCATGGTTCTTCTCTCATGGCCACCATAATATACTCGTCCGGGATGTCATCGCCAACTCTTTCTTCATGCAATTTCGGGTTTTCAAGTCTTGACAAATGATCAGCTGCTACATTCTCCATTCCCTTTTTGTCTCATATCTCTATGTCAAACTCTTGAAGAAGTAGCACCCATCTTATCAATCTTGGCTTGGCATCTTGTTTGGCAAACAAATACTTGATAGCAGAGTGGTCAGTAAAAACGGTAGTTTTTGATAAAAACTAAATATGGACGGAATTTATCAAAAGCATACACCACAACTAATAGTTCTTTTTCCGTGGTGGTGTAATTTTCTTGGGCTGGATTTAGAGTCTTGCTAGCATAGTATATGGGTCGAAAGTGCTTATCAACCCTTTGACCAAGGACAGCTCCTAAAGCATAATCACTATCATCACACATAATTTCAAAGGGTAAGCTCCAATTTGGTGCAACAATGATAGGGGCATTAGTTAATTTTTCCTTTAAAAATTCAAACACATCTAAACACTCTTTAGTAAAATTAAATGGTGCATCTTTTAATAATAATTGTGTCAAAGGTCTAGTTATTTTGGAAAAATCTTTTATGAAACACCGGTAAAAACCCGCGTGTCCTAGAAAACTTCTAATGTCCTTCACATTAGTTGGTGGGGGTAATTTGGCAATGGTGTCAATCTTTTCCCTGTCCACTTCAATTCCCATTTTGGAAACTTTATGGCCCAACACTATACCCTCTTTAACCATAAAGTGACATTTCTCGCAGTTGAGGACCAAATCGGTTTTTTCACACCGAACAAGCATTAAGTCAAGGTTTGTGAGACAATCATGGAAAGAAGATCCAAAAATGGAAAAGTCGTCCATAAATACTTCCATGAATTTTTCCACCATGTCGTGGAATATGGCTGTCATGCACCTTTGAAAAGTCGCGGGTGCACTGCATAGCCCAAAGGGCATGCGCCTACATGCAAAAGTCCCACTTCAGCAAGTGAATGTGGTCTTTTCTTGGTCCATGGGGTCTATGGGTATTTGAAAGTAACCCAAGAATCCATCTAGAAAGCAATAATAGCTATGGCCCGATAACCTTTCTAACATTTGATCAATAAAAGGTAAGGGAAATGGTATTTTCGAGTGGCATCGTTTAACTTTTGATAATCGATGCACACTCACCAACCGATTACCATTCATGTAGGAATTAGCTCATTATTCTCGTTGGTTATGACCGTCATCCCTCCTTTCTTAGGCACCAATTGGACCGGACTCACCCACGGACTATCGGAGATGGAATAGATAATTCCCGCATCTAGGAGTTTGACCACTTCTTTCTTGACTACTTCTTGCATTTTCGGGTTTAGTCTTCTTTGGTGCTGCACAACCGGCTTCACTCCTTCTTCCAGAATAATCTTGTGAGAGCAATAAGATGGGCTTATTCCCTTGATGTTGGTGATGCTCCAAGCTATGGCACACTTCCGTTTCTTCAACACTTGCACGAGCTCCTCCTTTTCAGATTTGGACAGGTCAGAGGCTATAATCACTAGCTTTTGGTTGCCCTCTTCAAGGAAAGCATACTCCAGATGTTCAGGTAGCATTTTCAGCTCAGATTTTTGGTTCTGACTGCTGGACTCGCTAAGTGCAGGCAGGGTACTCGGCAAGTTGGTGGCTGAATTACGAATTCCTCTTTTTCACTGGAGGAACTCAGCGAGTAGATCGTGTTGGATTAGTTTCTAAGTCCATAACTATTTTGGTATGTACTTGACCCGATGGTGCATGGTCCTTTTGGGTTGCCTTCACCAAAGCAACTTGATAGGATGATTTATGGAGAGTAAGGATTAAATATGATTTATTAATGTATTATGAGAATAATATATTAAAGGAGAAATCATATTGTTTAATTAATATTAGTCAATAATTAATTGGTAATTAGTTTTGTGAGTAAAAGAAATTAATTAAACTTAAGGGACTGGAATTGTAATTATAGGATAATTGCAATTTGGGCCATGGATTGCCTTATATTAAGGGATGGACGAATTCTAATGGGAAACCCATAAGGAAATCGTCCATGGGCTTAATTAAAGGAGTCTATGGGTTGCTTAGGGCTTAAGCATCCAAATTAGGGTTTCCTTGTTAGATAACCCTAATAGCCCAACTATATAAAGACCCCTTAAGGCTCAAAAACGTGGCTAATGTTCTTGTAAGGGTTTACACACATTTTTGGCAGCCTCCAACCTCTCTCCTCTTCATCCTCTTGCTTATGGTGTTTGTAAGCCATTAGAGGAGTGACACTTGTGACTCTAAGCATTCTAAAGTCAATACAAGGAGATTTAGGATTGTTATTGCTACATAACAATCAAGGTATGATCTTAAACCTAATTGCATGTTAATATGATTACTTGTATGCTAGAATTAGGGTTTATAGTCTTGGATTCAAAGCATGTACAATAGAGAAACCTAGATCCAAGCATTAGGGTTTGTATGAGCACATAGGATGTCTTATGACCAAAACCCATCAGTGGTATCAGAGCCTAGGATGGTTTCAATTGTATTGATGCATTGTATAACTGGAAAATCGTTTTTTGGGCTTTATGGCTGAGGAACTCGGCGAGTACCCCTCAACTCGGCGAGTACAGCGTAGTACTCGGCGAGTTCGAGCGTCAGATAATGCTTATCTCGGGATTTCTTGCTGTTTTTGCATTTGGATAGTTACCTTATCATGTTAGATCAATATAAATCCGATTTTATGATATATATGACTATATTCTTGATCTAATTAAAGATAATTATCAATTAACAAGATAATTGTTTCCTTATAAGATAATTGATTAATTATTTTGAGTAAATTGATAATTGTTTTGCAAGAAATCATTAAATAAATTAAATATAGATAATTATGTGATTAAATGTTAATTTAGATTATTTGTTATTTGATCATTGTAGTTATGAAAAGTTTCATATTTTCCCCTTTAGGTTTTATAGTTTAAATTTGAACCCAAAAGTTTTTAAGTTTTGAAATTTAAATAGTTAAAACCCTAATGTTTTGAAATGTTTCAAAACTTGCCATCAAGTTTTGGAATTTAAAAGTTGATTAAAAGTTTAATTAAGAATGTTAAATTCTAAAACCCCAGTAATGTTTTGAAAAGTTCGAATCACACCCTTATGGTTTTATTAATTAATTAAGGAGTATAATTAAAAGAGGTTTAATAAATCCATAAAAGTTTAGGTTAACCATTTTAATTGAATTAAAAGTGTAATTGTTAAAGTTAACCATATAGTATTTTAAAAGGATAAAATACACTCTATACTATATATAACATTAAAAGTCTAACATTATATATGTTTATGAGTAAAAGTCAGTCTTACCGTTAGTAGGCCTCATTCACGAAGCTGGTCTATAAGGGGTGTTTAAGGAAATTGCCTATAAAATGGCGATTGAATGGGTATCCACTCTTACCCACCGCACTCTTGACTAGTGGAGGATCGTTAGCCGAACGGATAGGATAGGACGAAACCTTCCATTATAAGTATAATGAAATACAAAGTAACTAAATGTTTTTCAAATTCCCAATCTTAGTTACCTAGGCAAAAGTGAATTGATGCAATTCCATGAAATTACACTTTGTGCCCTTGCGAAGACGTTAGTGGAGCGTGTGTGGTTTACCGGCATACTAAATGGTTCTAAGAAAAGGTAGCAAAGGGTGACTCAATGTTTGTCATAGTTCGGTGGAGCGTGTGTGGTTTACCGGCACATCGAATAGGTGATTGTAACATGTGAGGGCACCATGTAGTTTGCATGGTTATTCACACCCGCTTTGTGATCCTCGGCATCCCAGTCACAAACTAGAGGGGCATATCGAGATTTAAACATGCCATTGAAATGTTCAATGAATCTCAAAGGATCTAGGAGTTTTCATAGATTTAAAACTTAAATTTCTTTTTCGTTTTTCATGGTGGAAATTAGTGAATCGTCATTCACTTACCTTCAAATGTTCTGCAATTTGGGTTACGGCATCCCTCTCCCGAGTTGTAGGATATTGTGTTGGGTCCTAGCCTTGGAATTTCATTTGGGTGATTTACCAAGGACTCAATCAATCAACTAACTTGAATTCGTTTTTCTCCCGATGTCAAAGTTCGACAACTATGGTCTTCTCAAATCCTGTGGAACAACCATTCCACATGAAGATGATATTCCACGATTCGATCGAGGAACAAGAAATCATGCTTCACTTCCTCCTCCTCCTCCAATTATTCTCCCTAACCCACAAGATTGTAAAATTGAAAGGTTTAATATCACTCAAGCCCTTTTGGCAAGTGAACTTAAAGAGGGCAAGTCGGTGTGTGCACACGTCTTAGGGATGAAATCACACATTGATAGACTAAGAATGATGGGATCTGTTGTCGGTGAAGCGATGACTGTTGATTGGGTTCTTCAGTCACTTCCTAACTCGTATAGTGAGTTCGTAAGAGAGTACTATATGATGCACCACGATGTGACACTTATAGATCTCACCTACATGCTTATTGCTGCTGAATCAACAATGGTTTAGCGCAATAGAAAAAGCAAAGTTGATTGGTGAATCTGCCTTCAAGACCTCTATGGATATAGACAATGGCAATGAAAAGACATGCAATGATCGAAAAGTTTGATCATAAGAGAAAGGCGATGTCTGAAGTAGTTCCATGTGTTGTTCCAAAGGAGTCAATTTGCTTTTATTGCCAAGAGAAGGGGCATTGGAGACGAAGTTGCCCTATCTACCTAAGAGATCTAAAAGATGGGAGAGTCAAAAGTATGACTACGCTTTAGGTAAGAATCCACTATCTAACTCCATTAAGTTCCTATTCATTGATTCTTAATACATGATGTGATAAGATTGCATTTGAATGTTTTGAAGGATCGGTGAAAAGAAAGGAAGCTTGATAAGAGAGCAAGATGAATCTAATCACAAGAGATGGATCTTGATCGCATGGACTTGAAGATTGGATTTTGAGCTTAGATAGTTATGATAGAGTTGTTAGAAATTTTCTTTTTACATAGTTTTCAATAGATTTTGCATTGTAAGGACAAATGTTTTTCCGCTGCTTTTATAAATAAAATAAATTTTGTTTGACTTATTTATTTGTTTACTTCCTTGCAATGAAATCGTTATGAAAATTGATGTTTGCATATTTCTACAACGAATGGATATAATTCTTAGTTATGGAAATGTCAAGAATTTACCAAATAGGGAGGTTTCTCATCGCCCAAGTTTCAATTGGACAGAAACTTGGAATCACGCAACTTGGTTGTACGATAAATGAGAAATTTCATATTTGGAAATTAGACTAATTCATTGACAAAGTGTCAAGTGAAGGACTAGGAAATCGAGTACACAAAGTTGTGTGTTGATCGAGTTTACCATAAGAGTAACAAAGATATTCGTCATGATTTACTAAAGGCTTAGTAAATATGATTACACTTACAAGATTAAGTGTAATTTTGAATTGATTAAAGGGTTTAGATCAATAGCAAAACGAATAAGAAGAATCAAGTAGGCAGAGAGATAAAAGTTTCTCCATTCTAAGAAGAAGGGAGAGTACCTTTTATGCTTTATGATAGGTCTTAATGATTGAGAACCATATCTCAATTGATCCTCTAAGTGAGTCTTGGTACAATTGTATGTCCAAGAAGAGGAATCAAAGATTGAAGAAATGGTCAAATCAAGAAGTCAATCATACTTCGTTCCAAAACAAGTCTTAAAGTCAAGATTGTGACATTGAGTGAATAGTATAACATTCATCAATTGTGGAAAGTTGTGATGTCGTGGATAAGACAGAGACCAACTAAGACCAATTTATGAAGTGTTTTGATAAAAGCTACACTAACTCTTGAATATTTGGTTGTCAACAAATGTTTATTGACAAGAGAATCTTATATGTCAAGGAGTCGGTGGGAGTCTTAATGGTCTTGAAAGGTTTCAAGAACAAATAAAATAAACCTTATCGATCATCACTAGCACACAAGTTGAGGTTTACAACCTATCCTGAAGACATTGTTTTGTTTCTGTGCCAATCCAATCAAGTTAATCATGCATGTGAGTCCTATGAGTTCTCATTTGAATGCATAAAAGGCAAGGACCTTGATCAATGAAAGGTACATTGATAGGAAAAAGGTGAGATGCTCAACTACTTGGAAGACGTGGTGGGCAGCTGTGCTACCATAAGGCAAGAAATCAAGATTAAGAAAGTTCGGTCCATATGAGTCTGAATTTGTTGTAAAATTTGTTTTAACAAATTCACATGGATAGGAACAAATACACCATTTAAATCTAAGTGTCATAAGATTTCCTCCTTCATGAAAATGATTGTGAGAAAATGCTTTCACTAAGAAAGATTTTAAGAAGATAGTGATTGTAAAATTGCATTCTCGAATTTGATCATGGTTACGGCATCCCTTTCCATAATTTGAATTGTGAGGTTTGGCAATTAGTCTTAATTGTTAAGACACACATATGAACTATCTAAGGCAAAGGTGTATAAGTTCAAGAAGCCTTGATAAAAGATTATCAAAGCACTAAGTATTAGAAACATGGACTTAAGAAATTCAATCGGTATTGTTTTTCTGAAAGTTAAGATGTTTATGAATACATGTCGAAGCTAGTGGGAGCATAAGTGTTATGTTTTATAATAATCATCATGATAGTGGGAGCATAAATGTTATGATTGTATGATTATTAAGGCACGTATTGCATAGTTGGCAATATTAATTATAGAAAACAAGAGCCATACTTTGCAAAGTTGTAAGAGTTATAAAGTTGTTTTGCTATAATTAAGGGAGAGAATATTATGCTTCATTTCAAATCTAAAGGATTAGGTTGAGAAATGTTAATAAACTTAGTCAAGGGTACATAGTGTGTTCTTAAAGTTTCGATTATGATTACGACATTCCTCTTCACAATTCGAATTTTGAGAACATAGCAAATAAAACATTGTGCGTCGTGTCTCATACGCTTCGGGTATAGGATCGATTGCAAATGCTTTAATGTTTGACCATTCTAAAATTTTCCAAATGTCTAGTGCATTTAGAGGGAAAAGGGACAAGAATTGGATTTGACTAAAAATAATTAAACAACTATCAAAGGACAATCCAAAGTTCGACGAGGATTGGTCGCTTGTGAGTAGTTGGAAGTATAGTATTGGAAAATATGGAAATGTTTCCATATTGGATGGATAATATCGACATCATTACAAATAGAAAAGATTCTATTATGAATGAGTTGTCATGAGGAAAATATGGAAGCGTGTTCATATTAGGAAGTAAATATTGAAAATCTATGTCTAGATTAGAAACTTTTATGCAAAAGGATGTTCAAAGGAATGTACTTTGAGAGAGAGACATCATATCTAAGGAATTGTCTTGTAACAATCTCCGATAGAGGACTTTGTAATATCATTGGCAATAGTCTTTGAGACTTTGGTGCAGTGACATTACAAAAGGATCGTTGCATAAAGTGTTAGAATCTAGTATATTCTATAAGTAACAAGAATTTGATATTCTTACACTTAAGAAAATGGATTTGGAGTTGTGAAATGAGAATGATTGGAAATGTATTCAATTTGTCTATTTCACAAAAGTAAGAACCATAGGTAAACATTGTGTGCATGCTAGGAGCATGAGACAAGTGTAATGATTCAAGTAAAAAGTTGATTACCCGAAACAACAAATAATGAGTATTCGATATGGTGATAAATAAAACGTGTTTTGTTTATACTCAAAGGGCTGAGGCCATATGGGATTAGTATTATTCTTGTGTTTCACCTTGCATGTTTTTGACTTCCAGAATAATTGAGTTTATTAAGAATAATCGAATTATTCGAACGGGCCACAGTCATTCATATGTTGGAAGTAGATATGAATGAAGACTGTCGTGAATTGGTGTGTGGATTGTCTAAAAAAGTATTAGACATAAGCAAATGTTTGCTGCAACGTTCATGAGTGCTTATGAATATGATTTGAGCATTGGATTAAACCCACGCTCACTTGGATCACTCCATGAATTGTATCTCGAGTGATTAGTGAGACGATAACATCTTATATTCTTGAAACCGAGATGTGTGAGTTGTATCTTGCGAATCGGTTGCACATTGATAATATGTAAACGCACTAGTAACTTGGTGTTATAAAACATATTGTTGTGGGTGATTTGGTTAGTAAGTGCAAGCAAGCATTGTATCAAAGTTTATCCATTCCTTTTATCCAAGGTAGGATAAAAGCGATATCTTTGGGCCCCTCGATGGTTTAGTGATGACATACGTAAATGCTCGGCCGGGCTAGGGCTAATTTGATTTGTTCAATTAGTCTGTCGTCATAAATCGGAAATCGAGATATAGTACAAAGAGAATGATTAGAAATCATACGATATCTAGAATGGAGGAATATATGATCCCTTATCTAAGGACACGCGTATCTGATATGATCAGAGTTGACAGTGGCTTTGGAAAGCTATGATTGCAGATCAGGATCTGAAGTCATACGCAGAATAGTTGTTAGACTTATCCAAGTGGGAGACTGTTGGATTAGTGTCTAAGTCCATAACTATTTTGGTATGTACTTGACCCGATGGTGCATGGTCCTTTTGGGTTGCCTTCACCAAAGCAACTTGATAGGATGATTTATGGAGAGTAAGGATTAAATATGATTTATTAATGTATTATGAGAATAATATATTAAAGGAGAAATCATATTGTTTAATTAATATTAGTCAATAATTAATTGGTAGTTAGTTTTGTGACTAAAAGAAATTAATTAAACTTAAGGGACTGGAATTGTAATTATAGGATAATTGCAATTTGGGCCATGGATTGCCTTATATTAAGGGATGGACGAATTCTAATGGGAAACCCATAAGGAAATCGTCCATGGGCTTAATTAAAGGAGTCTATGGGTTGCTTAGGGCTTAAGCATCCAAATTAGGGTTTCCTTGTTAGATAACCCTAATAGCCCAACTATATAAAGACCCCTTAAGGCTCAAAAACGTGGCTAATGTTCTTGTAAGGGTTTACACACGTTTTTGGCAGCCTCCAACCTCTCTCCTCTTCATCCTCTTGCTTATGGTGTTTGTAAGCCATTAAAGGAGTGACACTTGTGACTCTAAGCATTCTAAAGTCAATACAAGGAGATTTAGGATTGTTATTTCTACATAACAATCAAGGTATGATCTTAAACCTAATTGCATGTTAATATGATTACTTGTATGCTAGAATTAGGGTTTATAGTCTTGGATTCAAAGCATGTACAATAGAGAAACCTAGATCCAAGCATTAGGGTTTGTATGAGCACATAGGATGTCTTATGACCAAAACCCATCAGATCGGCCCTACTCGGCGAGTAGGGCTCTCAGTTTGCTTCATTATTTCTTCATATTCAGCTTCTTCCAGCAACCTTTCGATCTCCATTAAGTCTTTTTCTGCATCAAATTCTTCATCAACAGTTGTGGACTCGCTGGAATCTTCCTCTTCACAATCCTCCAATAGTTCGTCTAGCATGTCGATTGAGAAAGCTGTGTCGTCACTGTTCCTTGAATACTTCATAGCTTGATCAACACCAAAGGTTACAGAATCATCACTTACCTGCAAGGTAAGCTTTGAATCCCGCATATCTACTATAGTACTTGCAGTGTTGAGGAAGGCTCTTCCGAGGATTATTGGTACTTGAGGATTCGCCTACATGTCTAAGATGATAAAGTCAGCGGGAAAGACAAATTTGTCCACCTTGACAAGCAAATCTTTGCATATGCCCCTTGGGAAAGTGACAGTCTTGTTTGCTAAATGGATTGCCATGCGGATTGGTCTTGGTTCCAGGAGATCCAACATCTTGAAGAACGAATATGGCATTAAGTTGACACTTTCTACCGAATCAGCTAAGGCGTGAATTATAGCTAAGTTTCCAAATTGGCAAGGTAGTGTTAAGCTCCCCGGGTCACCTTTCTTCTTTGGTAGCTTATTTAGCATAGCAGCTGAACAGTTTTCATTTAGAACTACCTTCTTCACTTCTTCCATCTTCCTTCTATTAGTGAGAAGTTCCTTGAGGAACTTGGCATGTTTGGGCATTTGGACGACGGCTTCAATGAAGGGTATGTTGATTTGAAGAGTCTTGATATGATCTAAGAACTTCTGGTACTCTTCTTCCTGCTTCTCCTTCTTAGCTCGGGATGGGTATGGCATCGGAGGCTGATATGGCTTTTCAGGGACCTGTTCTGTCGGATTTAGCCTTGTACTCGCCGAGTCCAGGTTTGGTACTCGGTGAGTAGGGCTGTCAGATTGACAGTTTTGATCTTCTTCTTGAGTTTCTGCCTCTTTCCTCTGTGATTCTTTAGGTGCTTCTTTCTGAATAGGGGCCAGAGGGGTAATTATTTTCCCACTTATTGTTGTAACTATATTTATGTGCATGCCTCGTGGGTTATTTTCGGTTTTACTAGGAAGTTCGCCCGGTGCTCTTTGGTTTATTTGTTGAGCAAGTTGCCCCAGCTGCGTTTCTATGTTGTGAATGGATGCTTGCTGGTTTCTAAGGATATTTCTTGTTTCTTGAATGGCAGCATCATGATCACCATGTCTTTTTTCTGAAGCTGCTACAAATTTGGTAAGCATTTCTTCCAAACTTGGTTTCCTTTCTTGTGTCAGCTCTTCCTTTTGGTAAAAACCTCTTCCTTTTTGCTTGTACTTCTCCTCCTTAGCCTTCTTGTACTCTTCATACGGGAGCCACTCTTTCTTTGGTTTTCTCCATTCTTCATCATATCGGTGTCCACTTGAGTAACATACTTGCACCTTTTTGTTGCCATTTTCATCCAGGTCGCAGTCTCTAGTAAGATGCGGTCCATTGCAATTTTCACAACCCACCCGAATATCATAGATTGTTTGATCCATTTTATCCATCCTCTTATCCATGGTTTTCAGCATAGCCACGACCGTGGATAAGTCTTCAGTAGCTGCATATGCGGCTCCCCTAGTAACATCGTTTCTTGGGTTGTGCTATTCTCTAGACTGCTTAGAGAATTGTTCAATTAATTCCTTGATTACTGGGGGTGGCTTTTTGGTAAGCGGTCCTTGTGAGTCAAGTAGTTGTCTAGTGGTGACATTGACTCCATCATAGAAAATGGAGACTTCTTGCTGGCTATTTAGATCATGATGTGGGTAGTTTCTTAGTAAACTCTTGTACCTCTCCTAAGCTTCATATAAGGACTCTCTAGCTTGTTGTTCAAAGTTAGCTATTGCTTTCTTTAGTTTGGCTATCTTGGAAGGTGGGCAAAAGTGGTCAATGAACTCTTCTTTCATCTTGGCCCATGTAGTGACTCATCCGGGGGGAAGTGATTTGATCCAATCTTTTGCAGCACCTTTGAATGTCACAGGAAGCATGCGAAGTATTTGAGTCTCACGAGGAACATTTGGAACATTGAAGTAATCAGCTACATCATTAACTTCATCCAAATGCTTGTAGGCATCTTCGTGATCTTTTCCATAAAAAGGAATTTCTTTGAGTTGGGCAAGTATGTGGCCCTTTAGCCCAAAAGTAGCAGTAGCGGGAATTGCGGGCTGCACAAGTCCCGGGCCGGTGTCATCGCGGATCCTCTTCTTCCATTCTCCCATGGGGATTTCATCAATGTTAGCCATGGTATGAGCTTACTCATCGCCAGAATTGGAGTCGTGTCTGTACGTGGGTTCTTCTTCTTCTTCGGTGTCGTACTCGGTATCTTCCTTGATCGGGTCTTCACTTGCCAAAGATGCGCTGGATGCTCCTAATTTGCTGCTCTTCTTCTTCCCAAAAACAGTCTTCAAGTTGGACAAAGGTGACTTCCTTGGTGTATTCGAGCTTTCCACGTCTTTTCCTTTGTTTCTTCTCAAAGCGGATTCGGGATCTTCAAACGGGGGTACCAGCGGGGTGTTTAATCCTCTGGTCATGAGAGTTTTGAAATAACAAGATAACAACGTAAAAAGAACAAAAAATGTACTAAAAAAACGACAATTAAAGGCTTAAATAAACTTGTACTCACCGAGTAGGTGCGCATGCACTCGGCGAGTAGCAGTGTAAATTTGAAGGAAATCTAAACTTAATATCAAAATGAATTTAGCTCCTAAATCCTAACTACTAATTACTAATATGCAATAAATTAACTTTGTGCCAGTAAACTCACACAAAGGGTCGAAAAAATTAGAAATTATATAAATTATTTATAACCGTTCCCCGGCAACGGCGCCAAAAACTTGATGTATGGAAAACAAACTAGTTTTAATCCTACTTTTTATTAATGAGTTAAGCACACAAAGGCAGTGAACCTATCTTTTAGTGGTATAGTTGGATAACTAGGGTATCGGACTCAGGGAACGGAAATTGATCTAATAACTAATTTTAAATAAGCAAATAATAAAAGTAAAATGGTTTTTCTCTAGTTTTACAAGACTAGAAACTTAAGCAAAGCAAATAAAACACTTAACTAACTAACGATTAAAACAAATGACAATTTCACCAAATTTATTAAAGGGGTTCTGTTTAGGTTCAACTAATTCACTCCTATGGTTATTTTCAAGATAAATTAATTATTATTGGTTACCAACTATAGTGGTTAGGTTCATGCTCATTACTCCTAACCCTTAGACAGTTAATTAATTCAAGCAGTGGCCAATTGTTTAAATTAACTAATTACCTAGTTCAATTATTTGGATTAAATAAGATTTGTAATTGGTTAATCAAGTTGATATTTCAATTAACCTCTTGTTTGTTGGTTCCTCAAACAAGCTCACACATTAACTTACTTATTTTCTTATTAATCTTAATTTCATATTCATTACTCTTAAGCATATGATCAAGTGTTCACAATACATATGAGGTTAATAATCAAGAGATGTTCATGCAGCTTAATTACCTTCCAATTAACAGAAAATAGTTGTTATCAATGCATAAGGTTCTTTAACAAACTTAATTTAATAAAATCACCAAATCATAATCAATCAAAAAGTATATTATAACCATAGGAGCAAATTAGTCTTCCCAAACAGAAACTAAACGAATTTAGCTAATAGTCATGATAAAAACAAACTCAATAACAATTTTAATTAAGCTAAACATCTTAAATCCTAAAGCTAAGTGGAATGATTAACCTAATAGCCTTGATTCTTCCAAGGATTGAAGATTAGGGTTCCTTAGCTCCTCTAGGGATTCTTTGTCGCAGGTCCATCTCTTAAAATTGCAAAAAGTCTTTTCCAATCGGATAATGAATTGGTATTTATAATTATCCAAAAACAGGGTGTACTCAGCGAGTAGCAGACCCAACTCGCCGAGTAGGTGTGAGTTATCCGTCTCAAATCAGGAGTCTTGACTTATCTTCTGGAATCTTCTCATGTACTCGTTGAGTATGCTCGAGAACTCGCCGAGTAGGTCTTCTTTTGTCCTTCATTCTTCACTCTTTGATCTTCAATTGCTTCCCTTTGTTCATTTTCACCCCTAAGCATGTCTTATGAACTGAAAACAAAATTTAAGCTTTATTAAGTACATTTTGTCCACATTATACACAAAATTAGTTAAAAATGAATAAAAGTATATGCTAAATAATTAACTAATTATGCACATATCAGACCATTTAAACACTTAAGTCACATTTTATGGTGTTTTGACAGCAATAACTCTAATAATAATGACTCATTTACATGATCATAAACACATTAATTATAGGGTATGTTAATATGTTTGGCACAAATTGTTAGTAGTAATCGGTAGTTGCAAGGCTGATATTGGTTTCGAAACCAGAAACCGAACTAGACTCGAAAATCCAAAAACAAAATTTATTGATATGGAGGAACCAAAAACAAAACCGAATAACATATTTAGTTTCCAGGCAGTTCAGGTTCAGTTAGATTCGGTTCCAACATATATTTTGCTTACTCCTAAGTGTCTAAAACTGGAATTGCATAAATGAAAACCGAAAATGGGAAGTTCAAGAACCGAAACGATTAACCTATGCGGTTCCAAAACAGTAAAATAGTTGAATGCTTTTGAAATACAAAGATTAAGACTAACGTTAAACTCTACTTGAAATAACCTTTGAATAGTTTTTTTTTTTAATTTCTTACTTATAAATGAAACTGTTTATTTTAAATTCGAGTTTTTTATAAACTATCATAATCGCTCGCACACATTAATTTTTAAAACAAGGAAAAATGATACACATAATCCACGAACTTTTTAGGGTTGACTCATTCAGTCCTTAATATTATTTCTGTGTCTTTTAAGGGAACAAAGTTGGTTGTGTCGGGTCTAAAACATCCTTTTTGAAAAAACGAAGGGGTAACCCGGTTACCCCTTATGACATGACAGCTCACGTACTTTTACAATTTAATAATTAAAACAATTAACTCTCTCTCTCTCTCTCCATACAAATTCATTACCGACAACACAACACAAACGCCACTCCTCTCCTTACCATTACCTCTGCCTTTTAAAACCTTCTTCTCCACCCTCAAGAGGCTTATCTTCTACATAAGTTCAAACATATCAGGGATGAAGACATGTGAATCAATAAACGGCAATGTTAAGGGATTAACAGACATGAAGGTCCTCATCCTTACCGGTTACACAGCACAAGCAAAGCATTAGTGGAGGTGGAGATCCTTATCGTTACCACTGCTCTCCGGTAACTCCTACTTCCATCATCAATGCATCATCTTTCTAATTTTTTTTCCCTCCAGGTAACTCCATTGTCGGTGAACATATAAAAAATCAAGAACCCACAACAATTTTTAATCCATTATTCTTCTGATGCGATTAACAAATCAAGCCTTAATAGAACCGCATCTCACCGACGAAGAGTTGTTTCCCTCCATATGGTTACATCTCTTTCTCTTTATACCGCCACACCCACGATTGATTTGGGTTTTATTCTTCTTAATCATCATATGGCCCTTCAAAATTAACAGGATTTGAACCAGATTTTATCTTTCAAGCTTTCAGCTTAGTTAAATGTGCACACAATTAAAGATCCGAGATGAGTTGTTGTTGCCAGTGGAGGCACTTGTGGAGATGGCGATGAAGGTTGTAGTAAGTTCCTGATGCGCGTGGTAAATAAAAGGTCGACGATGTGTGTAGTTTTCGATTTATTCTCTCTATAATTTCTAGGTTTTTGATTTTGTATGTGGAGATTTGAGTTTGAATTGATGCTTTTTTATCATCTTGCCATTGGAGTCGATGAAAAAAAATCTAGTGAGGGATAAATAAATATGTATTATTTTGAATCTGATGTGCTGAGTGTGTGTTTTTGGTTCACCGGTAGATTAATCAATATATGATCTCTGGGTAAATTATGAACGGTGTATCCACCTAAACGAATCTCTCCATCGAAACAATCTAGATAAATTTCATAACCATAGCTAAATCCGAAGGGTAGGAAACTGTATTTTGCCAATCACCGCTTTCACCTCTCCAAACTCGATTACATGTAACATCCTGTTTATTAAATAAATAAATAGATAAAATTAAGAGTAAATTACATGAATGATCCTTATGGTTTGGGGTAATTTACGCGTTTGGTCCCTAACTAATTTTTTTAACTCGGAAAGTCCATAGTGTTTGTTTTTGTTATGCGTTTGGTCCCTACTATTTATTTTTGTTACGTTCTTAGTCCCTATCTTACCTAAAAAGACTATTATTTAAATAAGGAAAAATGGTGGAATAGGTAAGGTAAGGTGAGAGGAATGAAGTCCGTGGTATGTTTATTTAAATAAATTAAAAAATCAATGGCAAAATAGTCTTTTTAGGTAAGACAGGGACCAAACGTGTAACAAAAACAAATTGTAGGGACCTTTCGAGTTAAAAAAATAAGTTATGAACCAAACGTGCAAATTACCCTAAACCATAGGAACCATTCGTGTAATTTACTCTAAAATTAATGAATGAATATTAGCCCAAAATCCATAATAATTTAGCAAGGTGTTGGCTTCGAGGAGTTAAACATCATAATTTTGGAATTAGGGATTTAAAAGTGTAAGCCAGGATTGTTTTGTAAAGATTTTCAGGTGAGGGGGTGTTTGGTAAATATAGGACCTAAATTTTAAGATTTTGATGGCTAAGGGTCTGAATGGTAATATATGCACTTCAGTTGAAAATAACTTGTAGAGGAGGGACTGCTTGGTAAAATATTGGGCTTGTTATGAAAGGATTTTTAGAGGCTGGGGCTAAAAGGGTAACTTATGGACTTTATTTGAAAGGAAAGGGAGAATGAGGGACTAGATGTGCAGTTATGGAATGAAGTTTAATGGGGTCGGGGTATATAACCCGTCACCCTCCCGGTAACCCTAACCCTAGCATGAAAATTCAGCCGTCACCATCCTTATGCCTCCCTTCACTACCGACGCCGCCACCCTTATCTCGTTCCAGCCGTCATCTCCTCACTTGTGAAGTCTGAGAATAACTGAAGCCAACCGCCAGAGCCACTTCCAACAATGATGTGAGCATTGTTGATGCCACCTCAATGGCCGGATCCATGAGTCATGGATGTTGTCGTCGTCCATCGGTGAAGACGCTAGACCCACGCCACTGCAACCCCTCCTCCTCCCGTTTCTTATTCGATTACAACTACTAGCATCCGTCGTCGCCATCATTCTCTATGGTGGCCTTCTGCTGAGTTCCGGTTGTCGTCATCATCTCGAGGGTAGCTCAGTCGCAGGTGCCTTTCGTGTTATAGCTCTTGTTCGTGTGTTGCTGCTCTACCGTGAAGTGTAGATGGGTGCTCGTTGGATAGAAAAACCCGAGGAAAACCACCATGGTTGCCAACCATGGTGGCTGTCGCTGCTACTGCCACCGTCATACGCCACTAGGTGGGTGGGTGGGTCCATTTTATGAACAAAAGGAGTGTGTGTGTGTGTGTGTGTGTGTGCTTCTGCCACTTGTGTGCATGACATACGTGTGGTGGCTTGGCCGGATTTCACGAGAAAAGCCACCACCACCACCACCGTGAGGTGGTGGCTATCACCTACAACCACCGCTTGCCGCCACAAGGGTGGCTTTGTGTGTGTGTTCATTTGAATATTGTTGTACAATTGTAATTAGTGGCCGAAATAATCAAGGAAATTCATAACCACCACCGTGAGGTGGTGGCCGCCGCCGCGAGCCGTCGTTGACCACCACTACCCGAGGTGGTAGTGGGTGGTGTCTGACTTAATTAACAATTAATTGGCTTAAAAGCTTAACTAATGGACTAATTGGATCACGATTGGGTTAGAAACCCTAATTAGGGTTTAGAAAACCTTAATTTTGTATATGTTAATTTGGAATTGTCGGGACCCGCATGTTTGGACCATTGGATTGGAGTTATAAATTAGTCCCGACCATATTGTATGTTTGAACGAGTAGAGTGATGGACTTAATGGATTAAGTCCTTAATGGGTTAAGTAAGAACACTTAACCCTAATTGTCATTTTATGTGAAAACCCTAATTTTGCTTGGGCCTTGAGTTGGGACTTTCTTTTGGGCTTTGGTGGTTGGGCTATTGATGGGTCATCCAAGAACAAGCATATGGACTAGAATATGTGGATGGGCTTTAGGGTAAGGCCCATGTGAGGGGTTTCGGCCTAATTTGGAAAAATTGGCCATAGATGGGCCATAACTAGGCCTTGATGATTATGAGATGTTGGACCATAGGAATGCCAAATGTTTAGACTGGAATAAATGGTTGGGCCTTAAGGTAAGGCCATGTAGAGGTTTGGGCCCAATTCAGAAAATTAGGCCATATGTTGGGCTTTGGTTCATAGTTTGACTTTTGGGCCTTTGGATTGGGCCTTAGGCTTCAATCAACCTAAGATGGGGTGACTCCAAGCATGGACTTATCACTTATGGTTATGTATTGGAACCCAATTATTAATTGGGTGTTGTTTAGATGTTGACAGTTCGGGAATCTATCATTCAACAGCTAGGGGTTTGTCTGCGGGACTTCAGTAGTGCGAGGTGAGTTACCTTTCAATATAAGTGGGTCGAAGGCACCAATGTTGGCTCACTAGTAGTTGATTATAGTTGAGATGATTGTCTTTGTGATAATTGTCTATTGTGCCACTATCTGATATGCTTTATGTGCTAGTATGCTATGATATTATGTGATAGTGGTAGGACGGTTAGGTTAGACCCCATAGCCGGTTGAAATAAATCGGAGGGTAGGTCGCGCACCCATATATGTTTGACAGTATGTTATGTTATGTTATTATGTGGTAGTGGTAGGGGTGAAATAGTCCTCTATTACTGGTTGAAAGAGACAGAAGAGGTATGTCATCACTCAGATATGTTAGGCGGTATGTGATTTATGTGTATATGCTAGGGTATTATGTGGTAGTGGTAGGGGTGAAATAGTCCTCGATTACCAGTTGAAAGGGACCGAAGAGGTATGCCAACACCCAAATATGCTAGGCAGTTACCGGTTGAAAAAGAACAAAGGGGTAGGCCAACACCTAGATATGCTAGGTGGTTACCAGTTGAAAGAGACCGAAGGGGTAGACCAACATCCAGATATGCTAAGCAGTATGTGTATTGTATGGTATGTGGTATGATGGGGGAACTTACTAAGCTTCGTGCTTACGATTTTCAGTTTTGGTTTCAGGTACTTCTTCTTCAAAAGGAAAGGAGCCGGTAAGATCGCAACACATCACACTATGTTTTCCGCACATGAAATCATTGAGATTATACTCTGATATTGTTTCATTATGACATGTTTTGATTATTGACATACTGGTTTTAATATGGGATAATACAATTGATGTTTTTATACTATCGGTTTTATAATAACTTTATTAAAAATGAAATTTTTAGTCTTGAATTTTGGGATGTTATATTATAGCTTGCTTGAGCAGATGTTAACGATGGCAATTAGATTATTAGAATCACGAAAAAGAAGAGTAAATGAAAATCATGTTTGAATACATTCATAATTGAATTGTGGCAAAAAAAAAAAAAAAAACAAATTTCGGGAACGTTGAAATTGAAAGAGAGAAAACGTTTGACTATGATAGGTCATAAAAGCGGTTTAATTGATGGAGAGAGAGAGAGAGAGAGAGAGAGAGAGAGAGAGAGAGATGGGTGAGGCCCAAGTTTAATCTATCTATTATACAAACCATATTATACAAACCGGCTAAAACAAGTAAAGAATCTAAAAGCACAGGTTGCCCACAACTTAGTTCTTTCATAAAGGCATAAAACAATTTTAATGACTAAAAAAGTAAACCCTAAAAATTTCTTATTTTCCCTTGAAACAAATTACAAAAAAACTTATAAGTGGACTATGGAAGTGATTCTCTTACACAAGTACCTGATCCAAAATGAAACATATTGAACCAGTAACACGTTTCTTAAACGTGGGAAACTTCTCCCGAAAGAAGAGCCTCCTTGATAAACCGATGGAAGTTATTATATGATGAACCACCAATATCATTCGCTTCTTTTGCTTTTGTTTTCCATTCATTAGCCTTTCTTCTCATTTCCTTTCCATTATTTCCGAGAAGCATTTCATTAACAAGAACTTCAACTTCATTTCGCTTCACATCGTGATTAATCTCCATCCCAATCCCCCATTCAATGCAAGAATATCGACAATTTGTTTGCTGGTCTGCGAAGAAAGGCCAACAGATCATCGGAACACCTTCCGATATGCTCTCAGTCGTAGAATTCCACCCACAATGTGTTAAAAACCCACCAATCGATGGGTGGGCCACAACCTGATCTTGTTCGCACCAACTCACCATGAGTCCCCTATCCTTCGTCTCCTTCAATAATTCTTCAGGCAAAATCGCTGAACCCCCCATTGTCACATCTGGTCGAACCACCCATAAGAACGATTGTTTGCTATTTGCTAAACCCCATGCAAACTCACTCAGATTTTGCTCTGTCATAGTAGTCAAACTTCCATAATTGACATAGATAACAGACCTTTTTTTCTTCTGGTCTAGCCATTGCAAACATGAGGAATCTGGCTTCCATAAACTCAAATTCAGTGAGTTTACTGGGCTATCATCTGGAACGTATTTGGCTAGTAAAGGAAGAGGGCCTATTGTGAAAATATTGTGGTAATTGAATTTGGATGCAATGGCTTCTAATACTTTGTGCTCTAATGCATCGAAAGTATTGAAGATGATCGCCGGAGCATTCAAATTATTTTGAGCCTCCTCCCCCAAGAAATCAAACATGATATCATCGGGATCCGTTGTTCTAATGAAACTTGGAATATCTTTATAACGAATATTGCTTATTCCCGGGATCCAATCGATTGGTTTTTCCAATGTTCCATCCGTTAGGTAGTTATCATCTACACAGTTAAGATACTACTATTATCTAAAAAAAAAAAAGTACCGATTATCAAAAGACGAAATTTAAAACATATACACATTTACTAACCTTTAAAAGGAACAATTCCTCTTTTGATGAACTCTCGATATTGCAGATAACCCATGAAAGCACACGCCGAAGCCGTCCAGAACTGAACCTCCGGTATTCCAAAATCCTTAGCAGCTTTTATCGCAAAGGTCATCAAGCCATCTCCGACGACGCAGCTGACTGGTGGGTCTCCGGCCGACGAGTTCAACTTCTGCAACAACTCTTTGAACGGAACCAAACATGTCTTTCTGATCATGTCACAAAGCATGGGTATGTCTTGAGTGGCATCTGGATCTGAAAGAGGCATACAGTCGGGTATGGTCCTGAAGCGGAAATCCGGCAAACCTTCGACGGACTCCGGTTGTTTGGAGCGGATTAGACGGTGGTGGTTGAATTCGGTGTTGACGAAGGTGATGTGGAAGCCATTAAAGTGGAGAAGCTTCGCGAGCTTCATAAAAGGGTTCAGATGGCCTTGTGCTGGGAATGGCACAAGAACTGCATGCGGTTTGTTTCTGCAACGCATTTTGCTTTAGATTGTCGAGTTTGCTAAGGAAGATGCAAACCATTAAATAAATGTTCGGCGGTCCCAATCTTATCTACTTAGAGAATCTATAAAATTTTATGAAATTTATACATTAACTATAATTGTTATTTTTGGGGAAAAAAAATTTAGTACACTGTTGGAAATCTGACAGCAAAATATCAAGCTACACATTCAAAATATGCAAATTGAATTAGGAATTAGAGATACGCACACTTGGAAGAACTTTTGGAAGTTTTTATTTTAATGCTGTTAAGAGTAAAACACGGATTGAAAATTTTATATACTATTACATTGAAAGCTGAAATAAAAGGCTTTAAACTAAGAATTGAAACTGAAAATACTTTACTACCTGATTAACCACATTTAGCTAATAATATGGTAACCACTTTTTCATTTTTAATGCATTAAAAACTGAGTTAAACATGAACCAAATTAGGATTAATTCCAACATTCTCCCCCTTAATCTTGATTTATGTCTTCAGGTCTTCAACACCCAACAAATTCCGCATTTCTACAAATTTGACTCGTGGAAGTGCTTTGGTCAAGATATTTTGCCTTTGTTCTTCCCCGCTTACATGCCCAACACATATGAAACCCTTTTCAACACATTCTCGAATGAAATGATGTCGGGTGTTGATGTGCTTACTTCTTCCATGGAATACCGGATTTTTCATCAGCTCAATTGCGGATTTGTTGTCTACAAGAAGCTTTACACAACTTTCTTTAGAACCTGTCAAATGCTTCAACAAACCTTGTAGCCACAAAGCTTGACAAGCTGTTGAAGTCACCTCCATAAACTCGGCTTCGCAAGAAGACAAAGCTATTGTTCACTGTTTTTGTGAACACCAAGTGATTAGATTTCCTAAAAAATAAAATGTCATCCCAGATGTACTTTTCCCGTCTTCATGATCCCCATTGTGGCTGTTGTCACTGTAGCTGAGTATCTTCCCGTCTCCTCCCTTCCGATACACTAACCCATAGTTGATAGTCCCTTTGATGTATCGCAAAATTTGCTTAACTGCTTTGAGGTGACTTTCTCGTGGTGACTCCATGAATCTACTAACGACACCCACTGAATAACTTAGGTTTGGTCTGGTGTGAGTTAAATAACGCAAACTCCCAATGAGACAACGATAATGTGTAGCATTCACCAGCACTCCTTCATCTTTGGTCAGGTTAAGCTTCAGTTCCATGAGACATTTTGCTAAGTTGCAATCAAACATGCCAGCTATCTGTAATATCTTTTAAGCATACCTCCTTTGGCAAATAGAGATTATGTTCTTGCGTTGTTGAACTTCCATTCCAAGATAGTATGACAATTTCCCAAGATCACTCATGTCGAAAACTTACCGCATTTTCCTTTTAAACACACAAATTCCTTCTTCACTCGAACCTGTTACTATCAAATCATCAACATACACTCTAACAATTAGTACAAATTTTGATTCTTGGCATTTGTAGACAACTTGTTTTTGGGGACACTTTTGAAAACCAACTCCTTGAACATTTTATCAAGCTTGACATTCCAATCTCTTGGTGCTTGACGTAAGCCGTAGAGAGCTTTATTTAGCTTGTACACCATGTGTTTCTTTCCTGCAATCACAAAACCATCAGGTTGAGTTACATACACCTCCTCTTGTAAGTCACCATTCAAGAAGGTCGACTTTACATAGAGGTGGTCCACCTGCCACCCCTCAAAAACAGCCAGAACTAACAGCGAGCATACTGTTTCTATCCGAGCCACCGGTGCAAAAACCTCGCTAAAATCAACGCATTTTCCTATATGTATCCCTTCGCTACAAGCCTCGCTTTGTGTCGTACTACTTTTCCATCAGAATCTCTTTTTAATTTGAAAACCCACTTCCACCCTATGGGTTTTTTACCACGAGGCAGATCAGTCAACATCAAAGTTCGGTTTTTTTTCAATCGACCGATGCTCTATTTTCATTGCGTCTACCCATTCTCGGTTACACGCTGCTTCAAAATAAGTTGTAGGCTCATCTCCAATGAACATCAATTCCTCTTGTTCATCTTCCATTTCTACCGATTGTGTTTCATCATAAATGTCGTATAATGATCGAGACCCTCGAACATGTGTATGATCGTAGGTAGAGTTGTTGATGCTCTGATTACTTCCTGGTGTTTCAATTGATGTGCTTCCTGTGCTCGAAGATAAAATTGATGAGTTACCTAACCTGGTTGTTAGAGTTGATACTGGTGATATCGGGTCACTTGTGTTGTAACGCCCCAAAATTTAAGTCCAAAAATTTCATTTTTAATTAAGTGCTCATAAAACATTTACTAGAAAATATTAAATCAACACGTCATCTGATAAAATCAAGTATCATGTTTCAAACCCACAACATAAGCAAATAACATATCAGAGTACAATCCCAGAAAACAGCGTGTGGAAAGATCAAATGTGTGTGTGATGCCATACTACGCCGCCGACTCCTTCCCCATAGATGAAGAGGTACCTGAAACCAAAAACTGAAACCGTAAGCACAAAGCTTAGTGAGTTCCCCCATCATACCACATACCAAACAATACCATCGGTATCTTTCAACCGGTAATCATAATCAGTATCTTTCAACCGGTAATCATCATTGGTATCTTTCAACCGGTAATCATAATCGGTATCTTTCAACCGGTAATCGTCATCGGTATCTTGCAACCGGTAACTGGGGACTATTCCACCCCTACAACTAGCATACAATAGCAAGATGTAAGCACATAGTCAAGCATATCCAGGTACTGACCTACCCCTTGATCCTAAGGACCACTATCAGGGAAGCTATCCATATCATGTAATATATCATACATACATGACTCATAAACAAATGCATACCAGACCAAGATAAATTATCACAAAGACAATTATCATCTAAGTACTCCTCATTGGTGGGCCGACATTGTGGCCTTAGACCCACCCCTACTGGAAGGTAACTCACCTCGTACAAGTAGCTACTGCTAATCAGTGCGGGAAACCTCCTTCCGCTGCTGCTCTGGAAATCCTCCGGCTACAAACCCCATAAGCACTTAGTTAGAAACGAATCTCTATACTTAGGGTAAAATGACCATTTTACCCTCAACCAAGTCAAGTCAAAGTCAAAGTCAACTTCCAGTTGACTCGACTCGCCGAGTTGGGTCATCAACTCGTTGAGTCCCTCACTCTCTACTCGTACCCATCCGCGACTCTACTCGTCGAGTTGGGCCGACAACTCGACGAGTTCTTCTCCCATTCGAAAGCCACAAGGAAACTCATCCGACCCACCGAGTTGAAGAACAACTCGTCGAGTTCATCATCAACCGAGACTCATTTCCTGCCCTGACTCGTCGAGTTGTATGAACAACTCATCGAGTTCCTCTTCATCCTATGAACATGTTCTGTCCTTGACTCGCCGAGTTGTATGAACAACTCGCCGAGTACCATAAAGATTGCCTTGGACTCGCTAAGTCCGTTTATGCACTCACCGACTACCATGAATTCACAGAACACTTTGCTTAGTCCAGAACGTTGGGTCACTCCCCGAGACTCCTAAAACCCTTCAACACTCAACTGGTCCTTATGACCCTCACTGATATAGGACCAAAACCCTTGGACTCACCGAGTCCAGGAATGGACTCGCCGAGTCTATCACATTCCTTACTAAGAGCTTCAATTTCTGAGGTACAACACTTACCCAAATGATAGATACAGGCCCCTAAACTTGATCTAGCACATAAAGTTACAAACTTTACGTGCATGCATGGGACATTAGCGCTTAAAAGGCTCTAAAATGGTTCTTTTGTTGCATGGGGCCTTCCTTGGTGCAAAAAGCAACCTAGATCTGACTTGTGGTTCATAAAATGACATGATACAGAAGGCCAACCCCCAATCATGTTTGCAAACATGGTTGGCCACCAAAAATGGCTTATAAAAGCCTTAAATCACCTCAAAGAGGGATCTAACAAATGAATGAGCAAGATTCAGACTTTATACCTTCCAAAGACTGCAAATGATGAACCAAACTCGAATCCTTCAGTCCCCTCATGATCCTTCTATGCTCTTCCTTCTTCCTTGAGGTCAAAACTCACAAGAATCACTCAAAAAGCCTTAGATCTACTCAAAACAGCTAGGGTTTGCTATGAGGCATGTTTGGGAGCATAAAGGGGGAAAGGAGGCTGCATAAGGTCGCTTAAATAGGGTGCAAACCCCTGGATTAGGGTTTTTGTCCAAACAACGGCTACTCGCCTAGTTCGGGACCCAACTCACCGAGTCCGCAGCTCAAACCCCGCGCCTCATCCCGCTTCTACTCGGCGAGTCAGTCCTTCGACCCGTTGA
This sequence comes from Lactuca saligna, assembly GCF_052625555.1. Taxonomy (NCBI): domain Eukaryota; kingdom Viridiplantae; phylum Streptophyta; class Magnoliopsida; order Asterales; family Asteraceae; genus Lactuca; species Lactuca saligna. The sequence continues at coordinate 130,246,825 of NC_136418.1, read as the reverse complement.
GTCCAAGGCTAAAATGCAAAAATAAATGAAGATTTAATAACAGAATACATACCAAGAACCAGGTGCTACATGTGTCATCTGTAATAGGGCTAAGATCTTCTTCACCTGGTTGATTTTGGCTTTGTGCCCTTCTTTCTACTTCAACATGTAACACCGTAAAAATTTTCAACAAATTTTTCGCTTTTCAAAAACATAATAATTTATTATAAAAATCACAATGTATCTCAAGTCATAAACATCCATCTCAAAATATAAATATCCAAAACATTTCCCCAGAATCTCATCAAAATACTCCCACAACGTGTACAATCAAGCTGGCGCCTTCTCGCGATCCTCGCTGGTACCTGAAACACATTTCACACAACACGGTAAGCATAAATGCTTAGTGAGTTTCCCCAAAATACCACATACGGCACATACGCCACTCAAGGCCACAATATGACCCTCTGGTCGATGTGTCTTAGCGGAACCCTCTAGTTCCGTATCGTTGGGCCCTCCGATCTGGTCTGTCTCGTTGGACACTCCAGCCCGATCTATGTCATTGGACCCTCCGGTCCGGTCTATTCCACATAGCATACATATATCACAACACATATACACAAATAGCACATAACATAAAAGACCCTCTAGCCTGCTCATGGTTACCAAACTAGGTAATGTATAGTGAGAAGACTCACCTCGGGAATGTCTCAGAAAATCACAACTCGGTATCTTTGAACCTCGGAATGACCTAGCCCCGCCTAATCACATAAAGTAATTATTTCAATCATTAACGGCTCTCAAGGCTAGACTACACCCCTTTCTACCATCCCCCAGAAGGGTAAAAGATCATTTTACCCCTTCCTGATCCAACATCACAATTGTTGACCAAAACCATAAAAGTCAACAGTCAAACTTTGACCTGACTCGTCAAGTGCACTTGGGCGACTCGGTGAGTCTACACGTGTCCACAAATTCTTTTGTCCCGCTTGGCACGTCGAGTTCCTCCCCTTGATCGACGAGTCACACCTGGCATGAATCGCGGGGCCACCCCGACTCAACTCACCGAGTCTCAAGAACAACTCGGCGAGTTCCACCCTGAACTCCAGCCCTCTAATCCCCCTCTGAATCACTGAGTTGTTTCCCCAACTCGGCAAGTCTACCCATTGAGTGATTTATGGGAAACCGTAACCTTACTCGCCAAGTCTGATCTTTGGAAACCCACCTGGCTTGATGTTATTTTTTCTCTTACTTTAGTCTTACAGTTCGACTAATTCCTAAACATTGCCATAATATGCCTCACCATTCGATTCTTGGGTTAAAGCTCGGTGGATCAAATTATATGCTAAACGTAACATTCACGTTTGTAGGTAAAATATTTCTAGACTTGAAAAACAGTTCGAGTCAATAAAAAGGTTAGATATCAGTTCGGGGCAATAAAAGAACAAGATGAACTACAAACAACTTCCATGACCATATGAACAGGAAGAAAAAAGGACTCGAACATATAAAGCAAAAGTCCATTTTCATTTAGCAAGATGCCATAAGAAAATAACAAAACAAGCAAACCCTCCTAGCGGCAGGGGTGAAATCAAAAAGTAACGATTACATCTTCAAACCAATACTAAAATTAACACGATCCAACTTCATCCTCTGTGGAACAACCCACAACCTTCAACAATTTTTTCATACCACCCACGTCCATTCCTTCATCCCCTAGAGCAGATAAAAGGGAGTACTTGTACGTTGTCAGCTCAGAAAAATGATCAATAATTTGACGTTGTGCATCTAGGTAAAAATACAAGACACTCTTATCCTTCAATTCTTTAGGGTATTTTTTCTTCATGTCAACACAAGCTTGATGAAGGCCAAGTTGGATGGCGAATGTCTGCAAGGTAGCATTCACAACACCAAACTCTCTTGAATCTAATAAAGCACGAACAAAAAGAGGAATTCCTTCTTTCACAACCCACTGCAGTTCCTCGGCTCCCTGGTCCACTCTTGCCTGGCAAGTGGCCGCTTTATGTTCCGTCAGGACTTGTGCATCATTTAAACATAGCAATTTGAGCATCCCTTTCCAACATCAAGAGTTTCATCATAACCAACTCCTCCTCCAATAACTTAATGCTGACATCCTTACTCAAACAAACAATCTCCAACTGTGAAACTTTCTATGTGTATTGCGAATTAAATGATTGATACAGCTAAGAAACACCTTCGAGCTCTTTAACGGCTAAGGCACGATGGCCAAAGCATCATTTATCCTCATTTGCAAGTCCTGGTTCAACTTTTTCAGCTCCTCCTACTAACCAATAGATCGAATCATCCGCTACCAGAATTTGGTTCCTTTCTGACAAACCAGGAACCTCTTCCTTCAACTCTTTGGCTTCTTTCTCCATCTGTTTGTGAAGGACCCGCAACTGTTTTAGCCCTTCCAAATCTTTTTCTAAAACAACCTGGCACTGGAAAAGCTCCTCTGAGCATGTTTTCTTGCGGAGGGACACTTCATTCAACAAGTAAACCCCTTCCATCAAGCATGGCCGAGACTTATCAAGTGCTTCCTCATCAGAGAGAACCCCGATTTGAAAACGGTTCGGAGGAACAATGGTCACAGTGAAAGGACGCTGAAACTGGGGAATTGATGCAGCAAGGGTAATCAGTGTTGGCATAACGGCTTCATTTCCTATTATGAAAATAGCTTCATAAACAATAAAACAACCAAATCATAACAAGGATACAAAAAATATAAATCGAAGAAAGCAAACATCGATTAAGAAAGAAAAGGTGTTGGATTAGGTGTCTAATCCCATAACTATTATTGGTATGTACTTGACCCGAGAGTAGCATGGTCCATTTGGGTTGCATGGCATCGAAACAATTTGGATAGACTTTTGTGAGAATATGATATTTATGATTTATTAATATATTATAAGTTCTAATATATTAATATGAAATCATATTATTTAGTTAGTATTGATCAAGAAGTAGTTTGGAATTAATTTTGTGATCAAAAGAGACTAACTAAATAAATGGGGATTGATTTGGTAAATCATTCATTTTTATAAAGTGGGCTTATGATCCATAGTTCTTCGTGTTGGGCTAAACCCATGTAGTGACCCACAGATACTCTATGGAGGTTAAAACCCATGGATCATGAGGAATATGGAAAGCCATGAGTTACATGGTGTAACCCTAATGTGTACACTATATAAGAAGCCTCATAGCTCATGAAATGTGACCTAGAGTCTTGGTAAGGAGGGCTAGCCGATTTCATGAAGTGAAAGTGTTCTTCTCTCAAGTTATTCCAATTCTTGGTGGTGTTGTGTGATTCCATTTGAGGTTCAGCACTTGGGGTACTAAGTTCTTAAAGGTACAAGGCTTCCAACTACAACAAAAGGTATGTCATCATAACTAGTTTCATTACCTAAGTATCAAAGTTTTGTATGCTAGTTAGAGTAATACCTTGGAAAGTACAAGCTTGCATGTATAATAGAGAAAACATAGATCAAAGGTATTTAGGGTTGCATGTACACCTTAAGAGTGTTAGAATACTCAAAACCCAACAAAAGGAACATACGACCCAACAAAGAGGGAGGATTAGAGATAATTACCTCTGTGTCCACAGATTCGTTTCCCACAGGCTCCTTGTTCTAAGTCATGGTATCGAAGAGGATAGGGATAGGTGTAACAACCGAAGAATCAGTGGTCGACGCCACAAAGCAGCCAAACCCAGACCTAAAGAGTTTTTGCTGGAACACAGTGGCAACATAAAAGCTCTTAGGATTTTCCTTTTCTAAAAGGGGGTTTTAGGGGGATTCTTAGCAGCATCCTCCGATCCTGATTTGGCCAATTGGGATGCCTCTGCCTCGCTTTCCACATGTTTCATTTTTCTATCTGGTTCGATTAGACATTCGTGGAAGACGGTGATTATAGGGCCTTTCAAGTTACGTTTAGAGCCTGTAACATCGAGAATAGCATAATTATCAAGATCATTCAAACTTTGGCTTCTTGTTTCTCGACCAGAATGTTTCCATTTGGGAAGAGACATTTGAATGAGCTGGTCATTTTGAGCACTTTCAGAATGCTTCTTTAAGATGAACCCTATCGAGGAAGCTCTTGTAGACACTATGGGAGGTCTACCATGATCAGAATCCAATTTCACACCTTTAGAGAAAAGGTTAGGAGGAACAGATTTATAGATCTCTGACTGAGAAACCTCTAGAGTGGAATCCATGTTGGATTCTGAATGATTCGAGGAGTCCGGGATCATCACATCCTCTGTAACTAGGGCAAGGTTCACATTATGCTTTCGATGAAGAAGATCAAGAAGGGTTATAGTTTTTCCCTCAAAAATTCCCACAGGTTTCTTACCTAAGTGATTCCATTGGGGACTCATTCCCGCCATACCCAACACTGTTTCCTCAAGATCTGCCCATCAAACAAAGTTGCTTGCTAACCTCTCTGTTATCAACAGTTCTTCAGCTGAGAGTTCAAGGGCGAAGTCGACAGCCTTGTCAGCAATTGCACCATACTCCATAGGACCAAAAAAGGCAGAGGCATGAACGTAGAAGAACTCTTCCTTCCAAAATTTGATAGAAGTAGGAAGACCATCACATAACTCCACCGAACCATGGCGAAGGGAGAAGGAAACCTAGTCTCCATTGGACATAGGAAGGTAGAAGTAGAAAAACAGAGTAGTAGATGGTGACACATCTAGGGCAACGCACAATAGGGTAAAGAAAAGAACCTTACGAAAGCCATTGTGGGTTATTTGGTCGATGTGTAGACCATAGTAATCTAGAACGGTTTCAAGGAAATCGAAAGTAGGGAGATGCCACCCAAACTTGGAGAATACTCGATAAACCCCCACGAGGCCTTCAGGAGCTTTAGTAATGGCATAGTTGGCGTCCGACAAGCGAGGGTGGAACTTGGGATCGATATGGTACTTTCGAACAAGCGTACCCATGGTTCAAACGGTTAATTTGGATTTCACCATTCCTATCTGAGAAATTCCAGTGCTTGCCATGTTTACAAGAGAGGGAGAAAATGAGGAAAGGTTGATAGGAAAAGAAAACTGACTATAAATGAAAGAGGGAATGGTGAAACGAATGGTTTAAAACCAAATATTTATAGCGAGTCTAGAGAATATGAAGATTAATAGGTAGACAAAGTGGTTGGTGGATATTGTACCCCTATTCAAGTAATAGCAGATGAAGAGACGGTTATAGGGATCACCATTAGGCCTAGAGTCAACATGTCACGTCAAAGTTAATTCAGGAGTTTTGCGCCCCTATCCAACCATAACGGCTATAATATCGCTCTTACCAAAGTTTTCATCCATACTCCATCCAATACATAGAGTTACAAACTGGGGGACTTAATGGGGTATAATTCGGAAATACCTCTATCCTTTCGTGGACATCCCGAACTGGCATGTTCGAAGATGCGCGAGTCATTGAACAGCGAATTGGCATAACAACTTTTAAGGTGTTGGGTCAAAATATGGTTTATAGTTTACTTTTCTGGGCAATTATATTTTTCTGTAATATTTATGATTTTATGGCCATGTTTACGGTTGAGTTTACGGCCGTAAACTCATTTACGACTGATTTGTTTCCGGCCCATGTTCCCTTAGTATAAATATAGGTATTAGGGTGTGAGGAATAGATTGATGAACCCTAGAGAGTTTACGGCTAGAGAGACAGAAGAACTATTGTGTGTTAGTGTGTGTTTGTGAATCTCTTGTACCCGGATCATCATTCTATTCATTAATACATTGAGATTCATCATCTTCTTCTTCTCATTCTCTTCTATTTGATCTGAAATCATCTGTTTAATTGGGATTCCGCACCATCAAACGGATTTGATTGATGCACAAGCAAATTAGGGACTTACAATTGGTATCAGAGACAAGTTGTATCAGTCAATGTTGTCAGATTTGGGGCATTATTTGATCTTATTTTCGAATTATTTTTGCGTTTTTGGATAAATCTCTGAAAATTAAGAGGGGTTTGTTCTTTGCATTTTTTATAAAAACGAGTTTTTGATCGAGTTTTTGAGCAAAAAAAAAGTGTGAAAAACGTCGTTTTTTGAAGGGTTTACGGCCTTTGAAGGGTTTCCGGCCGTAAACAGTTTGCAGCTAGGGTTTCTCAGTGGCGGCGGCTAGGGTTTCGGAGTTCACGGCCCGAGGTTTGCGTCTCGTAGACAGCTCGGAATTTGTGGCTCTGTCTAGATTGTCTCGGTTCGCACATCGTCCTCGCCTCGCACCTTGCATCTCGCATGGCAGCTGTGTCTTCAGTTCGCACTTAAAAAAACCAGAACAGAATTGGGGCGGTGCCAGGATTTAAACCCGGGTCTCCTCCATAGAAAACCAACGCCTTACCAGATGATCTACATTGCCACATGTTTCTTACCTTCCGTTTTTTCATTCAAAACCTCTCCTTTTCGCATCTAAATTTCGAAAATTGGCACTTTTAACCCCCAAAATCAATTTCTTTTATTTGTAAAACCTCATTTCCAATAATAAAATATTAAATATAAATATAAATATATATATATATATATATATATATATATATATATATATATATATATATATATATATATATATATATATAAAAATTAGTTTTTAAATTTTGACTTTTATTTAAAATTTTAACTTTGACTTCCATGTTTGACCTTTAACTTTAAACTTTGACTTTTTCGTTTAACTTTTAAACTTTCAAATGTAATTTTTCGGTTTGACTTTTGAGTTTAACCTTTTAAATTTGACTTTTAAGTTTAACTTTTTTAATTTGACTTTTCAAGTTTGACTTTTGAGTTTAACTTTTTAAATTTGACTTTTAAGGTTGACTTTTGAGGTTTATAATCAAAGGGTTTGACTTCTTAGTTTTATTTTAGCTTCTAGTTGTGCTTTTTAATTGATTTTAAGGTTTACGAGGGAGTTGAAACATGAAAGAGAGTCATCACGATATGTTAAGACAAAATTTCAACATTTTCGATTATATCCCTGGAGAAACCCTCGAAACTCAGTTGCAGCGATTCACTACACTCACTACTGAGATGAATATAGTCGGGATCTTCTTGACAAAGTCCGAGCTAAACAAAAAGCTGCTAAATTCACTTCCGAAATCGTGGGATATGAACGCGACCATCATCAAGAAGACAAAAGATCTCAATCATCTTAGTCTTGCTGATATAATTCAAGAACTTGATGCTTTGAAGTCTAGAGAAACAATGAGTTCTGAAAACATTCCGGTCACTGAAGTTACATGTACTCCAGCTTGTGAAGCCACGATTAAATTTCTTCGGGAACAAATTGATATATTTAAAAGAGAAGTTGAAGACCTGAGATATGAAGGATATCAACTCAGGAAAGGACAGAAACCCCTGAAGGCTGGGTTAGAAGCAAAAACCAAGGACTTTAGGAAACTTCAGGAAAAGTATAGCAACAAGTGTGAAAATTATGATTATGTTAAGAGTCAACTTGCTGCTGTAACTGAAGAACTTGATGCTTTAAAAATTAAGTGTGGAAAAACTAATGTCAGTTTCAAAAATTATACTGCGTCAAGTCAGACAGTCGAGTCCTTATATGAAAACCAGTTAAAATTCAAAGAAAATCAAAACAAGGGTCTAGGGTATGATAGTGTACCTCCTCCTTATAATCATAACTACACATCCATCCCTATGACACACAATGAAACTGACAGGGAGCCACATCTTCAATATGGAAAACGAGTTGGATTTGTGTCAGGATGAGTTATTAATATTGAAGATTCTAATGTTGCTACTCCTTGTGCAGGCAAAGTAACAGAGGATGAGAACAAGGAGAGTTCTTCTGAACAAACAAACGACCCCTTGAACTCTGAATTTGTTGCCTTTAATCAACCTCCTGTTGGTAAATACATGCCACCATTTCAAGCTAAACAGAGTGCCTGTGGCAAGTGTGCATGTGGGAACAACAAGAGACAAGGCAAGGATACGCCACCAGGGATAGGAAGAGACAACTCCCTAGTGAAGAAAAGGACATGCTTTCACTGTGGAACACATGGTCACATTGCCCACAACTGTCCAAATCGTGCATACGTTCCCTACTATGCACAAGGATGGAAAAATGCGCCAAGTGGGAGATATTTCAAAAGAAACCCTTCCAGGTCACGTTCAGACCATGATGACTGGAACGCGCAGAAGGCCAAGAATCAAACTCCAAAGGACAAGAATCTGAATCCCAAAGTCAAGAAGGGAATGTTGGCCCAGAAGTCTAGTTCAAGAGATACTCCTGTGAAGCCAAGACCGGTTAGGTCAAAGTCATCTAGGCAACTGGCTTCAAGTTCTAAATCAAGTACTGAGCCACCCATCGGATCGAAAAAGAAATGGGTTAAACCCAACTACAAATGGGTTCCGAAGGCTCAATCTCCCAAATCAACTAACGACTCTAATATTTCTACATCTTCTGTTTGTGATAAGAAGGACATGTCATGGGAGAGAGTACCATGCAGGGATTACAAAGGTCGACCCAGTTTCAAAATGGACTGTGTTCCAAAGACCAGCTGATCCCGCTTTGTGTCGAAGCAGCTATGGAGTCATATCATCAGACTTCGGTTGGTTGGTAGTGGCTGCTCCTAGCATATGATTGGGGACATCTCTCAACTGTACAACACTCAGAACATTTGTTTGAGAGTATGTGTCCTTTGAGGGAAGGGAAGAAAAGAAGTGATCACTCACGGGGTTTGTGCTTAATGACATGAAGAATTTTCGGATCTGTTATGAGATTACACATGCTATTCTCAGACCTTCTGGATGCAAATTCAATCGGTGAATTACGGTTTGCGTTTTCTTCTCTATACTCCTAAATTTTTCTTAAGTTGATTCGCTTTAAAGACTAATTTTTGTTTTAGGATAGTTTAAATTTGTGCATTTACTTTCGTTTCTCTCCTATGCACAAATTTAGGGGGAGAAATAAAAACAAAACAAAAACATTAGAAAAACAAAAAATCAAAAATGTGGTGTTAATGGAATGTGCTTGCGGGAGATGTTTTGGGAAGTGATATTATCAAGTGATAACGGGCAACCTGATTCTGCATAACGTACCCAAAGTTGAAGGATCTTTGCTCTGACTTGATGCGTCGGTAGGCACGAAAAATTCTAAATGGACTTGACTAGGCAGAGTTGAACTTAGGAAATTCTTAGTCTTGACAAATCTTGACCTAGTTAGATTCGTTCAGCCTGACAATACGACGCTCGGATAGGTTGAGTAGGGAGATATACATGAGAATCTACCCGTCACATTAATTGAACCCGTACTTGGAACCGTGGCTTAACTTTTCCTTGATGTGCGGATTTTGTCCTTAATTACGGTTGGATAGGGCGACTGGTAAATTCCAATAAATTAGGTCTGTAGAATATCATTTTCTTTCTTTCCGTCTGTTAGTCATATGTTGCACCCTTTGCGTGATTGGAAGAGATCCGACCTGGATTGAAACATATGCAACTCTATTTCTCTGCAAGTTATATATATGAAATTCTTCTTATCTGTTAGCCATATGTTGTCTCCTTTGCGTGACTTCTAATTCGACCTGGTACACAACATATGCAACTTTCTACTTCTCAACCCCTCTAAAGTGATAAGTTATTAAATTCTGAATCTATCTTCTCTCTGAATGGTTGTCTGCTCACCCGGTGTAAGGAGTACTCTGGAAGTTCTTGATGGCTGGGGCATATCAGGAAGCGGGAAACATGTTCCAGTACACTTAAAATTGAACTCATACAGATTGTTTATAGATCTCGCTGCTCAATTTAGGTGGACAACAATATCCTTGGTCGTCGTCAGATGAATGGTCCTGAAGATATAGTATTTAAAGAATTAGGATCATATGTAAATTTTAGGATTTTAAGTTCACCCTGTCTTGTAACAAATAGTATGTCCTAAATCTGTCATAATTTTTCGTGTTTAAGTGGACCACAATACCAACGATCGACCAGACAAAGATGTGAATATGAAAGGTACCAACAAGTGGATAAAGATTGTCTAACAACTTTGATCCCAAATCACTCTTAAAGTTAGATATCATTTTATTTTTGTTAAATTTGTTCATAGTTTCTTCTAATTTAAATATTAGGGGAGAATTAAAAATTAAAAAAAATCAAAAATTAAAAATCCAAAAATAGTGTTATTTGTGTTTTATTTCTTGTTCAGAAAAATAAAAAAAAATCCAAAAATATTTTTGTTACTGTTTTAATTTGTGTGCTAAGTTTTCTTTTAGTTTTGTTTTGTCTTGAAAAGTGATTTCAGGTATAGATAAGACTCATGGAGTTTGTGTTGAAGATTTCTGATCCAAAGCCTCGTCCGTGAGCATCGAAGAATTCACATTCAAAGGAGCAAGAAATGAAGATTATTCTTTCGACATTTAATGCTTCAACCCCAGAAGATAGGCCAAGCTGGCTTGAAGATTATGCGACGGATTGCATTGAAGCCTCCTCATTCAGTCTGCTGCTATCTTTGTACTTGCTGAAGTGATCCAGAAGATCTGTTCTCTCTGAAGATTCTCAAGCTGAAAGCGCCATCTTTCAAGAATCAGTACGTCAAGCCTCCTCACCCAATGTGCGTTCAATGCCAAATTCTGAAGAAACCCTCAAGTGCTCAAGATGAAGTCATTCATTGAAGATTCATATGTTCATCCTGATGCTGTGAAGAAATCGAAGGTTAAAACTGAAGCCAAGCTCTCATTGAAGATTGACAAGAAGAGCCAGCTACTTTTTAGGGGGAGCTTGTTGGGTCAATTAAGAAAAGAAAGCTATAAACCAAGGGGGAGATTGTTGGGTCAAAATATGGTTTATACTTTACTTTTCTGGGCAATTATGTTTTTCTGTAATATTTATGATTTTATGGCCATGTTTACGGTTGAGTTTACGGCGTAAACACCTTACGGTCGTAAACTCATTTACGGCTAATTTGTTTCCGGCCCATGTTCCCTTAGTATAAATCTAGGTATTAGGGTGTGAGGCATAGATTGATGAACCCTAGAGAGTTTACGGCTAGAGAGACAGAAGAACTACTGTGTGTTAGTATGTGTTTGTGAATCTCTTGTACCCGGATCATCATTTTATTCATTAATACATTGAGATTCATCATCTTCTTCTTCTCCTTCTCTACTATTTGATCTGACATCATCCGTTTGATTGGGATTCCGCACCATCAAACGGATTTGATTGATGCACAGGCAAATTAGAGACTTACATAAGGGAAAGGAAAGAACAAAAGGAAGGTACAAAGTGACGTCTAAACAGTAATGACAGTATGTCGAAACTATGAGGATATAGCCTATACGAGGATACGTGGTCAAGAGATCCAGGTTCAGCCACATGATAGCTGTATAACGGTATGTATAGTACTAATTGTCGTACCTTCAGGATTTACACCATAAATGCGATAAGATGGCATGTTATGGTCAATGTAGGAAGAGCTTGCCACTTCCTATATCGCTATAAATAGACCCCTCGACACCTCAAGAAGGTAAGTACAAAGAATCTACTTCTAAATCTTGCGTATAACCCATCGAATATATAGCCTCTTGCTAACTTAACCGTCAAAGAATCATTCGGGATCCCCTCCTAGTCGATTGCTTACGGTTTGTTTGTAGTCTTCAGGTCAATCATATTCCATGTGGAGATCGGATCCTCAAGTGAAAGATGGAAGACGGACCTAAGAACACATCAATTTGCAAAAAGGGTCTTGACGAATGCCCCTCTCCACATTAAAGCAACTTGTGTCAAACTCATTTACATCTCCAACTGCCTAAATGGATGGAACTAACATATAAGAGTACTCATCAACCTGAGTAGAGTTTCATCAAATATTTGGGTTTTGGTTAATAACTTACAATTACGAATTTTATAACTACATAACAAAAGTCGAGAATCTCAAAATATTCTTCATAATACAAAACATTTGAATAAAATTTGAGGGAAGGAAATAAAAAGGCTCAGAAAATAACACGTAGTCGATGATGATGATCACTTCACTTACAACTTCAATTTCAACTACGATCCAACTATCGTGCTTCAGGGAGCAATTTAAATACCATGTTTTGTAGAAATTGCTAATCATTCTATCCGTCGAAGATAATTTTGTTGTTATTTGGCTTAGTTTTGATGTTGATTTGGAGAAATCAATAATGTTGGGCACCATTTTGATCGACTGTGGTGATGAAGATTATTTGGATTGACTCAATGGCTGATTTTTTCGTGATATGGAGAGATATGACATAGTAACTTGCAATTTTGGGGGTTTCAAAACAAAAAATATGGAGGGTAAAATCGGTATGATCTGGAGTTCGATAAAGATGGCCACTATTCTTTCCCTGGTGTGGTAAATAGATTGAGGAAGACACACATATTCCTCGATTCCATTTATCTTTCACACTAGTCGTGGAGTTCAAATCAAGGGTTTAACTTTTAGGTGGAAGGAAGCGGTCGCAGTCTTGTGGTTGGATGAAGTGGTAGAATTACAGGGTAAATGACTTATAAGCCCAACGAAGTTTCCAAATCGTTCAAAAAACCTCAATTATTATCTCTACAAGAAAACGCAACGAACTTAACCTTTTGTCTAGAAATCCCAATAAAGTTTTCAAACCGTTTAAAAAACCCCAATCATGTTTTATCTGTTCAAAAGGTTAAGTTCATTGGGTTGGGTTTTTTTTTAACAGACAAAACATGATTGGGGTTTTATAAATGGTTTGGAAACTTCGGTAGTCTGACAAGTCATTTTATCGATATGGTAATAAACTATGTCATCTATTTCTCTTCTTTGACTTCCATAGAATTGAACAAAAGTGTAACTTAATTAGTTGAGTTTTTTTAGACAAAAGGTTAAGTCCATTGGGTTTTCTTGAACAAACAAAACATAATTGGGGTTTTTTGAACGGTTTGAAAACTTTGTTGGGCTCGTAAGTCATTTTCCCTAGAAATATAAGTTGTTGGAAGAGAAGGGGAGGAGGTGGAGGGGGAGCAATCGGCTAAAGAGGGTGCATTGACAACTGAGAGTAAAGATACCTATATGGGTGTAGTATTAATAATCTCATATATATTGTCTATTTTGCATTAATAATCTACATCATACAATTAAGTCTAAATTGATGAGGACCTACAAACCGGATATTGTGACAACCCGGAATTTCTATCTTGTACAACCATTCAATTTAGTCAAAGTTAGACTTGGTTCTGACAACTTTTAGCACTGTTTAGAGTCTGTTTGAGCATTTTAAGCCTAGTACCCACCATAAGGAATGATAAGAAGTATATTCTAGAGTTCAGTACACTACATAAAGCCGGAAAACTCCAAGGATTGGAGTTTATGGCCGTAAACTAGAGTTTACGGCTGTAAACTCAAGGTTGGCCGTAAACTCTTGGTTGGCTGAGAACTCCCCCTACATATATATGATACTTAACCATTTTTCCAACACTTTACCAATTCCAAGCCAAGAAATCGGGTTTTGCTCTCAACTATCATCAAGAATCTTCACTTTTCTTCCAAAAATGTAAGTGTTTTATCCCTTGTCTAGTTGATACATCTTCTTATCTAGCATTACCCCTTGATTAAACCCACTAACTTCATCTTTTAGGGTTAGATCTTCAAGAACACCAAGAACACATTTGTGTTTTGGTCCAAAATCACCCTTGTTAAGCTTCTATATCGTAAGTATTACTTCCCTATACTTTATATCTAGTTGAATCACATGCTAAACACCTTGAAATCGTCCATTCCCAAGAACAAGAGGTGTTTACGGCCAAGAGCATCTCCCTTGGCTGTAAACCTTAGTTAGAGGTGAATACGAGCCTTAAACTCTTCCTAAGCGTTGGACTTGAGGCTAGAACCCTTCCTTGTGGTTTGTAAGACCTTAAAACACCCCCATTGACACTTTTCATCATGAGTTTACGGCCGCAAACTCGTTGGCTATAAACTTATTGGTCGTAAACCCTAGGGATGTGAACACTTGGCCGCAAACACCAAGTGTAGCCGTAAACTCACCTTATACACAATCATTAGTGATTTTTACCTCTCCATTCAAGTGTACCCTAGACCCTAAGGTGTTTCCCTTACCCGGTTAGTTGAATAAACACTAATTATAATCATATATGTGTCATTATATGCTAAATAGGATCCGTGTGTTCCCAAGTCTTCACTTGACCCTTAACATCCTATACCACTCTTTCATACGAACCACACACATCAGGTGAGTTCATACCCCTTAATCTACCTTTTAAATGATTTTAAATGCTTTTATGGGGGGGGGGGGGGGGGGGGGAATACAAGTTGAATCATTATAGTTATTATACCAATCGCATGTGATTAATAACTAGAACAAATAGATAAACTTCTTATACTTTCAAGCTGTGTTATCAAACATCTTTATCAAATTCTTTTCATACTAAAACTATTTATTTAAACTCTTTTAACTTATATAATGTCAAAAATCATGTCTAGATAGATATAGCAATATAAGTAAGGTTGAAAGGACTTAGGACTAATAACTCGCTTGATTTCATGTTCCTTGTTTGGTTGTGGACTTAGAGTATTCGGTTGTTTTCCCGAGTGTCGTTTGAACCTTAGTTATATATTATGTATATGTATATAGATATAAAAGCTTTTATTTCATTTCAATACACATGCAGTCGTTCAAAAAACATTACTAGTAAACTATAATAGGTATAGTTTGAGAGATTACTATTCACTATTTCTAGTACAATGAAACATACAAGAGTCGGTTCATTTATGAGTCCATACAAACTTACTATTATGAGAAACAGAAAGAACATACTAGGACGAGAAACTAAGAGAGCACACACTATACTATACGAGAGAACATACCATACACTAGTACAGAGAGAACATTCAATACACTATAACATGTTATACAAACACTAGAATACGATAACTAGAATGTGAAATACTACTTCATGATACAACAATACATTGTTGTATAACATTGTAACCACAGTCTCCTGGAGGGAGAGCGGGCATTGTGTGTATAGATCTATACGGGATAGACACTCCCACACCCCGACTGCTAGCTACAGTCCTAGCCGGTAAGGCCAAGTGGTGACAAAATGTCACATCACTATTTTATGATGCCAGAAGGTCGTCAGGTATTCAGCCGTCAATCAACATGGTTACAAACTAATTCACATCTAAACCTTTAATTAACCAAATAGGAATTAAAGGCAATAAGACTCCCCAAGGAGTATAGTACATTTAATACAACCTTGAGTCTTCATTTTATCATTTCATAGTCAGTAGTGTCACTGCTGAGATAAAACATTCTATTTTCTAATAAATGATAGTGGTAAATGGGAGAAAATATACTTTTACACAGTAATGAAGTACCATTATATTTTTTTCCATACCATTACAAGTACATAAGCAAACATTACATTTTTATACAAAAACAAACATGTAAAACAATCGGGCCTCGGATAGAATGCTACTTTATTTGTAAGCAGGAAATATAGGATTTTCTGGGAAAAATTTACAAACTTTTCAATGTGTTAATACAACTACTTCGAGGTTTTTAACTACTAAATGATATTAAATACTTATGAACTCACCAACATTTTATGCTAATACTCTCATTCAAAATAACTTGTACTCTCAGTGAACCAGTAAGACAGGTACACCCATGCAACTTTTGAAGGACGGAGTGGATCCAAGACTCGTCTTTATTTTGATTGTACACTTTTGGTGTCATTTAAACCTTACAAAAGAACACACATGTATTTAACTATTTTATTAATGCAATGGATGTTGTTGCTTGTTTTTACTATTATGCATTGTTATGATATTGTACATGACGTCCTCCACCCCCGAATTTTTCCGCCAATTCGGTTTGGGGGTGTGACAGATATAATACCATAATTACCTTTTCCTTGTAGGTATATTATTTTTCATTTTTAATCATTTAAAAGTCACAAAATTTAGTTGAGGAGCCATTTAAACATTGAAGTCATATTTTATGGTGTTTAGACGACAATAACTCTAATAATAGTCATTTACATGATCGTAAAGACTCTAATTATAGGGTATGTTAATATGTTTGGCACAAGTTGTTAGTAGTAATCGGTAGTTGTAAGGCCGAGATTGGTTTCGAAACCGAACTGAACCGAACTAGACTCAAAAATCTGAGAACAAAATTTATTGATATGGAGTAACAAAAAACCAAACCGAATAACATATTTAGTTTCCGATCGGTTCAGGTTCAGTTACATACGGTTCCAACATATATTTTGCTTACTCATAGGTGTCTAAAACTGGAATTGCATAACCGAAAACCGAAAAATGGGAAGTTCAAGAACCGAAACGATGAACCTATGCGATTCCATATGGTAAAATAGTTGTAAACTTTTGAAATACATAGATTAAGACTAACGTTAAACTCTACTTGAAATAAGCTTTTAGTTTTTTATTAAAAGTTTATATCAGTTTTTTATTAAAAGTTTTTATAAACTCTCATAATCGCTCGCACACATTTTTTAAAACAAATTACGTAAAACTCATAAATGGACTATGGAAGTGATTCTTTTATAACACAAGTACCTGATCCAAAATGAAAACATATTGAACCAGTAACACGTTTCTTAAACGTGGGAAACTCCCGAAAGAAGAGCCTCTTTGATAAACCGATGGAAGTTATTATACGATGAACCACCAATATCATTCACTTCTTTTGCTTTTGTTTTCCATTCATTGGCCTTTCTTCTCATTTCCTTTCCATTATTTCCCAGAAGCATTTCCTTAACAAGAACTTCAACTTCATTTCGCTTCACATCGTGATTAATCTCCATCCCAATCCCCCATTCAATGCAACAGTATCTACAATTTGTTTGTTGATCTGCGAAGAAAGGCCAACATATCAACGGAACACCTTCCGATATGCTCTCAGTCGTAGAATTCCACCCACAATGTGTTAAAAACCCACCAATCGATGGGTGGGCCAGAACCTGATCTTGTTCGCACCAACTCACCATGAGTCCTCTATCCTTCGTATCCTTCAAGAATTCTTCAGGCAAAATCGCTGAATCCCCCATTGTCACATCTGGTCGAACCACCCATAAGAACGATTGCTTGCTATCTGCTAAACCCCATGCAAACTCCATCAGATGTTTCTCTGTCATAGTAGTCAAACTTCCATAATTGACATAGATAACAGACCTTTCCTTCTTCTGGTCTAGCCATTGCAAACATGAGGAATCTGGTTTCCATAAACTCGAATTCAGCGAGTGTACTGGACTATCATCTGGAACGTATTTGGCGAGTAAGTGAAGAGGGCCGAGTGTGAACATGTTGTGGTAATTGAATTTGGGTGCAATGGCTTCTAATACTTTATGCTCTAATGCATCGAAAGTATTGAAGATAATCGCGGAAGCATTCAAGTTATTTTGGGTCTCCTCCCCCGCGAAATCCAGCATGATATCATCGGGATCTGTTGTTCTAATGAAACTTGGAATATCTTTATAACGAATATTGCTCATCCCCGGGATCCAATCGATTGTTTTCTCCAATGTTCCATCCGTTAGATAGTTATCATCTACACAGTAACACAGTTTAGATACGATTATTAAAACATGAAGTTTAAAACAAATACACATTTGCTAACCTTTAAAAGGAACAATTCCTCTTTTGATGAACTCTCGATATTGCAAAAGTCCCATGAAAGAACACGCCGAAGAAGTCCAGAACTGAACCTCGGGAATCCCAAAATCCTTAGCAGCTTTTATCGCAAAGGTCATCAGGCCATCTCCGACAACGCAGCTGACTGGTGGGATTCCGGCCGACGAGCTCAACTTCTGCAACAACTCCTTGAACGGAATCAAACATGTCTTTCTGGTCATGTCACAAAGCATCGGTATGTCCTGACTGGTATCTTGATCTGAGTGAGGCATGCCGTCGGGGATGGTCTCGAACCGAAAATCCGGCAAACCTTCGACGGACTCCGGGCCTTTGGAGCGGATGAGACGGTGGTGGTTGAATTCGGTGTTGACGAAGGAGATGTGGAAGCCATTAAAGTGGAGAAGCTTCGCTAGCTTCATAAAAGGGTTTACATGGCCTTGGAGTGGGAATGGCACAAGAACTGCATGCGGTTTGTTTCTGCAACTCATTTTGGTTTAGATTCTCGAGTTTGCTAAGGAATATGCTAACCTTTAAAAGAATGGTCGCGGTCCCAATCATTAGCTAGTCAGAAAATCTATAATTTTATGAAATTTATATATTAATTATAATTATAATTTTATTTTGGGAGAACAAATCTTTAGTACACAAACGTTTGTTAGCTACATAAAAAAGATGAGGGACCATGTGTGTCTGCCTTTCGATTTCAAATCGAAGTAATGTGTGTATGGGTAGAAACGTAAGTATTGGTAGTTTTGTAGCTTTAAATATGATGGTAAGAATCATTTTATAAATAGGTTTAAGATGTATGAATTACAAACATATTTTTTGATATTTTGATTCATTCAAACTCATTTTTTTAGTCAAAGAAATTTGTGTGGTCCATTCTGGATGATTCAAAAGATGAAACATTATCTTCTTAAACATGTCGGTAAGGAAATTGATTATTCAAAAGTTTGTTTGCATTCATTGAAAACAGAGTTGAAATACAAGCACGTATCCAAATTGGAAACACAAAAACGTATCCAAATTGGAAACAAACTAGAATCCAAATAATTATGATAAAGATAACAATAAATATCTTCTATATATCTTCTCTTCTTCTAATAAAAGATCATATTTTGCCCCATGGCACATTTCTAAAGCGTCACACAAATAATTTCCCGTAATTATAAAAAATGAATTTAAGTAATTATTTCTCATTCAAATTCATATTTCAAATCTAAAAAAACCTAAAATGTTAACCTAAATTTTCGTCAAGTATCCTTAGGTTCTAGGGTTTTATTTGTTATGATTTCACCTTCATCTATATCTCGGCCGCTCCCATGACTCCTTCCCTAATTTCTCATGATGCTTCGAGCTCTTTCATTGATTTAATTGCTTTATTTAAATTTTATTAATGTAGAATTTTGAGCAGATATGGTTTTTGTTGTAGATAGAACCGCCATATTCAGAGCTAGAGCTATTTCATAGGCAATACAAGTATGATGATAAACGTAATTTTCCCTATCATATATTACTCATGGTGCTTATATTTCTTGTGTTGATTTTGCTATGTAGACTGTAAATAATCAAGATCTTTGAGCTATGAACAACTAAAACCTTAACCTTTGAAACCAATACTGACATCTAACAATCTCATTCAAAGTCGGTACTTTATAGAACCCCATATAAGCATTATACTATATATCTAGATTAGATCTCTGTTTTATGCGTTTTCTTTTTTTACATTTTATGTTTCTTGCTACCGCTTTTACTGACATGGTGGATCTATTTTTATCAAATTTGGTTTTCTATGTTTGTTATTTGTTGAATCAGTATAAATTATGCCAATTAGGGTTCTATTTGCTTAACTATAATCACTTTCGGTAATCACAGTTTAATCGCATATCTTTTTTTTCATCTACTTATACTCTTTGTCATGTGTTTTCTCTCAATCTGTTATAGATTCAATGGTTGGTGGTGTTTTGGCATTGTTGCTTGACAGCAAGTAACTCGAGGAATTTGGTGTACATAATTCAATGGTTATGTTGGATCTATTTTGATCAAAATTTGGTTTTCTATGTTTGTTATTTGTTGAATCGGTTTAACTTATGCAATTAGGGTTCTATCTGTTTAACTGTAAGCACTTTTCCTAATCACAATTTAGTCATATCTCTCTTCTTCTTTTTTTTCATCTACTTACACTCTTTGTTGTGTGTTTTCTCTTAATTTGTTAGAGATTCAATTATTGGTGGTGTTTTGCATTGCAGCTTGACAACAAGTAACTTGAGGGATCTGGTATACATAATATCAATGGTTATGTTACTATATTGCCATATTTATACATAGTTTTAGGCAATATTGATCTACATTTTATTAAATATTTTGGTTATTTGCATAGAATTATGGTATTTATAAGGATAAATTGTTATGTGCAGGCAAATAAAAGTATTTTCAAAGAAAGAAACCAAAAGTGACAATACTTGGAACTTTGGGGGGCTTGAAGAAAAGAACGAAAAACACCCAAAAGACGTACTCACGACGTGAACAGTTGATGGTTCACGACGTGAGTAGAGGGAGTTATAAGATAAGCATTCGGGTGAAGGAATCCTTGCCGAATACGATTATCTCAAATTCACGACGTGAGACTTAAATTCTCACGACGTGAGACTTAAATTCTCACGATGTGAACGGTAAATTTGAAGATATTATAAATACCTTTGCCCATTACGATTTGGGGGACTTTTTGTTGGAGGAAGAGGTTCGAGGAGGCTATTTACAGCAGAAGAAAAGTCCTGGAAAAGGGTTTTCAACACCAAAAGAGTAAAAGTTCATAATTTGTTTACTTGATTAATACTTATGAACATGTTTTCTTATTTGAATTGTGTTATTTAGTTGCTACTATGAGCAGTTGAATCTAGCTACTCTTATCTAGCTAGATGAAGCTTCAAACTTATGAATAGCATAATTGTATATGGATTTATTTAGTTGGTGAATTGCTTTTGTTTGATTTATTGTTACCTAGCATGCTCATGTTGTTGCTTTAGTTGCTTAAATTCATGTTATGTGTAGCTTAGTAACCATTAACTGCATGAACTTGATAACTTAGTAATTTAGTGAACATTGAATTGCTAGAGCTAGGATCTAAGAAAGGCATGTCTTTACAAAAACTCTTGAAATTAAGTTCTTATCATCAATGTTGTTTATGATTTATTTTATTATTTGATTTTTTGGATTTTGTAGTTAGTTACAAATGAGGAAAGTAAAGTGTTATCTCAAATAGATATTTAGGTAGATATCATGTTTTCATTTTGTTGTATAAATGAGCTCATTTTTTCTTACGTTAACAAATTTTAAATTTAAGTTTTGGTAATATAATTAGATAGCATTATTTATTTTGGATTGAAAGTAAGACAAAAGGGAAACCTTGGAATTTTGGGCCAAAATTATTCAATTTTAAGCATACTATTATACTTAATTTTAAAAAGTATGATTGTTTTCTTAAAACAACTTGCACCACATTGATTTGGTTGAAGTATTTATCAGCATCATCTACTTCAATGACTTCAAATGATAAAAGTCGATCAAGCAAATGTAAAATAATAATAATAATAATAATAATAATAATAATAATAAATAAATAAATAAATAAATTGTAATTACAATTATTAAGAGTCAAGGTTACTCAATGTCGAATGTTGGTTTGTTTCTCAATGACCATGTTTTTACATTTCACCAATTATATGTTGTTTTATCCACAGTTCAAAGTAGAATATGATTAAAATTGTTGATTTATATAAAAATAGTAGACTAACAAATAAAACATGTAATATTGTGTATAAAGAGGTTTTTAGAAATTTATAAATACTTTGTACAATTTTATTATTTATATCAAATTTTATTCATTATTAATAAATGAACATTACTTCAGCATTTTAATACATACATTTTTTCTTGTCTCAGCTTGTTTCTATTATATTCCAATAGAGTTTAAATTCCATAGAATACCATTTCCATTAATATTTCCATTTCTACTTTAAACTATGTTCAAAATTATATTGCATTGTATAAAATCATAATTTCCTAACATATCTACAAATACAAATTCTCGATCAGTTATTCAAATCACTATATTTTCGTAGTTTTAACCTATCATTATATCATTATGAACTTACAGCCAAAACAACTATATTTATAAATTAATTAATATTTTACTATCACTAGTCAATAATTACGTTAAATTTTTAATAAAAATTATTTTTACGTTTTTTATCCGTGGTGTCCACGGGTTATAACCTAGTATCATAGTAATCCGCTAGAATGGTGATAACTACGATGAAATTCTTTATTTCCCTTCAAGTTGGACCATGTAAGTTCCAAATGCCCAACTTGTATAATAAAAATTATAGACTTTGTGCACCTAAAGCTTTGTTTAACAAATCGGCTACTTGATGTGTTGTATGAATGCAGAGAGGTAGAATCTTTTTAGATGTTACTCACTCACGAACAAAGTAGCAGTCCATTTCAACATTCTTTGTTCGTTCATGGAAGGGTTGTTGGCAATGTGCCTAGCAAATTGGTTGTCATAAAATAGAGGCGTAGGTCCATCAGAAGAAAAGTCCAAATCCTTGACAAGCCAATGGAGCCATAAAATTTCACTTGCTGTTTCGCTAAAGTCCTATACCGTGACAATCGGTAAAATTATGTCATCTTTCGCCGGTCTAAGTTATGGTGAACACAAATTGTAATAGATCTAATATAATAAAAAATTCCAATCTTTTTATACAATGGAAGTTTTCATACTTGGAAATGCATGTGGAATACCACTCAAGTACTCTTTGATGGATATAGATCATTGACAAACAAACACTATATAGTATATATTAGTAATCTTCCTATCTAATAAAAGACTCTTTTTTTTGCCATTTGGCATCTCCAAATTGCTTTTAACCTTAAACTTAAATTACCAATGTACCCTCATAACCGATTTAATTTGAATCCCTTTAAATAAGGAATGCTTTCAATTTGATATCCTCATAGCCATAAATCTCGGCAAATCACCTCTTTCCGATCTCGTTTAAACTCCTAATTCCTTCTATCATCTCTATCAAGATCGAAAAAACAAAAGATACTCCATATGGTTTCATATGCACGAGTTATTACCGACTCTCGTCTGTAGCCCCTCGAACGATAAAGTCCCTGCTTTAGCATTGAAATCCACCTGTTGTTGCTACCACCTAATTTTAGGTAGTTTTGTAAGTTCTTTTTTCCATCACTAACGTTCAATTTCAAATTCTGCAACTCAAATGGTTTTTCTTTTTTTGTCCACTTGGTCGACTCACTGAAATCCATTTGTTAGCTACCACCTAATTTTAGGTAGTTTTGTAAGTTCTTTTTTTCTATTTTTTGCTTTAGTTTCTATAAGGCATTTTGAATTGTGATTTCAAATTACCAGTTTACCTTTTTCTGTATTCATTCCTAAATTAAGCTTTGATTTGAATTCCTTTAAATCAAGAAAAAAACTATTGATTTAGATATACAGATTTCACTTCACTAATTTATATGGTTATAACCACCCCACTTTTTGTCTATCGAATTCTAGGGTTCTAGCGAGGTCCGACTATGATTCCAGATAATAAGATTTCTCTAGTACATGTTTTAGAAGAAGGAAACCCAGTAAGCCATTTGAAATCGTAAACGGTAAAATACCAGCGCTATTATTTCGTCTTCTTCATCCATCAACACATAATATCTTCTCCTCATGGATAACCAATTCCATTCATTTGATGGACTATGATGCATGTGTATTTGATTGTATTTGGAAAACATGGAAGAAAATAAGTTCTTTTCATCATATTCATCACCTACCACCAGGTAGTTTCATTTACAATGCAATGCTTTTGAAATTTAAACCTTTTGACTCTTAGGTTTGTTACAGGTAGGAGATATATTTTTCTAGGTTTGAGAACAAGAGATTCAAATTGAAAGGCTTGAATTTATCATACATTATAATATGTATATGAAGAAATTCATTCAAGGTTAATACAATCACAATCAAGTACATACATGTTTAAAAGGATGCGACAGAGACGAAGCATCTATGGGATGTGATAGAGAGGATACCATTATTGACCTTCATTATTGAGCTCTAACGCTCATGTAATGTTTATGATCTATATTTATATGATTTCACATTTACTAGGTGTTCAGGGGCGTAATATTAGTGATAAAAGTGTTTTATTTATTTGGGGGTGATACATCAAGAAAATAGAAATAACATATATCGTAGAAAAATGAGGGTTTTTATTTCTATCGATCTAAACTAAAGTTATTCAAATATATATCTTATGGAGGAAATCGTCTACGGAGAATACTTTTTTATGAAAAACTTTTAACTCAAGCATATAAAGAAGCTAAAGTGATTATATTATCTTTCTGGTTTACATACATACTTGGTAGAATTGTATGATTATTTTTGTATTAATGTAATACTCGAAATCTTGAAGAGAAATTGTTGAGAATAACTATATTTTTAGGTCAACTCGACGAGTTGGAGGGACCAACTCGACGTGTTTAAGATGGAAGAATCACGAGAATTAAATGAACCAACTCGACAAGTTGAGGAGCCTCGACTCGGCGAGTTGACAGCTGGGAAGGAAATCCCTAATTTTTAGGGTCTTAAACCTTATTTAAAGGCCTTAAGTCCTTTTTTCTGGCCTCCTTATCAGCCTCCATTATTATGAAAACCCTAAAACGAGTTGTAGCCTCCATTGTCAAGATTTTGAGCCTTGGAAGGAAGTTTGGTGTTCATTTTGTGCATTGTAAAGGAATTAGAAGATCTTGAAGTTTCTAGCTTGGAGAAGGAAGTCTTGGAATAGGGGTGAGTATGGTGCGGTTCGGTGCGGTTTTTGGACCAAACCGCATTTGCGGTTATTTTAATTGAAAAACCTAAATTTGTGGTTCGGTTATGCGGTTTTTTTCGGCTTTACGATTATTTTGGTGCGGTTTCAACTTTTAACCGCAAAATGAGGTGGTGGGGTTTTGTGGTTAAAATGGTGCGGTTTTTAATGTCTAGATCATATTTTGTTGACTTTAATTTAAAATGGTTACTTGTTTCTCGTTTCCATACATGCCAAGCATAGCCATGAACTTTTCATCAGAATCAAGCACAATAAGGGATTTTTCTTGTGCATACTTGTCAACATAAAAAATAGAAATTTTTGGGTAGTTCTTTGATGAATAACGTTTTACCACCTCTTCATGTAGTCGACTAAACTTGTATAAAAATGTGTCTATGTAGATACATTTTTGAGAGCCAAAGCAATATATTTGCCTACAACTATTCTTCGTTAGCCGAAAGTAACCTCCATATTTCAATTTTAACTTGAACTTGGATGTTGGTATACGCCTGAAATTGAATATTAATTAGAGAAACAATCATACAATTCAGTAAATATCTAATTGAATTAACATTAAGGTATTCACATAAACATACTCGATTATTGGAGACGTAGCCCTGCTCTCCCATATGGGTTTTGATGTGTCATTAAGGGTAGTATCTTCTGTTTGAGAATGATCTTCCGACATTGGTTTGTATCGGCTCTAAAATATAATTTTAAGTCAAAGATAAGAAAAAAGAAAGATATAAAGGTATAAAAACACGAGTACAAACATCAACATTGCATATCATTGGCACAATAGCTAAGAGTAGCTTATTCATATATAAAGGTATAACATGATTAAAATATAAAGGTATAACAACAAGACTACAATTAGTTTTCTTCATGATATAATGGAATCATCAAACAAATTAGACAAATTATATGCAGCTGCAATAAGTCTTAGAACTGTTGAACAAATCAAACACCAACAACATAATCAAAATTAGTTTTCTGGTTAATCTCTTCCCATGAAGTCATATTTTGACATCAATTAGTTTTCTAGTCAACCTCTTCTGTTTTGACATCAATTAGTTTTCTTCATGATATAATGGAATCAATGACAAATTAGACAAATTATATGGAAAAGGAATTATGAAACTTATACAGGGACTTCAATAATTCCAGATTCTAGATGTGTAGGTGACATATTCATTAGTTGTAATCCCAAATTGAATGTTCAATTGACAAAAAAAAAATCATAAAATCCTGATTACTGCAGCTACAATAAGTCTAGGAATTGTTGAACAAATCAAACAACAACATAATCATAGTTGAGGAATGGGAATGGATTCAGTTTGTAATTACCTATGCGTGTGTATGCGATACAAGGGAATCAACGATTGTGTATGACACGATCAGAAGGAAGCTAGATACGAAAGGATGGAAGTTGCAACCTGCTGCGTGTGTGTTTGCAATAACAGGGAATCAACGATCAATTTTGGAATCAAGGAACAATTATGTGTATCGATTGGAAGAAAAGATCGAAAGCCTCATGGAAGGAAGGCTCGAACGTGATTTGAGAAGGTACGGGGGAAAACGACTTTTGGCAGAATCGATCAGGAAAGGTTCAATCGTATGTTGTATTGGAGATTAGGAGGAAGGGTATTATTGTCCAATCATTATGTATTTTATTTATAATGATTTAATTTTATGAAAAACATTTATAAATCAATAAAAAAAATATAAAAAAATAGATTTGGGTATTTATGATATTAAAAAACATTAGGAAGGGTAAATACGATATTTAGAGTTTAGTCCGCAAAAATATGATATTTAGCTATTTAGGAAGGGCGTATACGAAATTTTGCCATAATTTTATTGACTTCCATTTATTTCTAGCGTAAAACAGACTAATTTTTTAATATAACCGAAGAAACCATGTAGTTCACTAGGACCAACTGGTTGCAAGCTAAACCAGGCTGCATGCAACACCTGCTGAGTGATGTGCATATATGAAGTTATTTATAATAAATCATCCACCCTTTGTATTCTTTCACCGATGTGGGACAAGTTCCCAACCTAAATGCTAGACACCATTCTTCTATCATTTTTTTCTCCTTATCTATATTATTTCTGTTTTTTAATTAATTACACAAACATATATACATCACCTAATTAAATAATTACACAGAACCCTCCAATTTGTTTCTTTTAATTGGTTTTATGCTTTTAATCGTAGATATGCTTCGCTTCAAGATAAAATATGTTATGAATTGTCCATCAAAAGAATTTATACATTGATTAGATTGAGATACTTATCATTTTGGAATAAATAAACTAAATGAAATATATATATATATATATATATATATATATATATATATATATATATATATATATATATATATATATATATATATATATATATATATATATGCGGTGCGGTTCAGTTTTTTGCAAAACTAAAAACCGCACCGCACCGAAAGTTTTCGGTTTTTGTAAAACTAAAACCGCAACTTTGGCTTTTGTTTTGATTTCGGTTAATGTGATTATTTTTTTTGTTTTTTCGATCTACGGTTCGGTTTTTGCTCATCCCTATCTTGGATCCAAAATCACTCCATTTCTTGCAGTCACTTTAAGGTATCAAGTTCATACCTTGATTTGTAGATGATTAGATCTCCTCATTTTGGGTTTTGTTGTGTTTTGGCCTCTTTTTGGGGATGAAGATGGAGTGAAGTCATTTAAGGGGTTGTCCTTTCAGATCTGAGTTGGTTTTGGTACCCTTGAGCTTAAAGGTGCAAACTTTATGAGGATTTTGGTGCCATGCATGCATTAAGTCAGTTATTTCCTCCATTCTAAGCTTAAGAGCTTCATTTAGACATACATGAATGTAAAGTTGGCATGTTTACGTGGTTTTCCAGCTCAAGGAAGTTAGATCATTGTTGAAACCCATTTTGACGATCAGTTTGTGCGGAATAAGAACATCTTGAGATTTAACGACCATAAAAATATAAATGAAGAACATAAGATGAGTAATTCCATGATTTTACTAGAAAAGAGAGATAAAAGTAATACATAAAGAACATGGGTTGGGAGAGATAACTCTCCCTTCGTGGGGGAGATCCCACACACACACTCTCTCTCTAGGAACACCATTTTAGTGCACTCTTACATTTTATATGACCAACTCTCTCTATATATAAGGAGAGAGAAACCAAACAATACAATAAAGAGAATAAAATAACCTAACTTATCATTCATAATTTGTAGAGCATTTACATACTCCAACATTCTCTCCCTAGATGATCGCAAATAATGAGGGATACAAATGAAGTGATAAAAGGCTAAAATATACAGTTTCCGACTAGGAAGTGTGGTAATAATGAGAACCAAATGCTGAAATGTCTCTGAAACTTTGAAGTGTCTATGATGTCTGAAACTAGTCGATGAAGTCTCTTTCGTCAAAGTCTTCTAAGTACCGAGGCATAAGCTTCTCCGGTGCTGAAGAGTGAGATGCAATCAGTGAACCGAGTTGATCAACTTAAAAAATGTACCAATAAATTTTGAACTGTATGTCCCGTAATCAAGTCACACTTCGGCTTCAAAAAATCTGAAACATCTCTTGTTCTCGAATCATAATACACCAAAAACTCTTCAAAAGAATAACCCGCTAAATAGGGGTGAGCATTTGGACCGGTGGACTGGACCGTTTTTTTTGGACCCCCGGGCCGGTTCTTGGTTCTAGGAATCCATCAAAACCGGTCTGTTTTTTTCCCGGTCCGGTCCGGTTTTTACCGGGTTTAGAACCAGTTGGACCCGATTTAAAAAAAAAATTATAATCTGTGAAATTTTTTAAACAACCATAACTCATTCTTTTTAAGTCAGATTGTAACATCCCGTTTAAAATAGAATAATTAAATAATAGACCCAAAACCCCGAGAAGCAATTTTATTATTATTATTTTATAGTATTAAAGCTCAAAATCAAATAATAATTAGTGGGGTGTTGGTTTCGGGAAGCCAAATGATATATTTTAGACTTTTGGGGGTTAAAGTTTAACTTTAGGATTTATTTTGTGAAGATTTTCAGGATTCAGGGGCTGTTTAGTAAGATTGAGACTTTATTGAAGTGTTGAGGGTTGAATCGTAATATCTGGATTTAAATTAAGAAGAATAAAAGGAGGAGGGGCTGGAAACGTCAAAAAGCACAAAACTTATATTGGAGACGGAGATTAATCTCGTCACCCTCCTTACAGCTCATTCGTTCAAACGACATGGAACCCTAACCCTAATCTTTCCTAGCCGCCACCATAAGAAGCTATTCCAGCCGCCGCCGCCGATGTCGATTCCGATCGCGACCTCTCCCGGTCTGCAACCTCGTCGTTGACCGCCGCTGCAGCAACCCCGATCGTCGGAGACGCCATGGGCAACAAAAGATACGCGAGGACGGTGGGGAACATTGCATTCGTCGCTTGTGGATCATGTAATATCAAGAAACTGCCGGTAAGTTACCTGCCACCTCTCCCTCTCCTCTCTTTTGCTTTTCCCGATGAGCTGATGTTATGCACGATAGTTGTTGTTGCCGGCAGCCCTAAGGTTGTCGTGTTGCTCATTTCAGCGTCCTCAGCTACCTAGTCGGTGGTTAGGAGTTGTGGTCTCGTGTCATGAACAGATGGGGTTGGGTGATTGATGTTTGGCTGAAAAGCAACCGCCACCACCCTGAGGTGGTGGCTGCCATTTCTTTTATCGCCACCAGCCACCGTGGGAGGGTGGTTGTGTGTGTGATTTAGTGTGTGTGAGCCTAATTCATGAGTTTAATGTTGTATGGACATTCTTGGACAGGGAAAAATGAAGAGAACTCATCACCGCCACCTGCTGCCACCGTTCCGCCACCTGTTGTCGTCGTTCCGGGTGGTTGTGGACTTTTGGGTGCATTTCGATTAATATTAGAGTGCTTTTTGTGTTGTGTTGGCCCAAGAACATGACCACCACCACCGTGAAGTGGTGGCTGCCGCCACGTGCCGCCGCCGGCCACCACTAGGTTGTTGTTTATATGTGTTTGTATTAGCGGGGGTGTGTGTAATTTTTGGAATTTAGCATTGTAAAATGTAACTAAAAAGAAGAATAATGGAAAGAAACTCAAACCATCACCGTGAGGTGGTGGCGGCAGGAGGTGTCGGGTGGCGGTGTGCTTTGCCTGGTTGTGTTGATTTGATTAGGGTGCTTGAAACACTAATGGGCTTAGCGAAACCATAATGAGCCTAGTGAAATCATAATGGGCCTAATGAACCTTAATTGGTCAAAGGACCTAGCTATTAGGCCTATTGGGCTAATATGGGTTGGAAACCCTAATTAGGGTTTAGAAAACCCTAATGCCATGAAACCCTAATTTGGGAATTATCGGGCCGCATCGGAATTATTTAATGAACTTAAAATGTTAATTAATAACCAATTACAATTAACTTAAGGCCAGGTGGGACTTAATGGATTGAGTCCTTAATGGGTTAAGTAGGGACACTTAACCCTAATCATCATTTCATGAGAAAACCCTAATTTCACTTGGGTTTATTGTTGGGCCTTTCTATTAGGCCTTGATGATTGGATTATTAATGGGCCATCCAAGAATAATCATATAGACTGGAATATGTTGATGGGCTTAGGGTAAGGCCCATATGAGGTTTTGGGACTAATTTGGAAAATTAGGCCATAAATGGGCCATAGTTTGGGCCTTAATGATTATATGATTATTGGGCCACTAGAATGTCAAATGTTGGACTGGAATAAATGGTTGGGTCTTTGAATAAGACCATGTAAAGGCTTGGGCCCAATTTGGAAAATTGGGCCATATGTTGGGCTTCAGCCCATTATTTGACTTTTGGGTTTTTGTAGTGTGAGTTGGACCTTGGTCTTGGAACCCAATTATTAATTAGGTATTGCTTGATGTCGACAGTTCGGGAACCTATCAACCAGTAGTTAGAGTTTTATCTGTGGGACTTCGCCGTGCCAGATGAGTCATCCTCACAATACTAAGGGGTCTAAGGCACCAAGGTCGGCCCATTGGATTTGATATCCTAGTAGTTATTGATATGTTGAGTTTGAGTTGGTGATGTATGCCAATTGATATGCTAGTCGGTTAGACCTGTAGGACTACCTGTGATACTGTATGATTGTCTGTATGTGCATTAGTTATGTTTCATGTCGACATGTTAGGTGGGATGGGTTGAGGTTTTAATGCTCCGTGCGGTAGCCAACAAACCCTAGAGTATTCCAAAAATGAGCTGAGGGCCGGGCAAGGCATGCTAGACTCATACTGAGGACTCGGGAGTATTCTAGATATGAGCTGAGGGTCGGGCAAGGCATGCCAGACTCATACTGAGGACTCGGGAGCCTTCCAGATACAAGTTAAGGGCCATGTAGGGCATGCCAGACTCATGTTGTGGGCTCGGTGGCAATCCAGATGTTAGTTGTGGGCCGGAAGGCAATTCAGACTCTCACTGTAGGCCTAGGGGTAATCCAATCTGTAAAGTTGTGGACCCATTACATGTTGTTCAGTTTGTTATGTTATGATATTGTTGATATTGTTATGTGGATTGTATGTGTATCAGTATTTTGGGGGTAACTCACTAAGCTTTGTGCTTATGGTTTCAGTTTATTGTTTCAGGTGCTTTAGATGACTTGGCAAGGCGAAGGCGTGACCGTACACATCCTCGTGTTTTGGACTTATGGTTTCTAGGATACTTTGATATTAAACTATTTTGAAAACACTTTGTAATAACTAATGACTTTTGGATGTTTGAAAAAGTTTTAAATTGGCTTGATTTTTATGGGTGTTACACGGATTGAGACACAGTTTTTTCCAACGTTTAATTTACAGTTTGTAGATGAATTTAGACTATAATTTTGTTGATTTTGGTATTATATTCAATGAGTTACAGTCTTTCAAAGTTGAGTTATCAAAGCTGAAAAATATCAGCTTTTCAATAACATTTTTAAAATTTTGTAATTTGTGAAAAATTTTAAACAACCATAACTTATTCGTTTTAAGTCGAATTGATACATGTTTTTTTTCTAAAGTTTAATTTACAATTTGTAGATGAATTTAGACTATAATTTTGTTGATTTTGGTATTATATTCAATGAGTTACAGTCTTTCAAAGTTGAGCTATCAAAGCTGAAAATTTTCAGCTTTTTAGCAAAATTTTTAAAATTTTGTAATCTGTGAAAATTTTTAAACAACCATAACTCATTCGTTTTAAGTCGGATTAACCTTCGGTTTTTTCCAACGTTTAATTTACAGTTTGTAGATAAATTTAGACTATAATTTTGTTGATTTTGATATTATATTCAGTGAGTTACAATCCTTCAAAGTGGAACTATCAAAACTGAAATATTTCAGTTTTTTAACTATTATTTTAGACTATAATTCTAAATTTTATGTATATTTGACAGATAAATCATATGAAAGGGATCTTGGTGAATTTGATTTATATGTTAGTTGTTTTTATTTGGAAAATTAATTTTGCAAGTTATAATATTATAACATCAAGGTAGATTAGTTATGCATGAAACAAAAACATAATCATTTTTACAAGTTGTATCGTATCAAACCCAATAACATATTCGTTTTAACGAGTTATATCAAACTTAAAAACTTATTTTAACGACTTGTACTCTATGCAATTAAAGTTGTACAGGTCCAAGAACCGGACAACCCGGACTGGACACGGACACGACTCATTCGATCCGGTCCGCGGTCCACAATATTCTCCATAACCGGTCCGATCCAAGAGCCGGTTCGGTCCGATCCGATCCGGTCCGGTTCAGTTCGGTCCAATGCTCACCCTATATGTGAATACTTCCAACAAGTTTGTTACCTAGATGTGTACAAAAAAAAAAAAAATTACCCAAATGTAAACAAACAGAAAAATTAATTACCTTTCATATTCCATCAATCAAAATAGGATGATATAATAGTTATTTACAGTTTTTCAACTTTGTAATTTTTTAAAAGTTGGGGGTGGATGGGCCAAATAAGAATCTTGAGGGGGAAGAGGGGTAGAGGGCTGAATTAATTACTCGACATAACGTGATTTGCCGTCAAACGTTAATGCTTTTCTCCTTTAGATTTCATGCTCCGTCAGGGTCGCTATACCAAACCTACAAATCGGAGAACCCCTCTTCTCTCACCGACGAAACCCGGTCAATCAAATCGAATTCTGGGCGTTTACTCAATTGTTTGTTGATTGGAGGTCTGTTTTCGCAAACAACCACAATACATACGTATATAGAGCGAACAGAGCTGGGTGAGCAACACAGACAACTAGCAAAGTAAAAGAAAAACAAAATCAATGGGTGTTCCGGCGTTTTATAGGTGGTTAGCTGACCGGTACCCTCGATCAATAGCGGACGTCGTGGAGGACGAAGCATGCCAGGGTAATGGGGTTGAATTGTTAAAGCCGAACCCTAACAACATCGAGTTTGATAATTTGTACTTGGATATGAATGGGATTATTCATCCATGTTTTCACCCCGAAGGAAAGGTAAATTACTTTGTTTCACATCTGTTCTGAAAAAATTATGTGTATCGGAGTTAAACTACTACTTTCCAAAAAGAAAATCTGAAAGATTTTTATCGAATTTAACACCACTATCTGTATTTAGCACACGAAGCTTGGTGTAAAGTTTCAACACCTATCCTTCAACTATTGCATTTAATCCAATTTGACATTTTTTGTTCTTGCTCGAATCAAACAAGGATTATAGAACTTGGATTGTATTATTTGAGAATAGAAGGTATTTTCTGATTAAGTCTTGCACTTGGTATTGCAGCCTGCTCCAGCTACGTATGATGATGTATTCAAGTCAATATTTGACTACATTGATCATCTCTTCTCATTGGTGCGTCCAAGAAAGATTCTTTATATGGCAATAGGTAAAGCCAACAACTTTCAATCTTTTAAATTATCATACAATTCCAAATTGAACTACCTTTCAGCTGTTTGCACTTTCAATTTTTTCAGATGGTGTGGCCCCGAGAGCCAAAATGAATCAACAGAGGTCTCGTCGATTTAGGGCTGCTAAAGATGCTGCTGAAGCAGTAAGATTCTTTTTTCTTTCTTAAATAATATGTAATCTATCAAAGTGGTTGAGATAATAACCAAATTAAGTAACTAAACTAATTTTGTGTCATTTAGGAAGCTGAAGAGGAGAGATTGAGAATTGAGTTTGAAGCTCAAGGAGCTGCACTTTCTCCTAAAGAGAAGCTTGAAACATGTGATTCCAATGTCATAACACCTGGCACTCAGTTTATGTCTGTGCTTTCTGTTGCCCTTCAGTATTTTATACAATGTAGATTAAACCACAATCCTGGTTGGCAGTATACAAAGGTTTATTGATAATCTTTCACCTTATACTTTCTTTTCAGCAAGAATCAAAGTGTTTTTGTGTCTAGTTTGTCATCAGTTCAATTCTAATTCCTTTTTTGTTATATATTTATTTGAAGGTGATTCTTTCTGATTCAAATGTTCCTGGTGAGGGAGAACACAAAGTAATGTCATTTATTCGGTTACAAAGAAATATTCCTGGTTTCAATCCAAACACACGTCATTGTCTCTATGGACTGGTGAGTTAAAGTTGTATTTGGTTATTTACCATATTACCCTTCTCCTTCCTTATCATTTTTATATGGGTTATTTTGATAGGATGCAGATCTTATTATGCTTGCTCTAGCCACTCATGAGGTTCACTTTTCAATATTGAGGGAGGTTAGTGGATAATGACATAATGTATAGTGGAATCTGTCATTTATGTTCAATGTTTTTTTTTTACCAATTTAACCTTAAATGCTGGACAGGTGATCACACTCCCTGGGCAGCAGGAGAAATGTTTCCAATGTGGGCAAATTGGTCATTTGGCAGCTGAGTGTCGTGGGTCTGTAGGCAACCATGTTGATGCAAATGGAAAGCCTGTAAATGATATTCCAATTCACAAGAAAAAATATCAGTTCCTCAACATTTGGGTGTTAAGAGAATATCTGCAATATGATTTAGAGATTCCAAATCCTCCTTTTGAAGTCAACCTTGAAAGATTGGTGGATGATTTTGTATTTCTTTGCTTTTTTGTTGGCAATGACTTTCTTCCCCATATGCCAACTTTAGAGATTCGAGAGGTATGTGAAGTAATTCTTTTTGATAAACCAATCATATCATAATGTGTTTCACATTTATTAATATCAATTTTTTTTTTCTTTTTTGTAATTCTAGGGTGCTATAAGTCTGTTGATGCAAGTTTATAGAAGGGAGTTTGTTACAATGGGTGGTTATCTTACTGACTCTGGTGAGGTATGTAATTTCTTGAATTTTTGTCCTTTTTCACACAAAAAACAACCATATAATCATTTTATATCAGAATGGTTAGAAATTGATCAGTTTATGTAATAGCATAATGAATAAATAACATAAAAATCCTTTTTTTTTTGTATGTATTATATACAAACACCTAAATTTCCAGGTCTTGCTGGACAGAGTTGAGCAGTTTATTCAAGCAGTTGCAATTCACGAAGACCAAATATTTCAAAAGCGGGCCCGCATACAAAAGGTAATTTTGGAAAATGGAAAATGGAAAATGGAAATCTCACTATAAAATTTATATGCTTCCTATAATAACTCATAACTTATATTATATCCTTTTAATTTTAGTCATATGAGAACAATGAAGAGATGAGGCGTAAAGCAAGACAAGAAGTTGTTGAAGAGCCTGTGACTCCAGTAGTTGACAAGGTATGATAAAATATAAATCCTCTGAAATCAGATGATTTATTTATTTATTTATTTATTTTTGTTACATATGAAAACCATTTTAACTTTTTCCTTAATTTTTTGCGTAGATCAAATTAGGGGAACCTGGGTACAAGGAAAGGTATTATAAGGAGAAGTTAAATTTAACAGATCCAAAGGAGATTGAAGAGGTTAAAAGGAAAATGGTGAGTTCCTTTTACTCTTTTAAGTTTTATCATAAGTTTCTTTAATAAACACAAATTACTTTATAAAAATTGTTTATTTTATTCAGGTATTGCATTATGTTGAAGGATTATGTTGGGTTGCTCGTTATTACTATCAAGGCGTATGTTCTTGGCAATGGTAAATAAAAATTATCCTAAAAAATTCTTTCTATTATTATTATTTGTTTTAAATTGCTCAAATTGACATTTTGTAGGTATTATCCGTATCATTATGCCCCATTTGCATCTGATCTTAAAGATTTAGCTGATTTGGAAATAACTTTTTTTCTTGGAGAGCCATTTAAACCTTTTGATCAGCTCATGGGAACCCTACCAGCTGCAAGGTACTTACTTACTTTACATCAACCAATAAGAAATCGACATGTGTCTTTTTGAATTAGTTTATATTATATCTTATTCGGTAATAATGGATTTGAATTCTTTAAAAAAAAAATGCTACAGTTCAAATGCTCTCCCTGACAACTACAGAAAACTCATGACTGATCCCTCATCACCTATAATTGAGTTCTACCCTTTTGGTAATTCCAACTAATCTTCTAATTTCCGCTAAATGTTTATTTATTAATAATCTTCATAACAATAAAATGTTATATACGTACATGTAGATTTTGACATTGACATGAATGGAAAGCGATTTTCATGGCAGGTAATATTGGTTAAAAATGTCAAACAAATATTTTTTCTTTACTAAATTATTTAATTTCATGATATTTTTTGTTCTTAGGGGGTAGCGAAATTGCCATTTATTGACGAAAAGAAGCTACTCACTGAAACAAGAAGACTTGAGGACACTTTAACAGTTGAGTATTTTGCTACATTTCAATCTTGATTTTTTGATGTTTTTATTTTTCAAATGCTATATTTAAAATATGAGTTTTTTTTTTTTTACAGGAAGAAGAGCAAGCACGAAATAGTATTTGTTCTGATTTATTATATGTATCTCCACGTAACCCCCTGGCCCCACAAATTATTGCATACTATAATTTTTTCAGTCAAGTACACCCAACTCAAAGATGCCTGTGGCCAATTGATGTATATGCTAGGTTTGTTGTTTCTTTTTTTTTTCTTTTTTATTAATATAAATTTTAATTTTAAGTTTTTATGTTGGATTTATTCAGTGGTGGAATGAATGGTTACTTGTGGTTGTGTGAGAGAAATGGTTTCAGAATGGTGCTTCCTTCCCCAATTAATGGCTTAGGCGATATAGTCAATAACCATGTCATGTAAGTTCCCTTTATCTCAACAATTAAAAAAAAAAAATAGAAAAAACTTTTCTTTTAAAAAAAAATTATCGTTGTTTTGCAGAAATGCGACGTATATAAATCCAGCACCTCATAAACATATTCCAGAACCTCCTAAAGGTGTAGCCATGCCAAAGAAGGTGTGTTACTTTTTCACTTTTTTGTTTATATATTTATTGAAAGTATTATTATATTGACTTGTAATTGTAAATTTGTAATTATTATTATTTATTGCAGATTTTGAAACCTGTTGATATAAAACCGTTGCCTATTTTATGGCATGAAGATAATAGTGGACGTCGAGGGCAAGGCAGTTATAATAGGTACACTTGCAATTGCATCTCTCTTGCTAATAGCTCTTAAATATATAAGGGTATTTTGGTCCTTTTTTTTTTGTTTTTTAATGTATGATATTGCTATAATGATTCAGGCCGCAAGTACCAGGGGCAATACATGGAAACATGTTGGGCGAAGCTGCACATCGTCTCTTGAAAAACTCGCTGAATATAAGATCCAGTGGTCCGTCTTCCGGGTACTACGAGCAGTCAAATTACCGAAATACCCCTGGCAGCAACAATTTTCAACATAGACCAAGACCAGCCGGTCCTTCTGGGCATGGAAGAAACCCTAACGAAGATCAATTTTTTTACCAAAATTACCCCTCAAATCCTAGGGCTTCAATGCCTAGGCCCAAATTCGGTTTCTCCAGACCACAAGGGAATAATAATAATAATAATAATAATAGTAATTACACATATCAAGAACAATACCAAGATTTAAGTAATGGGATGGCTGGTTTATCAATGAATAATAATGGAATCAGAAACAGACAGTATCCGGTTAGGGGGGCGGCGGCACCACCACAGAGCTCCGGCAACCTCCCGACCCCGCCGTCTACTTGGATCAGTAGACCGTCTTCTTCAGCTGCCATGGGAGGGGATGGAAATGGAAATGGAAATGAGAAAGATGTAAAGAAGGTTTATCAAATCAAGAGTAGGGTTCCACTTTCACAGGAGGAATCTGTTTCTGGTAATAATGGAGGAATATAATGGGGGGTTTAGTAATAGTAACTTAGTTTGTTTGATTTTTATTAGAGACATTTGAAGGTTGTAGTTGTTTGTTGTATATCTTCTTGGTTTATACCACAGGATTAGTCAAAAGGATAGAAAAAGGGAATATGCATATACCTCTGCAATTGTGTAAGCACATTGACATTGTAAGTTAACTTGTTTTCATTATTTTTATCAACTTTGTTTATTTTATTTAACTGTTTGTAACTGGATTTGTCATTTGTGTTCTACTTTGGATACATTAATAACTTGATACAATAATGAACTATGCTCTGTGTACACATTTATATATATATATTTTGTGTACGCTTTTTATCATGAAACTTATATTTGTGTTGGTTTATCAAGAATTCAAGATGGTGGTGTCGTTTGATTTTGTTGAAGATCTCATTTTCAACAAATAAAATATAAAATGGTGTAGTTCAAAACCTGCTTCTTCCATTTTCTGGTTTCTTGCAAAAATGAAGATAATCCAAATCTGGAAAAGGTACGATGTAGAAACGAAAAAATCTAGAAAAAGAATCTTAGAAAATCACAAACAAGGTTCACACCAATCCAAATCAAAACCCACTTCCTCAATTTCATCTTGTATGTTTTTGGCCTAGAACAAGAACTTTGTATCCTCCACCTATGATAAAGATTCAAGAAGAAAAAAAAACCAACTCGAGGAGTGATTCTTGACCTCTCACATATATCCCTCGGTTGAAGCCATGAAGCCCTTATCTCCTATATTGAGTGTTTTTTTTGTTGATGGACTATGGATCATGCGGGTGGAAAGGGGCGCAAACGAGCCAAGCTACTCGCGAGCTATTCGAGATCGGATCGTTAAAAGCTCGACTCGAAACCGATTTTAAACGAGCCCGAACCAAGCTCGAACTTAATATTAAGCTTGTTTATTAAACGAGCTCGAGCTCAAGCCTATGTTACAAAGCTCGATTAGGCTCGCGAGCCTAAATGAGCCCTTATATAATATTATTTATTATTATTTATATATATTAAAATAAAAACATATTAGGGGAATTATGAATTTCGGGTATTAGTTAACGAGCTTTTTAACGAGCTTGAGCCGAACTTAAGCTTATTTAGGCACGCCCGATAAAAATGAGTCGAGCCCGAGCCTGAGCCGAGCTTGTATAACTCTTTACGAGCTCAAGCCGAGCTCAGTAAAAGAAAGCTCGAATCGAGCCGAGCTCGAGCTCGAGCCTCATATAACTTAAATGAGCCCAAGCCGAGCCTGATCGGGTTCGGGCTCAGCTCGGCTCGTTTGCACCCCTAATGGAGGAAACATTTGTTAACTCAAAAGATGCCAAAATGTCTATGGTGGCCATGTCTGCGATCAACAAGGTTGATAACATTTGATTGTAACATATATCGAAAGAATTATGAACTGTTTCGGTTTTTAACACCAATATACTAAAGTAAATTACCAATAAAATGGTAGTTCTTTCTCTCAAGACATATTAGCAATAATGGAATCAAAAATATTGGGAGAGTTCAAGAATCTTTCTATCGATATTCACTTGTAATTGTGGGCTAGCATAAATATATTGGAAAACTTACAATAACAATATCCGGCATGCATCACGAGATACAAGCAACTACACAAAGCACATTGTCATTAGTCATTACAGTTTGACTATTTTTATTGTTTAACCACTTTATTTCACACTTGTCAATAAAAACCACTCAAGTTTGACTATTTTTTTATGTGGTAGGTTACACTAAAAAAATCTATCAAAGTTTAGTAGCTTTAGTGATATATTAACACTAAATGTTCAAGCCATTGACAAATTTATTGTTCTTACCGCTTTAACCTATATATATATATATATATATATATATATATATATATATATATATATATATATATATATATATATATATATATATATATATATATATATATATATATCAAGCCAAAGTTGTCCATAGAGGGAAAATGCGCAAACATGGCTGACTATTTGTAACATCCTCTCTGACACGTATCATAATATTGTCCGCTTTGTTGTTGTATGATTATCTGTTTATGTTTATTTTCTGGTATATGTCGATATATTGTGTTGGGTTGGGTTGAGGCTGTACTGTTCCGTGCGGTAGCCAAAAAATCTTGGAGCATTCCAGATATGAGTTGAGGGTCGGGTAGGGCATGCCAGACTCATACTAAGGGCTCATGAGTATTCCAGATACGAGCTGAGGGTCGGGTAAGGCATGCCAGACTCCTACTGATGGCTTGATGGTATTCAGTCCAATAATTGATCTGGTCGGGGAGCAAACTAGACATAAGCTGTGGGCCGCAAGGGCAAGCCAAACTTAAGTTGTGGGCTCAGAAGTAATCCAAACTTTTAGCTGTGGACCCATTGCATGCTGTTATTGTATATTTATATTATTTGGTTATGTGTTGGTATTTTGGGGGAACTCACTAAGCGTTGAGTTACAGTTTGGGGTTATATTTCAGGTACTTCAGATGACCTTGGGAAGGCGAAGGCATGACAGTACACATCTTCATGTTTTTGACCTATGATTTTGGAAACTCTAATGTTGAAATACTTTTTGAAAACTATGTTTGTAAACAATTTGTGAAATTGATGGATTTTTAAAAGTTTAAATTTATCAATGGTTTTATGAGTGTTACAGTTGAGGAGGACGATTTACAGATTACGTTGGTGATAAAGAAGATGAGATTGAGAAGAAGATATGCGTATTGTGTTGGGAGAAAAATGTGACATCCCCATTTTCACGGCCAGAAAAAACCGATTTGTTTATGCTTTATTTAAACCAAGAGTATTTTTTTGAATTAAAGTGTTGCAGAATTTGTTCCCACAAAAACATGATAAATACGTTATCAAAGCATTTCTGAAGAAATGTATTTTTATTCATTTTAAAACATTGGAATGTCATCGTCAATACAAAAACATAAGCATAAATAGAACTTACATTCATTATCACTAGTAGTTTATATCTCCTTAATCTCTCAGTGTAATGTAACTTTATATCGACACTTGTGATACAAATAAACTGAGTGAGTCAGATTGGGAAACCTAGTTAGTACATAGGGATTTCAATCCCACAATGTTATAATATATATATATATATATATATATATATATATATATATATATATATATAATTTAGAAGTCACGATATATACAATTTCACATCATATAAGGAATTCCATCCCACCCCGACGATCCTTACAACGATACGATCTATACTCTCAGATCTAAAAATTACCGTATTTCCTAATCCATACTCCTGGATCTGAAATTAACCTCTTTTCCTAATCCATACTACCAAAGGGCTTGTAGCCCAGCGGTATCAGGTGATGTCCTCCCTCTTTGAGGTTGAGGGTTCAAGTCCGGTCGTGGACATAAGTGGAATAGGTATTGTTAGTTTAAAAGTAGAATAGATTTGTCGGTTCAAACAAAAAACCTAATCCATACTCCTGGATTTAAAATTAACCTCTTTACCTGATCCATACTCCCGGATCTAAAATTAACCTTTTTACCTGATCCATACTCCAGGATCTAAAATTAAACTTTTTACCTGATCCATACTCCCGGATCTAAAATTAACCTTTTTACCTGATCCATACTCCAGGATCTAAAATTAAACTTTTTACCTGATCCATACTCCCGATCTGAAATTAACCTCCTTACCCAATCCATACTCCCAGATCGGGTATGTCTGATTCATACTCCCGGATCAATAATTATGCCCATTCCATACTCTCGGACTAGGGACAATTGACTATGTCTAATCAATGCTCTTAGATCATTGACAAAATTAAAATTCGACTCTCTGTGTATATCTCGCTCGTTCTCATAAAGGGATACTACCCAATATTCCTCTTTATTAATTTAGGTTTACTCTATATCCTAAATTATCGTATATTATCAGATATGCACTTAACACATATTTCAGGCACTATCAAATATTTTACACACCAACAAACATTTAATACATTATTCAATGGTTGTATTAAAATCA
This sequence comes from Lactuca saligna, assembly GCF_052625555.1. Classification (NCBI taxonomy): domain Eukaryota; kingdom Viridiplantae; phylum Streptophyta; class Magnoliopsida; order Asterales; family Asteraceae; genus Lactuca; species Lactuca saligna. The sequence continues at coordinate 130,205,007 of NC_136418.1, read as the reverse complement.
TGTTCATGAAAAGGATTATGCACTCACTTGTTAAAGTGATGATTCCAAACTCGGGCAACGCTTCGCTTCTAACAATTCTATTTTCCTTCGACGAAACCTAGCACTATTATGGCTAAATTTTATTCTAATCTTTATTGTGACTAATTATTAGTCTAGATTCAGCATTAACTCAAAGTCTACTTCATGATTTATCAAGTAAGGATCAGCAAGGCATGACAGTTAGGAGGCAGGACCATTTCAGCATATAGCTTTTCTGAAATCCAACAACTAAACCCAACGTGACCATTCTAGACACCTCTCCTGTAAGTAGTTCAATCAGTATAACGACTTTAAATCACTGATAAATCTTATTTATAGGTTCATAATAACGATATTATACTTATATATAAGTTATATTTAAAATATGGTAGGCGTATCTCACTTACAACATGTTTTTATTAAAAACCGGGCTTCGCTGGAGCAGCGTTTCCGAGCCGAAAAGCTCTTTTTCTCGGAGCCGCCGGGCGCTCCGGGCCTTTCCTCTAGTACCTTGAGGCTACTAGGGCTTTAGGAGGGTTTTTTTTTTTTTTTGGGGGGGGGGGGGGGGGGAGGGGGGGGGGGGGGGGGGCGGGCTTGGAGAGATGTTAGAGAGAGAAAGAATTAAGGAAAGGTGTGAGAAAGAATGAAGGCCTTGCATTTTATTTATAGGTTGAAACACAACTTAACTCGTCGAGTTGGGTGCCACATGTCACCATCTGATGGCAAGACTTGGGGAGAAAACAATGGCTCAGATCGCACCACGTCACCCCCTTCGCAGCAGCACCCTGTCGACTTCTAAACCCATAACTTTCGCATAAGAGCTCTGTTTTCGACATTCTTTTTATCCATGCGTAGGTATTGATAAGATCTACAACTCTCCTTTTGACTTCGTCGGCTAATATTTGACCGATTTTAAATTTAACAGTATAAGAAGATTACACTGTTAAATGACCGTGTAAAATTCATAACTTCTACATACGGAATCCGTTTTCGTCTGTTTTTTATTGTTGAGCTCCTATTAATGATATCTTCAATTCTCATTTATTTTGCGTTGGTCAAAAATGGATCGATCTAAAATTCGAATTCCGGGTTGTGCACTGTTGTACCAAATCTTAGAAAAATCATAACTTCCTCATACGAAGTCAGATTTGGGCGTTCTTTTTATGCACACTCTCAGTTTAACATATGATACAAATTTCATTTAGATACCTAAGGCTAAAAAGTAGTTTATAAAAAATTACTTTTTACGTCACACAACGTCGTGCTCGTTTTGTCGCGAAACTTCGACAGACCATAACTTCTTCGTAATAACTCGGATTTCGACATTCTTTATATGTACGGAACCCTTGTGATATATATTATAACTTGGTTAAGATCAATCATTCTAAATAATATTCCATCAAAAAGTCATTTTTGACGCTCATTGACTCTAGATTGACTAGCCTAAATCTGTGTGTGTGTATATATGTGTGTGTGTGTGTGTGTGTGAGAGAGAGAGAGAGAGAGAGAGAGAGAAAAGATGGGATGTTATTTTCTATGTTTTAAAATAATAAAGTATTAAAATAAATTAAAAGGGCAAAACCGTCTTTTTAGGTTTTTCATGGACCAAAACCACAAGAAATTTATGAATTTGGGACAAACTTAATGGAAAATTCCTTATTTTGGACCTTCCATGTAAATTGAAAACTTTTTAGACACCATCCAGAGTTTTCTACAATCCTCAAGGACCAATTTTTGCAGGTTTATATATATATATATATATATATATATATACACACACACACACACACACACACACACACACTTTTTTATATGTTTAAATGCAAAGAAAAAGTTTTTTTTATATATATATAGATGTATTAAATAAATAAGATATATATTGTTTATAGAAGGTAAAAACCAAAAATTCATGTTGGTGTACTGGTAGGGGCATCGGCTACCTCAACCAGTAGTTGTAGGTTTGAGTCTTTGGGCTCACATACTTCCCTTCAAACCCTGATTTTTAATTAAAGGAAACAGTTCAACGTCAGTTCAATCAGCGTGTGTGTGTGTGTGTATATATATATATATATATATATATATATATATATATATATGTAACACCCATAATCAGAAAGACCAAGATAGGAAAGGAAAACCCTAAGTTGGGGGGGGGGGGGGTTCAACTCGTCGAGTCCAGGGTGGAACTCGATGAGTCCGAGCGGGATCCGGGTCGAAGAGTAAGTGACCGACTCGCCGAGTCGGTAAGAGGACTTGGCGAGTTTGGTCTGGAGAGGAAAACCCTAAATCCGGGACTTTATGCACTATATAAACATCTCATTCTCTCCCTTAGGGTTCTCGATAGCCTCTCTTATCCAGAACATGAAACCCTAAGCCTCTATTTTAGCACATTCAAGCTTTCTTGCCATTTTGGGTGATTTGAAGGAAGAAGGAGGAAGGGAACCTTTGGTGATTCAAGGATTGGCTTTAGATCAAGAGTTATGTCACTTTTCAGATCCCTTGAGGTAATAACCTGACCTTATTACATTTAGATTTATCTTATGGTTGAGATTTGGGCATTTTTGGGTATGGAGGAGGTTTATTTCGAGTTTGGAGTAGATCTGAGGTTGCTACCTCAGATTTAGGCTATTAAGGATCCAAAAAACCATATAGTTTATGCCAATAAGTTGTTGGTGAAGCCCCTCTGGTCACAAAACCTAGCCCTAGAGTGTTTTAAGCCCATATCTCTTTGGTTTCCCGTAAAGTTTGCAACTTTACGTGAGGAATATACTTGGGAAGGGTGGATCTATGGTTTGGAGCCCCTGCATGGCTCGAAAAGCCACTGTATGGATTAAGAACTGAAGCTACTCGACGAGTCACATGGGTGGACTCGGCGAGTTGGATGAAGATAGGCAGGAACTCGACCAGTTGGAAGAACAACTCGGCGAGTCTGTTAAATATTTCCATGGACTCGGTGAGTCTGTTCTTGGACTCAACGAGTCGGAGCGCAGAACCTCAACCTTTTCTAGTTAAGACTTAGATCGGTGAGTTGAGTGGTAACTCAGTGAGTTGGTGAAACGACCCAAAAATACGACCCAAAAATTTCGTTTTTAATACCATCAAAACTATAATCAGAGTATCATATAAATAAACCATGCGTGATATGTCCCAAAAGATAATAAAGTACTGTGCGGAAAATGTAACATGCTATATCCAAAACAACAACTAAATCAAATCCAAACTAAAGCTGAAACGGTGGTGTGTGCGATGCCATCATCCAGAGCTCTTCCCTTTGCTTGCGGAAGTACCTGAAACCAAAACTGAAACTGTAAGCACGAAGCTTAGTGAGCTCCCCCAACTTACCACATACCATACAACAACATATAAACACATATTGGGCCTTGCCCACTGCATCGGGCCGGGACCCGAAAACTGCATCGGACCGAAGTCCGGAACTGACTGGGACCTTGTCCCCTGCATCAGACCGAAGTCCGGAACTAACTGCATCGGACCGAAGTCCGGAACTGACTGCATCGGACCGAAGTCCGGAACTAACTGCATCGGACCGAAGTCCGGAACTGACTGCATCGGACCGAAGTCCGGAACTGACTGGGACCGTGTCCCCTGCATCGGACCGAGGTCCGGGACTGTCTGCACATAGCATAGCATATCATAACAATTTATACTGCATACTGCATCGGGCCGTGGCCCGGAACATAAACACATACACATAGCACATAAAACATGTCTGAAACACGAAGGCATCAAACATACTAACTACTACATCGGACCGAAGTCCGGAAACTACTATTAACTGGACGGGCCGGCATTGTGGCCTTAGACCCGCCCCTACGGAAAGGAAACTCACCTCGTAAGCTAGCGGATGAGTGTGCGGCTCGGAAAGCTAACGGCTGCTGCTCCTGAATCTCCTCGGCTACAAATCCATAAACACACTCAATCAATCACTAGCACTACACTCAGGGTAAAATGACTCTTTTACCCTTGGTCAAAGTTGACTTACTCAGGGCTGACTCGCCGAGTCGGGATACCCGACTCGCCGAGTCCTAGACTCTCCGTTCAACTCTTACATGCTGTTACTCGTCGAGTGTGGCATCGACTCGACGAGTACCCTCTGGATCCAAGAACTCAGATGATCTTCATCCGACTCGCCGAGTCAGATGAACAGACTCGATGAGTTGTTCTTAATCCTCAAGGAGATTGCCTTGGACTCGCCGAGTTGTATGAACAAACTCGCCGAGTCCCTCCATTACTGAGTCTACTCTTAACTCGCTGAGTCCACTCCCTAACTCACCTCGTCCACTCGACACTGAAGAAACTGAAGAACTCGGGACTCGCGACCTGACTCGTCGAGTCGTTCTTCCGACTCGCCGAGTCGCCGCCATGCAACATATTTTTACTCGATTTCTCTTGAATCCAACACATGCAAATGATAGATCTAGGTCCATTAAGCTGTTTTACCACGTAAAGTTTCCAACTTTACGTGCACAACCACATGAATGAGGGAAATAAGACTAAAATATGCACAATAAGGGTAGATCCATGGCTAATAAGCAATGTAACTCCAAAAAAGACAGTGGATCTGGACTCTTCAACACCCCAACACTCAGATCCAAAGGTATTTCGGCTTAATAACACAATCAAGCAAGCATAAAGCTTGGAACAAGCATCAAATAGCCCTTAAAAGAGCTCTAATGGAAGTTTAAGCATGAAACCAGAAGAGAACTCCGAAAATACCTCAATAAGTTCACACTTGATCTTGGATCTTGGCACTAGAACTCGTTTCCTTGCTTCCTTCTTCTTCTCCTTCTTCACCCCTTCACAAAATGGAACAAGATCACTTATAAGCTCACAAGAGGAAGGTTTAGGGTTTCTCACAGTGCTCTCAGGGGGAAAGTGACGAGATGGAGGCTATAATGGGGTTTAAATAGTGAGCAAACCCGGGGAGTTAGGGTTTCACCCAGACGGACGGACTCGCCGAGTCCAGGATATGGACTCGCCGAGTCGCCGGCTCCCGCGTGCACAAGATGCGCGACCCGACTCGGCGAGTCAGGCTAGAACTCGCCGAGTCCCTCTTGAAAACTTAGCCCAAATCAAATTAATTAACATACCGGAAACGGGTCGTTACAGTTGGGCAGGATGGGACTCAGAGATCGTTGAACTCGACGAGTCTCGGGGTGACTCGGCGAGTTGAGATGTATTGTGTGAGTTTCTGAGTATAAGGACTCGACGAGTCAACAGGTTGACTCGACGAGTAGGACCAGTCAGGAAGGTTGACTTTGACCAGGACTTTGACTTTGTCAAGAGTGGACTTAGTTGGCTTCTAGAGTTCTATTTGGTTCTAAGTGTTATGTATATTGATATTGGTAGCTCGAGGAGCTAGTGGAGCAGCGGTTCAGAGAACTATCGACCAGCAGTCAGAGGGTTATCAACAAAAGTTCAGCAGTGTAGGTGAGTTTCCCTTTGTGTGAATGGGTCTAAGACCACAATGCCGGCCCATGTAGATATAAGTAGGAAGACCCAGGGGTTAGCCCTAGGCACTGTATGCCAGTATGATATTTAGGACCAAGGTACATTGATAGCGGGCGGGTGCCCAAGGAATGGTTTGCATGATAGAGTA